>NW_015094506.1:43354992-43505232 GCF_001431845.1 Calidris pugnax
GGGGGGGGGGGGGAAGAAAGACTTCTATTATCACACAATTTTGAATTTTATTTGGACTTTTATTATTATACAATAGGGAATTTTTACATTCGCATACTTGAAGAGATGGTTTGCCAGGTTGCAATCCTTATCAAGTCATTATTACCTTGTAAAAGTTTTAACTACTTAGTTATGCCACCTAGCAGCATGAAAATCAAGGATTTGGCACAACACTACACCACAAGATACCAGGGAAACACTGTTCCTGATAGACCGTATCTTCAAACAAACACATGCCAACCCAGAGCTGTTTGTCTGTCTGCCAAATGGAAACCTCCTTAAGTGCTGCAAACAGGCCCAGGAGAGCAACAGGTCATCTCTCCCTTAGCTCAGACTCCTGGGATCAGAGAGTGCCCCTCTTTATGAGGGAGTGGAGCGATAGAATGAGGGGTAATGGTTTTAAACTCAAAGAGGGGACCTTTAGATTAGATATTGGGAAGAAATTCCTTCCTGTGAGGGTGGTGAGACTCTGGAACAGGTTGCCCAGAGAAGCTGTGGATGCCCCATCCCTGGAAGTGCTCAAGGCCAGGCTGGATGGGGCTTTGAGCAACCTGGTCTGGTGGGAGGTGTCCCTGCCCATGGCAGGGGGGGTGGATCTCAATGATCTTTAAGGTCCCTTCCAACCAGAACCATTCTATGATTCTTCCAACACCTAGCGTCTGGTGTACATGAAAGGCACAGGCAGGAAAAAGAGAACTGCATGCAAAGCCATCATTTTTAGTCCAAACCCCTTTAATTCTATTGCTCACTAAACAAATTTGATTTCTGAGAGCCCATTTCTCTAAAAGGTGGACAGTACTTCTAAACCAAATCCTTCCACAGATTACATAAGCTCAGCACATCAGTTGTCCATCACTTAATGAAATAAAACTGAGAAATAAATTGGAAAGGCTTTTAGGCTTATATACAACTACACCCTATTCTGCATCCCTAGAAAAGTAACGGCTGACCCAGCATGAGTTCGCTGCTTTATAAGCTCTGACCTCATCAAAGCAAAACCTAACCGTCAAATTAAAGTCCCAAGGAACGGAAACCATGTGTCTTAAGCAGCAGGTGAAAAGCTGGCTTTGCTGTCAGCCCCTGACATCGCATCGCCTCCGAGCAGAACGCGACACGTGAGTGCTTTATCCGAGGTTGCAAATGAAACTGGGAACAGGCTGGGAGGAATTCAGTTACTGACTCATTAAGTTGGTCATACCCTCTGGATCTGACAGATGGCGAATCCGTCAAAACTTGTTTGGTGTTTTTTTGGAGAGAGCTGTACAGTGAGGGATTAGGAAGTTTGAAAAGGAAATTGGACCACATGAATTCCCTGTGCGAAGGCAAAACATGCACAGAGAGTGCTTAAAGTCGACTGATACGTGCCAGGACATCATCCTGGCATGTGGAAGATGAAAACCAGCACTTTCCACGGCTGAGAAACAGGATGGAATAGCAGCAAACTGGGACTTTATTTGCTTCTTTGCTTATTTCTTTCTGTATCTGTACTTCAAAAGTCTTATTTTCACCAGTGTAGACAGACATCTTTTTAAAATCTATTGTGTTAGGCTGCGAGTATTAAAATCTGCTACATCTTTTAAATAGGTCCTCTGTGAAACGTTTCATGGAGCTCATTCTACAGATTTTAACAAATTCTGTGACAAGCATCACACCTGCCACAGCGATAATTTCAAATATAACATTAAGCGCTCATGAAAATTGTATTAATAGTGATTCTTGACCCCTTCAAAGCAATTGATACGAGTATGTGCTGATCTCATGGGAAGGTTAATGCCGTCAGTAGGAAGTGTTGAACAGTCACTGATATTCATCACAAAGCAATGCCACTGGTGTTTAAAAAGCCTCTGTGAGCTCCGTGAGTTCTCTTGGTTACAGCCTGACACTACCCTGCAGCCCTGGACGTATCCGGGAGGCACTTCTGATGGTGCTCCAGGGGACAGAGAAAGAGTGGGAGTTGAACGCATGGGGTTTCTTTCTAGAGGCTTTCCAAGGTACCGGGCTGTTTTCACTAATGATGGAAAAATAGCACACCTGCTTCCCTCTACAGCTACAAATTACATGCCTAAATAAGACAGATTTGATCCCATTCCAGTTTTGTTTGCATCAAAAAGGCAGGTGTTCAGAGGCTTCCCTTAGGTGCCTGTACACCAATGCTCAGCGCCTGGCAATAAGTAGGAGCAGCTGCTCTCTGCCATCAGAGTCACTGAGACTTTGGGGGGCACGGGACTGGAACGTGGCCACGGGTGGATACAGGACATTTAGGAAGGACAGGCAGAGAACAGCAGGGACAGTCAAGGAGCTTAAGGAGTTCCTTGCCTATGCGGTGCCCCAGTATCAAAATGGAGACATGCCTGCTGAAAGCTTCTGGGCGAAGGCCAGGGTGAGGAAGACCCTGGGGGATGTTGTGGTAGGGACGTACTACAGACTGCAGGCTGTGAGGAGGCAGGGACTGAGGCTTTCTGCAAACTCGAAGCCTCCCACTTGGAGCTCTTGTCCTCACCACCTGGTTGTCTGCTGGAAGAGCAGCACAGCATTGGGCAGGCAATCCAGGAGGTTCTTAGATTGCAGCGGTGACATTTTCCTAATACAATGCAAGAGGGGGGCAGTCATGCTGCTGCTTAATGCTGGGGTCGCCTCCTCTGAGGAACAGAGAAGAAGTGGGGTGAGAGTGGTCACGGGGCACTGCTCGGGCTGCAGCAGCCACGAGGCGACAGATGCAGAGGAGAGCCAGGAAGCTGAGCAGCAGAGTTCGGACCCTGGGGGAGCAGACTGACTTCTTCAGGAAAGTGACCTGGCACTATTTCATTTAGCAGAGCAGAAGACCCTCTCTGCTGACTACCCAGGGAGCTGTAGCTCCTTCCTCAGTGCTTCTGCTTACACGCTTAGAGCAGAAGGCGTGGATACCCGCCTTGAGGTAGGCGAGTGGGCATGGTGCCTGCACTACAGCATCTACTCCAGACAGCAGTTAGGTCCCTGAGAGGTGCAGTCCCATGTGTAATATAGCCATAAATGTGAGGTCTTGGCTTACAGAAAGCAACATATGGTATTGTCAGTAGAGAATAAAGCAATATGCATTTTATGTATTAATATGAAATATACAAGGTAATAAGGATGGTTCCGTATCCAGCAATGCAGTTTAGGATACGTGCAGCTTCTAGCCCTGATGGTGACACCTGTAGGTGACACTAAGTGTGCAGCTAACACAGAAATGGCAGGTACCTACTGTTCATCAGTGGTACCAGTATCCTGAATACGTCCTCGGGGAACACAGCCAACCAGCTCACACGGTAAGGGCTTGGGGAGATAACAGAACACGCTTAAGGATGGCATCTTGAGTGGTGCAATGAGATTGATACTCTTCACAAGAAAATTATGAAACTGTAAACATAGTAAGAAACTGTGAAAGGTTCGGCTACACTGAAATGTGTGTGCTTACTCTCAATGCTGAAAACTACTTAACTTTTATTTGTTGCAGCTCTGCATCTCTGTGCTAATCCTTACAATAACTTCCATTTCAGAGGGAAACACTTAATATAGAAGTGGGAATTTAACTGGTCTGTATTTTTCTAACAGTAAACAGTCAGAACATCTCGAAGTGAACAACAACTATTCAAGGAACTTGATTTGGTGGGGGTATTTACCACTGTTTTTAAAACAGCACTTTCTTGCTTGGAGCCAGTGCAGAGCACATGAGAGCGGATGAATTATCCCAGAGTAGCCATCTGCGGGTGAAGACTTACACGCTCTTGCACCACTCCTTAGTGTGGGTGTGAGGTTCAGAGCCCATTGCAGATGGGCAGCCCACCCAGTCTGTGAATGTAAAGCAAATGCATCCCTCCTGGGCGACCTACCTGCCGTTTCCAGCCCTCCCTTGCTGCTGGAAGAGGGCAAGGGATCACCAAATCAGGAAAGGCTTGGGTTTTTGCAGCCACTGTTATTCACCACGGACACACAGATGAAGCCAGGATTGACTTGTCTCTCATGAAGATGGCTGTGAAACAGGCTCTGACTCCTCTGCAGGGATCAGCCTCCTCATGACAAACACCTTCCCTCAACAGCAGCTCACTTCCTCCAAGCCAGATGCGCTTTGGTCCCTGCAGACCAGGCTGTCTGCTGCTCTTCATGCAGAAATGACCTCTCCAACAGTGTTGGTTCTCCTGTTCCTCCAAGTAGCACACTTTACACAAACTGGTGTGCTGAAAAGTTCTGTTTGAACAGGAAAAATTACTTCAGCATCACAGTGATCTTTCCATTTTCCCTGATAATCTTGCTGTGTATATTACATTGTGCTTTGGGGCCAACAGAGCCTCAAAACAATGTTAGGCTTTTGAGCAAACAGCAATATTAAATAACAGATCCTGCTCTGAAAGTTTATCATTTAGACAAAACCAGAGATAGGGAAAATGGAGCTGGCATATAATGTGAACAGAGTTTGCAGTTACGTTACCTGCACTGTCCTGCTTATTTCCCACCAGGGAAAAAGAAGGGAAAGTAGATAGGCTGTGAGATGGGTTATTTCTTACAGGCATGCTGATTTCTCAAATTCATTCATTAAAAAGGGACCACAGAAAAGAGGCAGGACAGTGTAGCACCGCAAATTACACTGGAACTTTCTGTAGTACTAATGCATTGATCCCTGTCACTTGAAATTTCTGCATCAGTTATTTGGGAGTTATGGGAAAGGAAAAAAACAATCATTTTTAGCCATCAAATTCTCATAACTGGCTGGGAAACAGGTTTCATCACAAGATCAAAGAATGTATCTGAGACTTAGGGTAAGAAAAGAGATGAGAGGATCCTCCTGGATGTGCCAGTTCTGCAAGGAAAAGAATTACTAATGACAGAAAATAAACATTGTAAAACAGGTCATTGATTTTTTATTATTTTTTTTTTGTATGGGGGAGGATCGCAAATGATCAATGTTCTTTCCTCACAGGTATTGTCTGTGGCCATGAAAACTGCCAATCAGCCTCTTCCTCACATTGCCTAGGATCACTGCTCATCAGACATAGGGCAAAGATATTTGGGACTGGTACCAGGGGATGGGACATGCTTCTATTCCCTATTACATTGGGCGTCCAGCTGGAACTCTTCTGGGTGGTACTACTGTATGCTGAGACACCTGTGTGCTTACACTGCTATTCTCTGGGAACCTCAGTTCACTCTCCCTTTCTGATGCAACATTAAGGACCAACACCCTGCTCTAGTTTTATTTTCTATTTGGTCACTTTGGTGAGTTGGACCATTGATTTAAGATTTCATTGTTGATGAAAGGGATGGATGAACTTTCCACTCTAGAGAGACTTTGACTTCAAGCTCCAACAGGGTAGGTTTAGACTGAACATTAGGAAGGAATTTTCCACAGAAAGAGTGGTCGGGCATTGGAATAGGCTGCCCAGGGAGGTGGTTGAGTCACCGTCCCTGGCTGTGTTTAAGGGACATTTAGATGCGGTACTGAGGGATATGGTGCAGGGGAGGACTATGTAGAGTAGGGTAGATGGTTGGACTCGATGATCCCAAGGGTCTCTTCCAACCTGAATGATTCTATGATTCTATGACCAACCCTCTGAGAAAACAAGCAAGCTTATGAAAAGCGTCAAAGCAGACCTGTTGCTCAGGAGCAATACAAATGCCTGCTTAAGGCCAGACTTTTTGCACTGGGGCAAACTCACATCAGTATCCTTCAGATGGGACTCAAAGTGCTAGGACCAAGGAAGCAGCAGTAACGTGGAGACAGGTTTTGTAATTCAAGTACACATTCCTTGAGTTGCAGCATGTAACGGAACCCTTTTGGCTTTTCCTAACTGAAGTCAGCTGATGAAGGTACCAATTAGGTTCTCTAGGGTGACCCGAATACATTCTTACTGTTATGATCTGGTGTCTGAGCCTATCTATTAGTCTAAAATCTATACACAAAGTTCATCTGACCAGTGTTTTTGAATTTATGACTACTTTTTGATATTAAACAAGTGTTTATGTCTCAATGAAAGTCAATCTCTTTTGGGATCGGCTTTACCTGAACAAAATGCTACAGGCCAAATATAAATCTAATTATCCTCCAGCACCTCAGGCTAATAAAACACAAAAGTGTGTCAGCAGTTTTATCAGCTAAGTTTTAGAAGCTGTTTCATAAGAGGTTTTGAACATGGAAACTGCTATACCTCCTGTCTGCTGCAGTCCACTGCATCTGACCCAGATTGCATCCGAGACACTCCCCTGCTGGACATCAAAACCCTGTTATAAACTGAAGAGTTATGAGGGCTTCTTAAAGAAAAGGCAGCCACAACCCTTAGAATTTAAATCTACTGCTGATACTAGTCGTCTCATCTTCACTCCTCTTCCTCTGCCTTCCTTAATAAATACTTTAAAACATTTAGTTTTTGAACATACAAAGCATTATGTTTACACTGAAGTCCTAGGATTACCCTTCTGTCCAGCCAGCACTTCAGCAAAGACTCCCCAGTTACAAGCGTTCAGACACCACTCTACCCATGGAACACAAACAAAAGCACCTTCACGGTACATAAACCCCCTTCCTAATCTCCTAAAGGAGTCTTCACAGTGTGTTCAGAAGGCAGAGAGATCTGGCTCTTGCAGACAAGCTGAGGAATCTATTTCAAATCATAGGGCTGTTGTAGGATGACCTGCTGTTGTTCAATCTCTTTTATAGTGGGTAATTTCTAACTCAATACTTTCAAGGGTGGTTTATCAAACATCTCAAACAAGGTGATTTCACAGAGAAACGCTTTCTGTCTTGTTTTCCTTCTCTTCAGGTATTCAGAGCTAGCACTTTGCTGAACTTAGAGCTCACATGCTTTTTAACCTTGCTCAGCTTCTTCTAGGCAGCTGCTAGGGGCAATTAGTCCTTGTCAGCCTCAGGCATAGACCCTACACCTACTATGATCCACTACCATCCAGATGCTTCCTTGTGCCTTTGTAGATGTTTCCACCTTCCACATGGGATTGACAGACATGAACATTGCTCACATTTGGCACTGTTGGAGGCCAAAACTGGAACTCTTTCCAGATTTTTTGGAGCATGTAAGGTAAAAGAGAGAGAAAGCATGGGCCCGTCAGCCTGACAGTTCATTTAGCTGAGCAGCTGGCAAGATCATGAAAGCTGTTCATAACAGGGGGCTGTACTCTGACCAGCCACACTCACACTCCTTTGCAAGGTGTGCAAATGTGCTTGAAATCCACAAAACCACTGCAAGAAACTACTCTGCCATTTCAAAGAAGAGGTGTAGTCTAAGGTGATCGTTGGGGATGAAGCAAGGATGCAGGTTCTGGAGACCAGGACCTACTTATCTTCAGCTTTTGCAGATTTAGTCCATACTCAGTTTTGCAGGCCCTCGGGGTTGATAGCCCTCTATCAGCAAACCAGTACCTGCATGAACTTTGCTACAGAACCATGAGTTCTTCAGCCTGACGTTTGGCTCATCTGTGCAACAGGCACTCAGAGAAGAAGTGGTCAGCTTTTTATTTCCCCAAGGAACTAAAGACCAAAGGAGTCACAAGTTACAGTTAACTTGGAAGCTGACTTCCCAAAATCCCATCAAGCCAGCAGCTTCTTTGGCACTAGCACGATAAATGCCTCTTGGGAAGGAACAAAATGGGGCAAAAGGCAGCACCTTGTAGCAGCTCCTATTTTAGTAAATTCCTGTTAAAGATGGCAAAGAGGGGCCCAAGAAACATTCTTGGGAGCTTGATGTTTATTTTTTTTCTGAGAAGAGGCAGGTTCCAAGGATGGGTCTGTCATTGAAGAAATCATGACCTAAAACCTGGCTAGTAGCTAGCAATTGGAAAGAGCACACTTTTAACTTTGCAGACAGAGGCCTGTTAAACTGAGAAGAGCCACAGCACCACTTGAGAAACTTAGAACTGAAATAACATGAAAAATATTAACAGTGGATTTTGGTCACAGGGGTACAGTTTGGTACACACGGGACCCAGTACAGGCATAGCTTCTGAGCATTTACTCTCAAATGAAATTGGAACCAAAACAATGCATTATAAGATGCATTCATACCCTGTCTTTCCATCACATCTATGTGTGTTGAAGTTCCACAACAGTGATAGCCACAGCAAAACTAATAATAACCTTTCAAATAGCCACTTGCTAAAAAGCAGCACGGGCCTCCCCACAGCTGATACCTCAGCCTGTTTCCCAAGTCCCAAGTCCCAGCATCTGCCTCCAACATGAACAGAACTGGACCACGGCAGGAAGTAGGAGAGAAGGAACATTGAGGACCATTTGGGACAAGGAGTCTCAGAGACTCCTTATCAGCCCCACTAAGAAGGATATTCTTGCTTTGCAGTAATATGGCTCTGGGAATAAGATGCTTTTCTAAATAAAATACCCGTAGCTATTTGTGGATAAATGTTAATGAAAATCTCACAGAAATGACTAAGTATCTTTAGCTTTCAGTTTCTGGTCACGTAAACTATTTCAGCCTTACCAGTTGCTTCTCAAAATCTGACAGTTTCAAAAGAAATTGGTATTAAAGTGAATTGCTAATGTGGAAAACAGCCTGTGATGCAACGGAATTAAACATTTCATGAAAGAAAATGTGGAAATAAAAATAAATGATGGGAGTTGATGTACAAGCAAATCTCCATTGCCAGAAATGAGACATTTCCCTCTCTCCCCAGCAGCACGAGTAGCCACCAGGCAACAGCCACCACAAACAGGATTCTGGGGAGACTTTCCCTGCACCCCTGTGACTGCGCCAACATAAGCCACAGGGTATAGTCCTGGTCACTAACCATCCCATGGGGAAGGGCAGTCAACCTCCACTTGGCAGGAGGAGTAGAACCTATCTGCAGCTTTCCAAAAGAAGCAAGAATTCACACGCCAGGGTCAGAATCATCCCCAGGTCCTCTCAGGGGCCTGTGAATATTGCACTTCTGGAGAGCACCCTCAAGACATGGCCTCAAGATAAGGAAGATGCAAAAGGAAAATGGCTGGAACAGGGGTTTGCACACAGTAGCACAGAACAGCCGATGATGCAGTTTGTCTTCTGTACCCAGAAGGGCAGTAAAGCGAGACATGGGGCACCATTCTGTCTCCATGCAAAACCGTGCTGACTGTGCAAAACTGTATCTCCATGGAAAAACATCTCATCTCAAGCACCATTTGCAGCCCCGACTCTCCACCTCTCAGGAAGAACATCGCAGAGATAGGGAAGGAACACAGAAGGGCAACTAGAATGATGAAAGGGAGAGATCAGCTGACTTACAAGGAGAACTAAAAATGCTGAGTGGGCATACAAGCCAAGCTTACAAAATCATGAAGGCAGAGGAAAAGTTAGATGCACAACTTATCCACCAAATCCTTCAAATACCAGAACTATAGGTCACTCACTGAAAATAGCAAGGGATAAGTTTTAAACGTATAAACCGTTGGTTTTTTTTTTTCATGGGTTGTAGTGAACTTGCAGAATCTGTTGCCATAGGAAACTGTCAAAGCAAAAGCTTGGAGCAGGTATTGTACCAGTACTGAAGGAACAAACCAGGACTTTGCCCTCTAACATCCCTTGCACAATGATATTGTGATATGGATATTAGAGGAGTACAAGTGGAATGGATGGCAGAAAGCAGCTAGATTTGTATGTTCTCCCTAAACAGCATTTCCAATTGCCACCATCAGAGACTTGTCTGACCCCATAGGGCATTTCTTGCATTCTTGAAAACCCAATGACACATCCATGGTATTTTCATCAGGCTTCAACTGATTCCTACACAGTATCCAATAAACAGGCAAAGTCTCTGCAGGCACAGACCTTGAGGAAGGAACAGAAATATACATAACTGATGGAAGAAGAATAAGCTCCTACCAACCAACTTCAGGGACTCTACAAAGAAAATCACAAAAATGACTGGGGCATGAGCTCAGCAAAGAGCAGGATCTGGGGGATAATTATGTATTTGATTTGTGCAGGGTGCTAAAGGCTGGGGAGGGCAATAAAACACAAGGCTCAAAGTGGTCATACTTTGAAACAGGACAGAGCATGCTGCTTGGTGGTACAGTCAGAAAACCGGGCCCAATTTCAATTTTCTTTTAATTGGTTCAAATAAAAATAACAAAATAAATACATAAATGAATAAAAGAGGTATAGCTTTTCCCTGTGCACCTTGGCTCTTCCTGCGGCCTTGGGTCTTCCCAGGTATAATGCCAAGACTACTACAATGCTTACAACATTGACCTTGCTTACTAACCAGAGGTCAGTGACAACTGACCTTGTATTCAATATGACAACAGCACTTGTATTCAGGATTATTTTATAAAACACTACTTATTTTTTACTACCTGAGAAAATACTGTGATAGGGTAGATAGCAAGTCCTCAAACAGTTGCAGGTGGCTTTCTTAAATTTAACAGTTTTTGAAATTTTTGCATCAAGAAAGTTAATCTTGAAACAAGAAAAACAGACTAAGCTGACATCCAGGGTTGTCTACTCTGCTGAAGACAAATCACTGATGAAAGATATGTTATTCCCACTGTGAAATATACTGTAGCAGCATCACTTCAAATATACTATCTATCTGGCATTGCCCCCTCCCCACCTCAGTATGCTGCATCCATTTCTCTTTGACGTCTCTTGTTTAAGTGGTTGACATGATCTTTCAACGATGTCCATTCCTTTTGATCTTTTAGTAAAGACTTAATTTGAATTGTTTAAATTATACAAGGTAAATTGAACATTCTTAGTCCTATGCCATGCAATTGTTCTTCCAAGAATCCTTTCATCATCCAGCAGGGTTTGGTTCAGTTTTATTTTTGTTGTTTTTAAATTGTTTCTCTTACCCCTACTTTCAGTAGTTGTTTCTCCTTTTTCAGTCCCAGGCCTGTCAACTCCAAATAACTAGGCTGGCTGTACCACTATAGAAACTACCTCACCTTTTCCCTTCCATCTGATCCTGTCTTGATGCTTTTTCACGGCCCTCTCCCGGCTACATTTCTCCTCAGATGAACTAAAGGCTATGGCCAGAAGCTACTTTTAGTATTCTGAGTCTGGTGCTCATTTGCCTCAGCAGTGATTAGCTTAGCCTAATGCAACCATATTTGCAAGTTTATAAGGACAGCTCATCCCCTGATGCATATCCTTTGTGCCCAGAGACTTGCCTGGCTTTTAAATTGAATTTAAAGTCATAGAAATATGTTCACAAACATTGGAATATATTATGAATTTATTTTATATTGAACTGAATTTGTATTTCACTCTCTGGTAATGTTCACTGAACACTAACTTTTATAAATATCATAACATACACATGACAGAAAAGGTAATAAAAATAGAGACAAGGATAGTTAATCTCTCAAATAAAACGTAGAAAGAAACAGAACCCAGATCTTTAATCCAATCTGATTATTTCAAACTCTGTAGGAAGTCCACTCAAATTACCTTTGTTATTTGTTATTAGTGAAGAAGTTGTTTTCTACTGTTTCTATGGTGGCCACATCTGCAAACCCAGATTTGGAGTGAATGTCAATAACCAGTCCTGAAAGAAAGTGTGCTTAGTCACTATCAGAGCTACTTGGAACTACGGAGATTAAACATGGTATCTACTCAAGTAGCACGTTTCTTTTTCCTTTAAACTCAGTGTCAGAAGGAAAGGTTAATTCTACAGTTGACTTGTCTGAACAGAATAATTGGGAAATTTCTCAGTACATGAACCAAGAGGTGGACCCAAGTCCTGACAGAGCAGTGCTGGGTGTGACAAACAGTCTAGTTCTCAAAAATATGGAGCCCCATGTGCTTTCCAAATATGTTTTGTTTGCTAGTATGAGACCAACCCAAAAAATGCTTCATTTTCCACTGTTTCTTGGTACTGGCATTCCGTTAATCCAATTATTTTATATTTACACAATACTATGGTATTCACCAGGTGTGAGGTACTTTGAGAAAGCCTCAAGGCTTTATTTTAATCACATGGCACTTAGGAGTAACAGACATGAACTAAGGATTTAAAGCTATAGAAATGGCCATGCAGGAAAGCAAACCATTTTTAAAAGGCTAGCTTCATAGTGAGAGCGATGAGCTTTTCAGAAGTGAAACTTAAAATGGCAAACTAAAGAAATTTGAAAAACAGAATCTTTCATTGCCTACTTTTTAATGCACAGTCATAGCCTGAGCTAGTTTAAATGCACAGTACTTATGCGTGCAGCATAACTCTTTTCCATCTCACTCCAGAACAGATTAGTACATGGAAAAAAGTCATTTTCTAATCAAGACTGCAAGATGATTCAAAACCACGTTTCACACTTCTGGTATACCAACCAATGTGGGTAATAGCATAAGAGAGCTCTTAGATTTTCACCTGCTGTTGTTTAATAGAGTTTCTTCTGTCACTGACAGGTATTTTAGATTACTTTAATTTTAAGCCTCCAAAGAATGCTATTAAGAAATAATTTTGACAGGAGGAGTAACAAAGAAGAGATATGACAAAGTTATGCTCGACATTAATGGAGATAGGTAAGCTAGGTCTTTACTACCCATGAAGGTCTAAGGTCTATGCTACACGTTAGTGGAGATAGGTCTAAGGTCACATCTTGTTTTTGTGCTTTCATGCCCCTCAGTGCAATGGTTTAGGAACACTGATAGTGGCAAAGCAACTCAACAGCTGGAAGCAAAGAACAAGGAATATGAAATACAAGTCATGGTAGGACAACTTACCCATTTTTTTTCTTACCTTCATAACTGCTCCAGCCATTTTTCTACTAGTTCTCCATCTCCTACAGAACAGATGCAATTCACCAAGAGATTAACAGCTATATGATATGCTGCCTGTTAAGATGGAAGAAAAGACAATAAAAGAGATGTTTGTATGGCTGTAAATCACAGGGCTTTGAAGTGAACTATACAAGTCCTATCAAAACATATGTTAGAAACCATCTGCATAGGAAAGGGAACAGGAAGAAGAAAGGAAGGAAAGAACTAGAACCAAAATTTAAGAGCTCTCAATTACATTTTTGGTTTAGTATTGCCTCTTGTCTTCCCAGAAAAAAAATTGTAATACTAGAACAGGATGTTAAAAATGGGTAGTTTTCTGTGTACAGTAAGTGGATGACAATATGAATATTGAATATCTAATTGGATTGTTTAAAATTATCTGTACATCAGCAATAGTAATTGTGTGTGATTAATCTAAGAGTAATAACTGCCACACTCCAAGCTCTGAAAGTAGGATTCATTTAGCAGATTTACAATCTGTTGATAATGCCTGACCCTAACAGTAACAACCAAAAATCAATGACTATTCATGATTTGAATTTGACCTGACAAGAATAGTAATTATACACGCCACACTGTACATACATAGCATCCAAGAGACTATTACTTAAATCATGCAGCAAAAATTACATGAAAGAAATGCTGTACTTCAGAATATGTTGTGCTAACGCACCGCAAACACCTTGCTGTTCCCTGTCCAACAAGTCCCATGCAAAAGCAGAGGCTTCACTAGCTGAGATCATGTTTTGTATGGAACTAAAAATCCAGTGTAACATACTTCGCATATCCCTGTACTAGACCTTAAATTGATAGTAAAAAATGGGAAAGTCTAGTTTTCCTTTTAGTACTTACCCCATCATTCTAAACACGTAACATGTCCGCAAGTACTGGAGTCTTCCACAACACAAGGGCGATCTTTTAATTTATTTCCATTCACTTAATTAAGTTGCACCTGAGGACAGATTCACCAGAAACATTTCAAGTGGCAGTAGTCAGAAAGCTTGAACTCCCAAGGAGATAGAAAAAGTCCTGAACAAATGCAAATAGTGGCAAGCGAAACAGATACCCAAAATTAGGAATCTTGTAATTATATCGGCTTGGACATGGTTGCTTTTACAATGGTCAGGATTCAACCACAATTCAAATAGAAATGCTATAAAAATATTTAGAATTGTAACAGCTTCAGACTCAACAGATACAAAAACTCAATGTCTGTTTGAGACATATGTTTCCAATTTCAGCTGTGATTGTTGACTCAGATGAGACTACTGCAAGCCAACTGACATCTTCCAAAAATTATGTCCAAGCCAGTTCAGAAATATCTCAGTTCACTCACCCAAACTGACTGATACCTTCTATGCAAATACTGCAATTGGTGACGATGAATATGCTTTCATTGCTAAAGCAGTATACTTTCAGTGCTCTGCATCATATTAAAATCTACCTTTTAACCCTAACAAACAAATGCAGCTTGCCTAGTAGGGAATTTCACAACTAGCAAAGGACAAATTCATTTAAGGAACTACAGATTAAAAATTATCACCTGGAATTCCCTTAGTTTTGTGTTGGTCCAAATTGTGTAGATGTGTACCAGAACTTGTATTGTCTACTTCTGAATTAGATTAAAGACCTTTTATTACAAACTGAGAGCTTCCTTCCATTAATGGGACAGTAGGGAGGAAGCTGACAATGTATCCTGCAACACCCAGTAGAAACAGGCTGCAGAATTAATGTTATTTTAACCGTTCCAACACCAAAACACCCCACATGCAACTTGACAGAACGTCTGGGTGAGAGTCCCCAGCTGTCTGTATTCAGTAGGGTTAACCCATTTTGCAGTATAATTCACATGTCAATTCTTGCAATAAGTGACTTTGCAACAGCTCAGAAGAATTTTGCTTCCAGTTCTTTTTTCTTCTTTTCAACAAATGCCAGAAAATACAGAACTACTTTCCAAAACAGAAAACCTCTTGCTCTTCCTCAGAAAAAGTAATTACAGTTGATCTGAACACATTGTAAATCAAAGCATCAAGAAGAATCTTTTCTTAAGTTTTCTTCACTGTCAAGAGTTGGGGTTCTTCAGCCTGGAGAAGGCTCTGGGGAGACCTTGTTGCGGCCTTTCAGTACTTAAAGGGGGCCTATAAGAAAGATGGGGACAAATGTTTTAGCGGGGCCTGTTGCTTAAACAGTTTTAAACTAGATGATGATGGATTTAGACTAGATTTTGGGAAAAAATTTTTTACAATGAGGGTGCTGAAACTCTGGCACAGGTTGCCCAGAGAGGTGGCAGATGCCCCACCCCTGGAAACATTCAAGGCCAGGTTGGATGGGGCTCTGAGCAACCTGATCTAGTGGAAGGGGGTTGGACTAGATGACATTTAAAGGTCCCTTCCAACCCAAACTATTGTATGATTCTGTGACTCATTACAGATTAGTTTGGCAAGGAAGGGAATCCTACGTTGACATACATGGCCCTGAACACTACTGTCAGACAGACACATCTCAGAGACAAACACTTTTATCATGCCACCCCTGCAGTAACTTACAAAGTAGATGCTTCCTCTTCTGAGTTTAGTTCCAACATTGTGTAATCCTGGTCAACTTTGGGCAGCTTTCAAGGGCTAGGAGGGACTCAGTGACTCTCAAGGGGAGAAAAAGAGTTAGCATCCAAAGGTTAAGGCTTAAATTCCCATTCTTTATCTCCCCAGGCAAGCAATGCTTTATCATAGCAACCTAAAATGCTTTTAAGGAGGTGCAGCACTTTTTCAGCAGCAAGAAAGATAATGGGCTGTGAAAACAGATTGCCTGCCTTAGAGCCATGTGAGGTCCTTGCAATGCACAAACCATCCAAGTGGTCAGTGAGACTCAGTTTATAATGAGCTGAAATATGGTGGAAGTCAATCTTCATCCCACACACACCTCTAACACCAGGTGCTGCATCACTTGACAGCTGGCACCCCACTCATTAGTGTGATCTGCTATTCTCCTAATGAGCCCACTGGCTTATCAAGAGCCCTGGACCCTCTGTTATCTCAAGGATTAAATGATTACTTGCTTTTAAAAACTGCTCTCACAAGAATACAGGAAAGCAGAAAAGTGTGGCTCAAAATGATGAATTCATAGTGAAAAATGTTTGAATGATACATTTAATTACCTAGACATTCTCAATTTGCACCTACAAGGAGATAAAACTAGATCTTTCCAAGTTTCTTTTTTTTTTTTTTTTTTCAGCTGATTTCAAGTACCAAAACATCCCGGTTTCCCAAAGCTGGATACTTCTCACACTGTCAGCCAAAGTACCCAATACGATGCCAATTTTTTTCATCAAGCTCAAGAATAGTTCAGCTGACAAACATCAAAAATTTTAACTGCTTTAAGCCTACAGTGTTACTTCACAAAAAGAATGATTTTACATCAAACCAAAAATGATTGCTGCTGCCTTTTGGCAGCAGTGGGATTTTAACAGGAGCAAAGTCAGTAATGACCTGTTCCCTAGTTTCACAAGGAAAAAGCAAAACTTCCCAAACTGCACTTGCCATTATGCTTCAACTAGGTCATGTAAAATTTTAATACACTTGTATTTATAAAAATTATGCTAAATATTAACATTACGCTATTAAGTGTTACTTAGCATTTGTAAGTCTTCACTGCAGTAAACTTTTGCTTTACAAAGCAATTCAAAGTCTAGGAAGAATATCTAATATAAAGTAGGTTAGAAGAATTCCCTCTCACTTTGATTTAATGGCATACAAAGCTTGGGTTCTAACTACAATTAATTGGTTAGTGTTCTTTATAGTATACACTTATTTTGAAAATATAACAAACAGAAAATAATTACATACGTCAATGGATATTTTTAAACACTCATCATGAAAACGTACAGGTTTTTTGCAGCTCTCCTAGTTGCCTTTGTCTGACTCTAATAAAGCAAAGATGTAACTATTTTCCCCAGCAGTGGGATCACAAACAAGTACTGTAAAATCTGTTTATATAAGAGAGAAAGATAAAAAGGAAAAAGGAATAGTTCTTAAGGGAAAGCTTTCCAATCATTTTCCAATTAAAATCCTAGCCCTGAAATAGTTCTGAACTTAGATAATGAGAACACCAAGGCAAGCTGTTAATTATTTTTTATTTCTCTGAAAATTGCAAGATATTTTGAGCCTAATTGGTATAGCTCCTCTACAATATTACTCCAAAGGCACTAGGAGGAGCTCTAATTGTTCCCCAAAAGCGACTAATTACCACCTAATAGCTGTTAAAGTAGGCCCAGTTTACTGGGTTTGTTAACGTAGATTTCACATAAAAAGTATGAAATACATCCAAACCACAGAAACCTAAGTTTATTACTAGAAATAAAAAAGACCTCCTACAGAACAAATTTTGTAGATGTTTCCTGTTACTGTGCTCTCTCTGCGTACATATTTTCTATATTTATCAATCTATATATCTGTTCAGTGTTCATCCTATGCGCATACATGATGTGTTCCCATCAGAAGCAGAATGGTGATGGCTACAGGTGAGTTGGCCTCCCAGGTTAGTAAGACATGCCTGAGTGGATATATAATAACATACATCATTATACACAAATTCTTTTTTATTTGAAAAAAAACAAATAAAACCCACTATGCTGATCAGAGGCAAAAGGCAACACTTTGTAGAAACCTGTTTTAAAATAAACTTTCATTACACATGGCTTTTAATAAGATCTTTAACTCATTAGACATACATATTTAAGCTGTATGTGGGTAGGTACTGAAAACTGCATTACAGTTACCTCGGGTTACATCTATGTGGCCACAAATGTCTCCTCTGGGGAACAGTTTCCTTTTTGCAGCCCGAAGAGCACAGTACAGACCCCATCTACTCTATCATGACCATGCTGTACCTGCAGTGCTCAGTATCCATTCTATGATCTTGGGTGTCTTCTCACCTGCACACCTCCTCAGTATGACACGTGCTCCATTTGCCTGTTCATATCACAGAAACAGATGCCTTAAGGATGGGTGCTCTCTTTGTGTCTCTCTTTGCAGTGAGATCTGCACGTGCTGGTCTTGATACCTCTACAACCACAGCATTTGCTCCTTGTACTCCTGCCAATGAGATGACAAGAATTGCTCTACAGATCCTAGGTTTTACTCCACGTTAAGGACTTGAGTTGCCCATTGAGGTAGATGTTACTGCAGTAGCAGGCCAGCCCACCTGAGCCATTAACATTCTATTTCTGATGGGAATGGCTAACACATACACACAGGAGAACAAAGGGACAACAACTTTCTGGGTATCAAGTAGCTTAACCTCTGCTATTCAGCACTAACACACCATCTCCGAGGATGCTATACTGCTGGAGACAAGGGCATAGCTCCAGAGGGCAATGGTGGCCATCACTGACTCATAAAGGAGAACAGGGAAACTTGTGCATGTCCACAATGAGTATATTTGTGGGACAAGATTGAGTAATTTGAGGGTTGGCTTCCCAAATATATACAACATAAGGTTGGTCAGTCCCTACCAACCAGCCAGAGGCTCCTCAGTTGCACTGGGGCCATCAACAAGAACTGTATCCCATTTTTTTTCTCCTATGAGGTTCCCACCAAGAAAGCAGTTGCAAAGGCTACCTCCCCATCACCCTTGGAAGACCATTGAGAAAGATGAATACAGCAGCTGCACTTATGACACCAAAGTCTTTAAGATTTCTTCTCTTCCCTAGAGATCCTCTTCCCAGGCACAGATACCAGTATATCCAAGGTTCAAATACCACTCTAAGGCTTGGCAGATACTGTACTTCTGCTTGTACCATAATGACAAAAGCATTCACCGCTGGCCTTGACCAGCAGCCAAACTTTGACCAGTGTTTGCATTTGTCAACTGACCACATGATGGCAAAATTTAAGGAACTGGGTGAATGCCAACAGCCTCAATTCCAGGCACGGATGCTTTCCCAAACATGCAAAAACTCTGCAGTAGGCCCTGGGATAGTTTCCTAAAGGAAATTACTACAATTTTGAATTGAAAGGTCAGTGCCATCAAGTAAAGAGCCATTTGCACACAACTCAAATGCTGAAAGAGGCAGGTGTCGAAAGCAGAAAAACAAAGTTTCAGGGCCCCAGCTCCAGATGCAATTTGTACCTTGAAGACAAAGTACTCTGCAGCTGGCATTAGCAACAGTCTGACAGCTGTGAAATCCATACAGAATCCTGAGAGTCCAGAGGAGAGGATATTCCTGCCCACATTCAGAGGCAGAAGGCATCGCTATACAGATCTGTGGTTAAAGAAACAGTGAACTTTGAAAAAATGGCCTGGGCAGCCATTATGACCAGGAACAATTCTCTGGCCTTGAGCTTACTCTCATACAGCTAAATAGGCTTCTCTCACTAGAAGTGGCCTAATTCATACTGCCCATTAGGAACAGTCCTTCATCTGTGTTAGCACATATCCATTCTTTGTTCAACTTTTGAACAACATTATTCATTTTCTTACCTTGGGATTATCTTTGAAACTCAATGTCTTATGTAAACTTAGAACCTGAGTGTCTCCTCACCCCAGTCCGTAACAACCTTCCAATGATTATATCAAATGTTTCAAACTGTGTGCAATGCAGAGAGACTGCTTTTCTTTAACTGGGCATGTGTGCTACCACTGCTACTTGGAAGAGAACCACACATCTAGACACTGCTCTACCTATACATTAGCTCAAGTCTCATAACCTTTAGGCACTTTCTACAGAACAAGTGGCAGACATCTGCCCACACAGCTTGAAGAGAGCAGCCCAGCCAATAACTCTAATTCTGAAAAAGAATCTCATCTCCAGCTGTTCTAGTATCAATTTCTGGAATTTGCAGCACAGATCAAATCACTTCAACTTCAAAAGATGGATGCTGAGACATCCCATCCTGAATTGAGTGTAAGAGCAGCTTACAAATGCAACGAAATGCCAACTTCAGTGCTCACCATGGCTGCATCATTCTCTGCGCTCCCATTCAAAGCCCAAGACAAACATTTTGTGATTTTCTTTCCTCAGTCCAACTGTTGATCACCAAATACTACTCCCACAACTATATACTTTTCCTACCTTCTACCTTCATCCTGGCATTAGGTATCCCGCCTCTGCATCTCCCTTCAGTATCCAGAAGGAATCTTCTCATGAGTGACTTGGATGTCTCACTCAGTTCTCTGTTGTGTCTGTTTTTCCAATCTGACTCATTTTTGGCTAGATAAGGCTGCAGAGAGACAGTGGCTCCTACTGCCACACATCTTCAGCATCTTGATCAATTCAACATTCCCCCAAAGGGGAAAAATAAAGCTATTTATCTGCCATATTGTCATGCATCAAGGCAACTTCCTCCTCTGCTAGGAGTCCTTGAAGTAGTTAATCTGACAAACATCTACAAATTCTAGCTAAACTATATTCAGTATACACTATTCCAAGCAGCAATGTTCCGATAATCCTCAGAAGGACTCAGTCAGGAAGGAGTTAACACACAGCAATGGGCGATTCAAATTTTTATTTTGTCAGCTCAACTGTCATCTGTGGTAGCACACAGTAGAGCTGAGGAAGCAGAGAAATGGTACTTCTCTAAAGAAAGATTTTGGATGCACTGGATGCTTGTGACACTGAACAAGAGCTGGAGGAAGAGAATTAGAATCACTTTGTGGTTTTAGAGCTGTCACACAAAACTGAATTTGAGGCAGAGGAATTTAAGAATGGGAAAGAAAGTGAGCTGTTTGTAGGCAGGTCAAAGGATAACGCTCAGAATATCAACAGTATGAAACTGTATAAAATGACAGCCTTTGCCTCCATCTGTCCAAACAGATTTCAGTATTGAGCTTGGTTTTGGCAGGGAATAGAGATTAAAGAGCTTAGACAGGGACTCTAGTATTAAAACCTTTTCTTTAGGTCCAGAGCTGCACTTGGAGTCTGTTGATGAGCAGAAGAGAGCAGCCTTTCCTTCCAGAGTGTCATTGCACTGTTCTGTGAAACCAAACACGCTGCAGCTGGCAGTACCACACTCCATGCATACAAATCTAGCTAAAAATCCCAGTTGTGCGAGTTTTCTGAGTTCACTACCCATGCATTCAGTAACAACCAGGGACTCTACCTGCTGAACTACTGATGTTTTTTGGATACTGTTTCTTGACTTCAATAGTAGTTTTCACATTATGGTCACACTTACCCACTCCAACTTGAACTGCTCAGCCCCAGTACGACTTGTCACACATCAGTTATTTTCAACCACTAGCAATAATCTCACACTACTTAGACTGTTCTTCAGTGTTGCTTGTTTCCTACTTCAACTCACAAGACAGAGCTGTTTCCAGACTTTCATTTTAGATGCTGCCTTGCCCAAACATCACGGCTTCAGCTTCTAGAAACCAATTAGATACTACAGCATCATCATCATCACAAGTTTTATCTTGGCATCTGGTGTGCAATATGGCACAAAGATGGCAGCATAAACGTATCTAAAATCATATAACACCACAGCAGGTTTACAGGAGTACTGCAAGAGTATGAACAACATAAAACATCTTTAAGAGCAGCATAAAAGATAAAAGCTTCATCATAGTCGAAACAGTCTCATAGGTATTCCACTTTGGCTTCTCATCAACTATTTCATGTATTACTAAGTTCCATTTATGCCATAACATTTATTGATTGCTGTTGGATCTGCAGGAAAATGAAGGTTTTGGGAGCATTTCGCTGGGGAGCAGCTGAATTTTGGCATTGACTGGATCATGTCCATCAGTTTGTCCTATACATAGCAGCCACAATTCCCAAATCTTTCAAATCATACTTGTTGAAAAGTTAATATAATTAGGTTCTGTTCAATCATTGCTAGGATTCTGGATATCTTCACACCATCTTTTTCTTTTGTACAGTAGACAAAACACATTAAATAAATATTAAGCATTAATTTGCAGTAATTTAGTATAAAACCAATGTTTTTATGTTTTTCCACACTGTGGTACGCTCTGTCATGTCCCCAAGCTGTTAGCTATTTCCATTTTGCCTTGGAGTCTCCATAATATCATTCATTCCATACTGACACCGATCTAATTTTTCTTAGGTTGAAAGGAAAGAATTCAGTGAGCTAACAAAATATAGGTAGGGACTGGGATATGCAGTTGAATGAAGTGTGCAAGAAAAGCAGGACAGAAAAAAAGGAACCCTTTTGAAATTCTATCTTCAGTAAGAGGCAGTGCCAAAGACTTTAGTCCCTGTAGGATCTGTTAGGTATTGATAAAATCAATTCCTTCTCCAGTGAGGCTTGATATACCATTGCTGCCTCTACTAAATGTTATGTCCAAGATCTACCTGAATCACATAACACCACTGCCTCAGCTTTCTACCTAACCTCATGAGCTTATGAGCTGAGAGTCCTTCACCAGCAAGTGAAGTAGTCCTTACTTCCATACCTCCACAGGAACAAGACTGTCACATAGTTACCATCATTATATTGCCACGAGTCAAGACGCCAAAAGCCACAATCACTGAACGAAGACAGCTGTAAGTAGCTTTATGCAAGTGTTAGGAATCCCATCTATTCAACTGACTGTCATCCTTGACCAGCTATTAGCTCTGGAGAAAGTGCAATAAGCAGAACATGTCCACGTGAAGCCATTAGCAAACTACAAAGCTACCACATACTGTTTATACTGTTCTTGCACAGGCAGGAAATTAACTTCTCTCTGAGAAACTTTGAAAGTTTTCTATAAATGGCACTGGTTCTCCAGGAAGCAAGCATCAGAAAAAGGCTGCGAGTGCTGGAAGGCCCATTCTGAATTCAGCCACAAATACCTTGTCAGAGATGGAAGCCTCTGTACTGCTAGTACAAATGTCAACCTTTTGTAGTGATACACTTTCACACCTGCTTCTACCCCAGTGCATAGGTATCACTGATATTATTGGCATTTCAGATCAGAAAGATGTTTTAAGGTTAGCCAGCTATGGTCTAAATATCTCCTCGCTCCTTCAGGTGAGTACAAGAGTGAATGACAGAGTCTGTACGCAAAGGGCATGGGGTGATGTGAAAGAAAGGAATCACAAAAATCGACAATACAGTCTTAGGCATAGTCACCCCCAGCATTTGCAGATAAAGCAAGGAAGTGCCTGCAAAGCACCGTTATGGAGACATCCCCAAACCCCATTATTGTAAGTCAACATGCTGGGGTGCCTCACTGAAGCACCTCTATGCTAATGTACACAGTTTAGGGAATAAATGTGAAAAGTCGTAGATCTGTGTGCAATTGCAGAGCTACAATCTCATTGGGATCACGGAGATGTGGTGGGATGGCCCCATAAGTGAATTGTTGCAATGGAAGGGTACAGGCTTTTTAGGAAGAACAGGCTGGGAAGACACCCTTTAGGTGAGATAGCAGTTGGAGTGCATGGAGTTCTGCCTGGGGATGGGTGAACTTGAGGGAGCTGGTCAATGTCATTGTGAGGCTACTCTTTATAATCTTTGATCACAGTGATGGGGAGAAGTGCCTGAAGACTAGAAGAAAGCAGATGTCACTCCTACATTCAAGAAGGAGAATCCAGGGAACTACAGGCCAGACAGACTCAACTTAATCCCCTGGAAGGTGACAGAGCAGCTAATCCTGGAAACCATTTCCAAGCACAAGACAATCATCAGGAAGAGTCACCATGGATTTTCCAACAGCAAGTCACACAGGACAAACTTGACAACCTTCTATGATGAAATGACTAGCCTGGCAGGTGAGGGGAGAGCAGTGGATATAGTCTACCTAGACTTTAGTGATGCTTTCAGCACTGTCTGCCACAAGATTCTCAGAGATAAACTATTGAAGTATGGGCTGGAGGAGCAGCCAGGAAGGTGGGTTGAAAACTAGCTGAACGACCAGGCCCAGAGGATGGTGATCAGTGGCACAAAGTCTAGCTGGAAGCCAGTAGCTAGCAATGAGCCCCAGGGTCAATACTGGGTCTAATCCTGTTTATCATCTTCATTAATGATGTAGGTGATAATGCAGAGCATACCCTCTGCAGGTTTGCTCATGACACAAAACTGGCAGCAGTAGCTGATATGCCAGAGTGTTGTGCTGCCAACCAGAAGGACCTTGACCGGTTTGAGAAATGGGCTGACAAGAACCTCATGAAGTTCAACAAAAAGCACAAAGTCTTGCAGCTGGGGAGGAACAACTCCATGAACCACCACATGCCCAGCGGCCACCCAGCTTTCAGAAAATTACCTGAAGGGAGTATGTAAAGAGGATGGAGCCAGACTCTTTTCATCTGTGCCCAGTGACAGGACCAGAGGAAATGGGCACAAACTGAAACACAGGTAATGTCATTTGAACATCAGAGAACACTTTTTCACTGTGAGGGTGACTGAGCGCTGGCACAGGTTCACATTTCCTAGAGAGGTGGTAGAATCTTCCTCCTTGGAGATATGCAAAAGTCTGGTCATGGTGCTGGGCAACCAGCTCTAAGGTGACCCTACTTTAGCACTGAGTCATTGGGACTATTTCTCATTGTGGTGATACCTTCCATTTACTCAGCTGCACAGATATTTCAGGACAAATTTCTCCCCAGCATTTGCACAATAAAGCCCTGAGTGTCAGCTTACAGCACCACACAAATGAGCAAGAACAGACCTGCCAGATGTCAAGGTTTGATCTGAGCAGCCCAAGCTTCAGCACTGCTTCCAGGAATTACCAGCTCATGGACTTCCTGAGCCAAAAGTGAATCTTTGTATTTAATAGTCATTGACATATTTTTCTTCTATGAACTAATCCAATAATTTTTGGAACACATGTAAATCTTTAGCATTCACAATATCCTGTGATGAGCAGTTCCACAGCTAAATATCATGTTATGATGGATTATATTTTGCATTTGTTTTGAACCTACCATGGGCTAGTTGGCTTTGACACCCACTAATTCTTGCACAGAAAGAGGATGGAAGCAGTTCCCTTTGCAGTTTGTGCCATTCACAGCTGTATGCATGCATAACCCAGATCAGCTCTGTATTTGAGACCAAAGAGCCTGGATAAGGATTCAGCAAAGTGTTCCTCATACTGGAGTCATTCCATTCCTCAATGAGAAAAATCAGCCACCTATTAGATAGAACACTTCCAGTGTTACTATATTCTTCTTGAGATGAGACAACCAATTATAAAATGTTCATGATGTCAGTATACCATAGATTTATGCAGTAACATATCCATTTGGAGATAAACAGTTCAAGAAAGAAAAAGAAAAAGCACAAGCAATGGATGTTGCTGAGAGAGGATGATGTTAATTGCATCTACTAAGCTTCACAATGGAGCATGATGGCTTTAAAGCTGTGAATAAGCCTGGGAAATGCAACATTTCTACACAAGGCGGTGAAAAGGACTCTTCCGATAAAAACAGCAGCTGCAAAGAGAAGAACAAGTTGCATACACAAAATTTGTTTTAACTGTTCATGAGATAAGTCATAGCCACACTGTTGATGTGCAAGATCACGGAAACAAAAGTTACAGTGGCAATACTCAATGACTTTTCCACTGTGTGTACAATAAAATGTGAACAGACAAAGATCAAGTGAATTTTTGGTCCTGCATGCGGGAAAAATTGTATTACAGTCCTTTTTCATCAGCAGATATATCGAAGAGACCAAGAAACTTTGTTTCTCAGTTATTTCTTTTAATAAACAAGGTGCCAAAAAGCCTCCATATTTTTAGGAAGAGATTCATAAAACCTTGACTATACCACAGCACACAGGCATATGCCATTTGCCAAAACGCTGGCCGTTCTGGTCTGTAGCAGTATTAGGTTTGTTTAAAATTTGTCAACCGCTAAAAACTTGCTTATCCTGATCTTATAAGAAAGGCTCTTCTCAAATTTCCAAATTTCTTGTATTTTCAAACTGCCTCCTTCATCAGTTCTATGCTTTCACTGTTTGCCAAAGCAATTGAAGCCTGAAAAAATAGCATGTTAGTGTGGAATAGCAGCAGTCACTAGATTTTCATGGTAACTATCTCCAAAACAAGTTCATATTATTCAAAGATCTACTCATCAGCAGGAAATGCAGACCTGACAGCAAATATATGGTGCATGAAGCTCTTCCAAATAAACAATTTTAATTTGCTAAAGATAGCTCAATATATCACTGCCATATCAGGAAGCAATACTCACACTGATTATTTGCAGCAACATCTGTAAGCAATGTGCACACTGAGCATTTTTGCCCTAATGAACACTTTCAGGTCTAATACAAGAAGCAGAACAGAAAATTAAAATCTCCAAACAGAATCATGCTTAAAACAAGACCTCAGGTTCACCTCTGATGTTTACAGAAGAAGTGGAAAAACAAAAAAAAAAAACAACAAAAAAACAATGCAAGATTGAACAAGGCTAAGTACAGTGATTATTGTAGGGATTGTAGTAAGGCTGATGAATGAGGCTGAATCATATCAGGCTTTTTTAGCCATCTCCGCATTAACAGGATAATGTGGATATGTTAACATGGCACATTCAAGTCTCCTCTGTGAGTTTTTCAATTAGCAAATGAAAAACAAGGAACAACAGTAATTTTGTCATCAAAAGCAGACTTTAGAATATTTTTGTTTTTAATTCCTCAAGAGAAGCAATCTGACAAAATGATAATGGCAAATTAGTGCCATAAATATTCTATTAAACTCTTCTTGCAGCCCTAGCCTTTAAAAACCTTATGCTTGAATTCTGAGTTTATTTTTTTTGTCTATGATTGAATTTAGTAAGTATATGATTTATATACAGATTTGGACAATGTAGACTTTTAGCCCACAGCCTACCAGTTGTGCACACAACTAGTACTTGGCTAAGTTTTGTTTGCAGCAACAAAGATCTGACATACATTGATTTAACCTTAAAAAGTTAGGGCATATTTGTCTTCTGAAATTTCTGGCTTCACAAAGGGCAAATTGTGCCTGACTAACCTGATGGCCTTCAACGATAGAGTGACTGAGTCAGTGGACAAGGGG
Source organism: Calidris pugnax (assembly GCF_001431845.1). Taxonomy (NCBI): domain Eukaryota; kingdom Metazoa; phylum Chordata; class Aves; order Charadriiformes; family Scolopacidae; genus Calidris; species Calidris pugnax. The sequence goes on from NW_015094506.1 coordinate 43,381,731, forward strand.
AGAGCAACTTACATATCTACCTTGACTTCTGTGAGGCCTTTAAAGCAGTCCCACACAACATCTTTGCCTCCAAATTGAAAATAGGGACTCTTCCATGGATAAGGAACTGGCTGAATGGCCACGTCCAAAGAGTTTTGCAGTCAAGAGGTCATTGTCCAAATGGATCAGTCTCCTTCCTTTTACCCGTCTGGTCTGTAACTGACCAAATAATTTTGGAATCCCTGCCCACAGGGGCGCAGGTCAGAACTCACATAACCATGACTGGACACAATTCATCTCAGGGTAAGTACATACCTGTGCATACAATGTTGCTATCAATATCTGTACAATTACAAGTAAAATTCATGACCTGCTATTCAAATCCAATTACTTCAGTGCTTTTGTCAACCTTTGGCCAGCGTCAGGTAAAATCACTGCCTGCACTTAGTTTTGGATTATGATGTACCTGAAATGAAGTACATTTAATCCAGTGGTGATTTAAGTAGCATATCTGTGATAAAACCTGTAAAATCAAGCTGAATTCTATGAAGTTACTGAAGAGTTTAATGGGAAAATGGGAAAGATTTGCATCTGCCATAATCCAGATCTGGATCTGTCAGTAGCCTGTGTTCCACTACAGATATTCTGCCCTCTATACTTAATTTTCAAAAAATTCCATTTGTGCCGGAACGATGAAAGAGATAGCTAATTACAGTTTCTTAAATTAAAGCAGCTCTGTAACAGATATTTTGGAGCAGTTGGCTTTGTTACAAAATGCTTCACAGTCTCCCTTTATGACTCCATCCAAAGCCAAAACCTGATTAATTGCACAGTAAAAACCTTGAGCAAATAGAAAATAGGATATGCCAAAATTGGTTGAATCCAAAATCTTCCATTGCACACATTTCAAAATAGCTCAAAGCCCAATTTCTTACCAATAAAAGACTAAATCAAAGCATAATTGATCAAATAAGAACAAGACTTATCTACAGCCACTTCCAACCAATGTAATCAAAGGCAGAAAAGAAAAGCTATAATAGCAATACAGGGAATTTTAACTTTTATTTCACTGGGGCAAGCAATACAGTCACATGAATAAATATTTTTCTAATAAAATAGGAGTGAAATAATTTTAATATTCACTAGCTGAAATTAAGTCTCAGCTTCAAAGACTTGTTTCTCATGGCCAATTCATTGACATACTGCATTCTATCCACTCTGTTTTGGGAAAAGATAAGCAAAATACAACTGCAAGAAGCTGCACAAAACACAGCTTTAATGTGATGTATGACAAAAATTGAGCAAAACAGTCTTCCCACCAAAAATTATTAAAGACAGTGCAACATATTTGGAAGTCTCTGACAGATCAAAAAGCAATGCCATTCAGCAAGACCAGACCAAGAAATTGCTGCCCAGCTGCTGAACCTGACATTCAGACGACCAGCACAAAACTAGAATTAAGCAGCAATACTAAAGCTTTGAGTATAACTTAAGCAGAGATTAAGACTGAAGTTTTTTGGCCACTAACACACACTAAGTTAGTGTAAAAAGGGCAATTTTTTTGTTCAGTGATTTTCATAAGTATTTTAGTAGCTTCTAAAACTTCAACTATTTTTGCTTTGCTGATACTTTAAAAAGAGTTCTGACAATACTAATTTCTACTAATCATCTAGGTTCAAAATCTTCGCTCATGTTCATTTTGTCCCAGTTTTTGTCATGAAACAAGAGAATCCAAAAGCACATGGGCTGGGCACGAGCCCTACTGGGCATGGATGCTGAGGGATCAGAAAGGAAATGCAAATAATTACTGACAGCCCAAGAGTTTTTCATCTACAATCAAGGGATGAGATTATCCAACTGCGAGGCTGGGACTGACTTTCCTCAATAGAATGGGTATATTTGAGATTTGGGCTTTGTAAGTGAGCCATAACTGAGGAAAGGAAATTTTTGCTGTGAGAGGAGAGGAATGTGGCAATGTGGCTGCTGTTCAAGCAATGCTCTCCTGCACTGGACAAATTTTGCTGGGACTAAATTACTCTGGGAGGGAAAAATGAAGTATTATCTGAGAGTATCTATGAAGGTTTATCTTATGGAAAGTACAATTGATGGCCAACATATTGACAACACAGAAACTTCTGGAATACTCTTGCAGTCCCCAAACATTCACTCCTGTCACTGTACTCCAACTCATGTATCTAAATACCAACTAAATTTAGCTTGATAATAGGCATATCAGGACAGCATTTATCAGAAGGTTGAGGCCATACATCAACAAAAATAGGTCTCATTTCACCGATTATAAAAAGCTAAAAATGAAATTTAAAGCCTTATTGTAGAGTACATTTGCAGGAACCAAATCTCACTTTTACCATAGAGGAAAGAGGATGACACTCCTGAAAGTGTTAAATGCAAGTTATCAAATACCCAGCTACAAACTCTTCAGGGAATTTACCACACTTTGAATAGTAACAGAAGTCCATGAGTCTTTCATGTTAGACTCTCTCACACGTGCACAGCAGACAAAACCAGCTGAGATAATACTGTTAAACAGTACTTCTGACTGAGAAATTAAGTGCTACAGTTTGTGTTGTGTGGGACCATTGGCTGACTATCCAAGAGACAGCAACGCAGCAGTCTTCTATACCAAATGTGCCTTTTATAACCAGTGCTGTTTAAAAACACTGGCTGCATCAAAAGTGATGGCTGACTATTCAAGCAAGTTCAAAGAAACTTGTCTACAGATGGGTTTCACAATCTAGTTTTGTACATTAGAAAAAAGAAAAAAAAAGAATAGTTCAAATTCAGGCTTGCTGTTTCTATGCACGAAGTGGGGGGAGGAATATTTCTGATTTCCTCCTACTATTTAGGGGGAGAGCAGAAAAATAACTGCAAGGTACTTTGTCACTTTAGCCTCATTCACGATGAGTCAGACATAAAATTCTCACATGAACAACTGTAAACTTTCTGAACCAGCAGCAAAGTCTGTAGCTTTGCATACAATTGCAAGAATCAGTAAGTACCACCACCTGATCAAACCATTCTTATACAGAAAACAGCAAAAGGTCCTCACAGGCTGTATCCACGTTACAAAATAGCCCTAATAAGCAAGTCTGGAAGCAGCCAGCTTCATCATCTACATAATAAATACCCCAGTGATTCAAGTGGCTCAGTTTAGAATGAAATCTCAGAGTGATTGGCGTAAGGTAATGGGAGGGATTGGTGTTCAGAAGTTGCATGGGCAAGACTTTGCTAGTATCACATCAGCTTACTTGCCACAGTCCATCGCTTCCCTGCCCCAGTACACTTGAGGCTTCCCAAGCTCAGACACTTCAACACCATACTGTAAGGTATCCTATATTCATCCTTCCTATCTTGCCATATAAAAACTAACTTAACAAATTACAAAGTGGCCTTACCCATTACTTTGGGGCAGAGCCTGTCTCTGCAAACACAGCAGGGGAGCAGTAGAGCCCAGGGCTGCAGGCTGTACCAGCATCACACAGAAGGGAAAGAGAAGTGAGCTACCAACACATGGGAGGATGGCCAGATGCCTTTCCCCTCTGTGAGCTGCTTCAACTGCAAGGACATGTGGCAGCACTGGATTGTGCATGACCACTGGTCTAAGACCAGGTCTCTACTACGGCCAAAGCTTAGGACAGGGAAGGGTGACACAGCCTCTGTGTCAGGACTTGACATGGTCCAGCCCTCCGAATGGAATCCCATCCTCCCAGTCAGGTTTGCCTTCCTCTCCTCTATGCAAAGCCTCTCAGTTTCCACAGCACAAAACTTCTTTGGTCCTCACACCTCTCTGCTGGCCATCCCCACATAACACGTGAGTCAGGACTTGAGCAGTGGCTTATGGACACAACCCGTATGAAGGCCTCATTTTCCTTTCTGTTTAAGAACTCAGCTGAGACAAAGCTTATTTAAATTAATATTTTTCCATAGTTAACATCTGGATATTTTTTTCTCCTTTAAAAACATGGCTACAAAAGGGCCACACACATATTCCAAATAAATGTTTTCTTCCCTGTGATCCTGCAGAGCCCATTGCACATTTCCCTTTCTAGCAGGTCCTGCTGAGAGTCGGTGGACAGGCCCGCTCCTGCTGTAGGTAATCAGCCCCTGATATGACGTAGAGTGTTATTCAGTGACTGAAGTGAATGCCAGATCAATTCCGAGAGGCTTAATTACACTGGCAACACCAACTAAAACAATAAGGACCTTGTACACTGTATTCTTGTGAACAGAGTGCAAAGAAAAGAAATAATGTTGTGCCCTTTCATTTCCAGAGTTGGAACATCACCCACTGATGTGGTAGGAAGCCTGCCAGAAAGCCAACCACTGCCAGTACTGACAACACCAAGATAAATGCACTTTACAGCAAGCAGCTGTGCTACTGTGAGCACTCGATGCTGCACCCTTGGTGCCAAAGGCTTTCTCATGAGCACTTTGATATATATACCCTCTTTGGAAAGAAGCAAAAGCATGGAGAGCTTGGCATGCTGGCAGTGAGCATTAACTGAGATATTTGACTGACTTTCTTCAGGCTGGTGGTTTTTAATCTTACTGCTAAAATAAGATTAGCCAGTGTAAATAGACTGCAAAGTCTTCCATATCACCACCGCAAGCAGTATAGAACTACATTAAGTGTGCTATATTTACACACTCAATATCACAGACAGCACATCGAGTGCCGCATTATACTGTTCACACAGTAATGGTTTTACAGAAGTGATTTAAGTAGTTTTCTGGTAACTGCAGTGTAATTTCAATACTAATCAGTTATGCAGAGGAGCTGGAAGTGTACCATTAGGAAGTTTATATACCACAATGCTTTTCAAGTAACTTAATAATGCTCTATCACAGTATTTTACAGTACCACTATAATTGTTTAGTATCAGTATTGTGGAAGATCCAAGACAATCACTACCAGGAGCAGCAACAGGGATGGCAGGCACCTGGCCAAGCTGGAAGAGGGAGAGGAGTGGTGTTGCAGTGGGACATGACAGCAGGGCATGACCATCTTTGCCATAAGTCTTATCTTGGGGCAGGTATCACTCGTGCCTCCTGTGGTCTAGTGAAGGACCACAGGAAACAAACATGCCAAATTCAAGCCAGAGGTGGCTCAGGCAGTAGGAGGAGTTCTCTGAGGGGCAAGAACAGGAGCAGGGAACAAAGACTGGAGAATCTCCCATCACACCAACAGATTTCTAATCTAATCCAAATTACACAGTGCACAGAGTTGGTGCCTGCTGTACTCGTTACAGAACAACCCTCATTTATCTCCAGTAGCAATTGGAACATCAACTTGAAGTTAGCATAGATATGATATGTATGACATTTAATTCACTAATGACAAAAAAACCCACAAAACCTTTCTGCTATCAGTAGTTAAGGACTATCAATTGCTGTGTTACTCAGTTTGAGGTGAACTATCTACCTCAGTCCCCCCATACTGCCTTCTGGCATGTCCAGAAGTTGTATTCAAGGTAAAATATTTTAGAATTTGCTTGCAAGTAAAAAAGAAAAAGAGGGAAAAGTCCACTTGGCAGAACTGACAAGATAACTTACAAGTTGGACAGAGAATATGCAGAGTCTAGCTTTGAAGACAAGACAGATGCTAACTTATGCTTTGAAAAATTGGGACTGGAGTTAAACCAGAAGAATATTCCTTTTGAATCCTATTATTTGCTTCACCCTTGATTTGTTATTGATGATCAAAATTAAGAATTATTATGAAACTAGCACAACAAAATTGAAATAATGCTTGATCCTAGCAGCATACTTTTACATCAAAACTTGCAAAAATAAATAACACATTTGATACGTTGGGTAATTTGTGGAAATATTCAGACAGCAACATTTATTGGGACTAAAGCTGTTCCAATGGTCAAGAGAGAAAATATGTATCAGCAGCCCCTTGCAGTGACAACAGACTAATTTGAAGCACTTAAATACTCAATTTCCCAAGAAAATTAATGAATTTAACACTAGTCCTACTCTCTTAACGAAGAAAACAAAGATGATAGGCCTTACTACTGTCATTGCTGGCAAACACTAAACCAATTACAGTCAGTATTTTAAAGGAAGTACTTGGCTAATTAAGAGTATTACAAACTTTCCATCCTTTATTTTACTTTGAGAATGCTAGATTGATTTTTTTTTTCCCCCAGTTTGAAAAAGGCAATAAATAGATTAGCAACCAATTTAGAGAGATATCCCCTTAGTAAGTGGAATAGGTAGTTTTATACTGTTTCAATGGTAAGCTAGAACCTGCTACATGATAGCTTAGCTATTACCTTTCAGTTACTTGAGATAGCACCACAATGCTTGGAGAGACATGGGAACCCTGATTATCTAACTGTCCATCATTTTAGCTACTTGCAAATCTGATGAATGCTGCTTAGAACAATTTTTATATTTGAACTAATGAAATAGGCTCTTGTAAAGAAAAAGCCTTTGATTTACAACTAGTGCTAAAACATCTATTGGACAACACCACATTCTCTGGAATAACTAAAAGCAGATTCAGTAACTCTAAAGAGATTTGTAGAAAGTGCAAAGTTTATATTTGTTGGCAAACCCAATAACATTTTCTCTATAAACTGCCAAAATATATCTAGCATAAATACCCACATGAGTAACTGCCTATATAAGAACCTTCTGCCTTACTAAAAACAGTGCAGATAATTCACCAATAAAAGGACAGAGGAGGAAAAATTATGTTGCCGGATTATGACTCACCTCAGTGCTACATTCTTAAATTCTGCTTCAGGGATTTACACTCATTTGCATCCCTGTCTTTATTTGTTGTCTTTATAAAAGTTGATGACAGATAGACATTAATGTACAATTAATGAGACCCATAAAAATTAAATTGGAAAAGTCAGACAAAGCTCTAGACACAGGCAAAAGGCATCATACCTGGCCCTGTAAACCCACTGGTGCTGTACAGCAGTAGTTCTAGTTATTAAGAAAATACTTAAAAATGAAATGATTAAGAAGTGAAATAAACCCAAGATGAGCAGTGCTACCCAGGCCAGACACAGTGCTGGCCTCTAGCTGGTGAGCAAAGCCATTTCTGCATGCGTTGTGGTATAGCTGAGATGGTCTAAGCTATAGGAAATCAGCATAAGGAGAGGTAGTGCCTTCTAGGAGGCCAAACATTAGGAATTAAACCATATTAAGTAAACCAATGACCTACGTTTCCTATTATATCCACCATCAATGTATTTCAGCCACTCTGAAAGTGTTGATCCTTCCTGGCTCTTATTTTCATGCACTCAGTGCTGTTTGATCCTACATCCCCTTGCAAGTCCATCATGACCAAGTGCAACATTCCCACAGATCAGCTTCTCCCTCTGGATCAGCTGACCCTTAACATCCTCCTCCCAGCCCTCTTCAAGGTAACCTTGAAGCCAATATCCATGAAATTAGGCTTTATGTTGCACCTCCTTGGAAACCAGCCACAAATCCCACTTACTGTTCAGCTGGATTACTTTCCTTAAAGGTCTGATCAACTGAAAGCTTTGCCCCTTTAAAAGAAGCTGTTTCATCAGCAGGATACTGGCAGAAAACATCCTGAACATCTCCTTTGGTTTCTAATTTAGACAAGCAAAGTGCATCATCAGCTATTCAGCAGGAAAGAGCAGGAAAAAATATTTGGACTTTGAAGTACTACAGTAATCTTATCTGCTCGGTTAACATGGAGACCTAGCAGTGTACGGCAAAGCAGTGCACCCCAAAGGACAATGAGAGGCACAAGCGGGCACGAGGAAGACAGGAATTTCGGGAAAGGTGGAAGGCAGGAACTCCAATAACAGCCCTTCGTTTGAGCAAATCCAGGTCTTCTCTGGCCTCTCCTGAGAAAAGCATAGTTTCAAGCAGACTTATTTTCACTTAAAGGACTCACAGGACCAAAGGATCCACAGTTTATTACTGTATTAGAAGCATACCCACCACTAGGTGTCAGTCCAATTTAAGATATTGTATATACAATTTTTTAAAAATAAAATCTCACTTTCATCATACTTTAATTTTCTAACTATACCATGGAAATATTCATACATATGTATGAATGTAGCATGTAGGCACTCTTAAGCTGACTTTCAGGAACACACTTAATGACATTTGCAGAAAAGCACACAGTCAAATACCTAGCACCTTTTTGAAACTCAACTAGAGCACCTGCTTTCACAAAGGTACATTTGGAGGCTGTGGAGATGGTATACCTTAATATACAGAGACCAGAGAACAAGCTCAGGCCCATGGACAGCACTTCATCTTTTTAAAGTTCAAAGCGCCTAGAACTAAAATGTGAGCTGAAAAGCCCATCTCTTAGGTTGAGGTAGAACACCTGCCCTACCACTGCTTTCTGAAGCAACAAATCCATTAACACCACAGAGCCCTTGCTAGCTACGAGATAAAAGCAGATGGACCATTTATCAGCATTTTGTCCAGGAGAGAATCAAATAAACGTTGTATCACTTCTGAACAGGCCTTGTCCGAGCACTTTCTGTCATTCAAATTAACACCATCCCCTTTCCAATCACAGGGCTTAAAACACACAGAACAGGGAAGCAACACAGGGAAAAATACTTATTCAGAGTATTATGCTTTCAGTCATAAATATGCATGGGCTCTTCAAAGCAGACTTCAAAAACAAAAAAGGTGGTTATGAAGTCTCCTGTAATTAAATTTTCATTCCACTCTCTAGGGGGAGTATGAGACAAAACCGAATGTGGAAAAATGTACCCGACTGACATTGTGCTCAGTCAGAAAGAGCCTGCACAGGAGAGTCCCCAGGCCATACCTAACACAGCCTCTGCAGGCTCAGTGTTGTAAAGCGCTACAAATAAAATAATGGGAAAGCAGGATGGGGTGGGGAAAAACAAACAAAAAAATCTGGAACTGTTGCCAGTCCAGGGAAAAGAACTGTCATAAATTCAAACATGAAATGGGAAATTTTATTCCAAATACGATAACGAGTGTAGCCAAGAAGGAAAAAGGGTTCAAGACAGCACAATGATTCTCAGAAGAGATATCAGAGATGACTGAGAACAGAAGGCAAAAATGGCCCCTTTACCTGGAGCTCCAAGCTGGATTTCATGTCTAAACCTAATCCTAGGAACAGGATGAGTCTCTTACCCAGACTCCAGCCATAACCCAGACAAAAAATAGTTCTTGGATGGTGCATCAGGTGTGTCTTCTAGGAGCCTGCCCCTTCCTTTGGAGTCCCCTTTTGCAGCCCTACTCGAACAGAAGCTCTAGGATTTGCTGCTCCCCTAACCCTAAGGACAGGAGCAGCTAGAGCATGAAGCCAACAATCCCAGCAACAGCCCAAAACCAATGTTCTTGAGGGGAGATCTTTTGGCAGCCCAACCCTTCCCTTGGCAGCTCCCTTCAGCCCACACCGAGTGGAACTCAAGGCTTTGCTCTGCTCCTAGCCCTTCTCTCAGTCCTCAGACTCCAGCCCTAATGTAGACCAAGCAGGTCTCAGGAGAGAGGTCTTTTGGCAGCCTAACCCTTATCTTGGTGGTCCCTTTGCACTTATACTCTAATTGGAGCCCTAGATTTTATCCCTCTCATAATCTTGCAATGTGAGCAGCCATAAAGGTGGTCTGGTTAGAAGGAAAAAATATTACTGAACAAAAGAAAACATCTGCTGAAAAATACTGACAGAGAAATGCCAGCCAGCCTGGGAAGTAGCCTTAGAAATCAAAAAACATCCTTGAAAAGTGCAGCTGGCCTTGTAGTAGTAGACAGCTGGTCAGCTTTGCAGCAAGACTTATTTTATTGGTCCCCATCTAGGTCCACCTCTGAGGTCTGTTCAGTTTCTCCTCTCACTTCTGGGATAGTTGCGTCCCCCCCTGCAATCTACCATAAGTATATCTGTTGTTATATTGTTGATAAGTTTGCAGTAACCTACTACAATATATACCTATGTTTGCTGCTATACAATTGATTTCTGCCATAGTATTTATGTTGCTGTATTGATTGCTGATAGTAGTTTGTAATAGCTTGATATTTATATTCAATTTATTGATCATAGGTATACTTGCTCTTGATGACTTTTGTGGTATTTGTAGTTATCTGTAATAAAGTAGAGAAATTTAGAGGATGAAAGCCTCCGTGTCCTTATGCATTACAGAATCCTACAAACTCATAGTCATGGTCTCTGCACACCTGCGGGCCAGGTAACCCTTCAGGTTATGATATCCTGTCATGGAGCAGCAAGAGCCAGCTGCTCTACAAGGAGCACTGAGCCAGGAGCCGAGCGTGAAGGCAGACAGCAGTGGCACCCCCCTCCCCAGCAAGGGCAGGTTGGTGTCAGAATTGCATCCAGAGATGGGGATCTGGGTAGATACCATCGACAGATCACCCAGCAAGTCCACAGTGGTAAGGCAGATCCAAGGCCAAGCCAGGAAGCCAAACGTAAGGCAGAAGATGAAGGGGCCAGCAGTAAAGCCTCAGCTTAAAAGCAGCTCCCAAGGGAAAGCTTCAAAGTGCTTCTCTTATGGGGCACTGGGAAACTTGTAGATGCAGAACAGCTGAGCTGAACAAAATTGCTTCTGGACAGATCGGGATGGTCAAGAAGATAACAAAGTGACCACCTCTTATTTGACAATGCAGTATATGTTAATGCACACATACTCCTCCAGAGCAGGGAAAAAAAGGTGGGTGGTTTTAAGCCAAATAAAAATTATATTACCCAGGTCATTATTCCTGTGTTTATATTATGAACATTACAGCATTAAAGATGTCAGGAAGGTACATGAAGCAATAAACTTTTGTGAGCATTGTTTATATACTGTACAGTCACATCCACAGCAGAATTATAGCCCACTCTGCCTGTTGCAAGACTGCAGTTCACACAGGCACATGAATATGCAGTCCTAGCTGCAGAACGATGTACAGGCCTGGGGAATATTTACAGAGGCACAAAGCCTTGGCTGTTAGAAAACTGGCTTGTTGCTTTTTATCACTACCATCAGCTCAAGACCTATGTGGGAAAGCATCACAGGTATAAAGGCTGGAAGTGTGCTATGACCAGATCTTAGACCAAAAAAATCTAACTCCAGTGCTTCATGTCTGTGATCAGAAACTGAAAAGGAAGGCAGGGCTACATTTTCCATGACAGAACGGTATATACCAAATCACATTTTTGCCATGCAGTACTGGAAGCACAAAAATATGAAAAGGTAGAAAGGAAATCTGACAGTTTGAAGTGATACGTGCCTCATGGAATTTATTCAGTTGCTTTAGACAAAAGTTTGATGCTTTCCTAGAGTATACGCCAAGGGCTATAATGGCTACTTCTCTCTTAGTCAGCTTGTGTTTATTAGAGCACTACATATCATACTATTTAAGAAAGTGGTTGTAATCACATCTGCTCCTACAATTCATTGATTAACTCCTACTTTTCCCTACTCAGGAGGAATGAGGGCAGAGATACTTCAGATATTTTTAGATGAGAATATTGAAACAGAAAGTAGAATCACTAAATTAAAAATGGGTAAGACAGGAACAATATGTAAAGGGGGAAGAGATATTTATGCAAAAATATTAGGAACCATGCTGAGAAGCCTCAAGATGAGAGCACTCAGGGGGAATCTTATGAATGATAGATAATTTCTAATAGAGGAAAGTAAAGACAACAGAGAAAGGCTCTGCTCAGTGGTGCCCAGTGACAGGATGAGCAGCAGTGCCACAAACTAAAATAGAGGAAATGTCATTTAAGCACAAAAAAAAAAATTACTGGAATGGTGGTCAAACACTACAATAGGCTTCCCAGAGAGCCTTCAGTCCATGGAGATATTCAGAACCCAATTGGACACGGGCCCGAGTAACCTGTACTGAGCGACCCTGCTCTGAGCAAGAGTTGGATACAGAGCCTGCAGAAGTTCCTGCCAACCTCAGCTCTTCTATGATTCTGAGATTAATTACTGTTGAATATTGACTTGGCAATGAAATAACAATGCAAAAGCTTGAAATAAGTAAAAAAGAAGCAGCTTCCAGTTCCATTTTACATGCAGATAAAATTTAAGCTCAGTGAAAAAGCAGATAGATGTGTGGGAATTAATTGTCATAACTGGAAAAATATCAATATAATATCAGAGAAATGTTAGTAAAAACATACAACCTTCATAACAATTTATTTCTTTTTTCCACATAGGAAAGGTCAGGCTCAGGCTATGTAAACTTAAAACACAGAAGTGAAAGTAACAAGTCAACTGTCACAAGAGTCTAGGTCACAATATTCCCAGTTCTGTTGGATAAAACACGCCAATAAGAGCAGTTGCCATTACTTTGCTGACTGCACCACAGATTTCACAAGAACAATCACATTTAGAATAAAGATTAGCAACAGAGGGGCAGCCTACTTCTCCCACCCTGCCTCCCAGTCCTATCTGGACAAAGGCAAGAGCAACTGCACATGAGAAGTTCTGTTCTAAGTATTCCAAGATGACATGAAACAAGATGGAAATCTTACCATCACAAGCTGGTTTCAGAAAGACAAACTAAGAATTTTGCCCAGCCACTAGTGATAGTCATGTGCACTGTAGATTTTACTACCACTTATTCATGAGAAAAGTAGAACTGCCTATGATTAAATATTCTTTTAGCTATTCAGAAGCTCTTCGTGCCATCTATCACAACCACTAACAGATGTCTGGAATCTCAGCACATTTCATTAAGACTTTCAACTTTGACAAAGAAACAGCTTATCCATGGTCTGCAACTGAACAGAAGGGAAAACATAGTATCACAGGGCAATTCAGATTGGAAGAGAAGTCTTTAAGTCTCCAAGGCCAAGCCCCTACTCCAAGAAGTCAGCTCTAAGGTTAGGCCAGGTTGGTTAGGGCTTTATCCAGTCAAGTTTTCAAAGCATCTAAAGACACAGACCTAACAACCTCTCCACGCAACCTGCTGTGCTGTACTGCCTGATTTGTCTCGTGGTGAAACAGTATTTCCTTATATCCAGACTGAATCTCTCATTTCAGTTTATGCCTGTTGTTCCTCATCCCCCCACCATACACCACCAGAGAGCCTGGCTTCATCTCCTCAAAGGTATTGGCAGGCTGTTGTTACATCCCCCCACAGATATTTTCTCTGAGCTGAAGACATTCTTTCAGCCTCTCCTCACTGGGCAGGTCTTCCTAGTCCTTAACCATGTTGGTGGCCCAACACTGAAAACATATTCCACTTACATGGACATTCTAAGTTTCTAGTATCACAGAATCACTGTGGTTGGAAGGGACCTCTGAGATCGAGTCCGATTTAAAAAAAAAAAAAAACAACACAAAAAAAACCCCACCACCAACAAAACAAAAACCACAACACCCAACCACATCACACCCACCCACAAACCAATAATTCTTCCCAATATCTAAACCTCCCCTGCCACAACTTCAGACCATTTCCTCTGGTCCTGTCATTATTCCCTTGGGAGAAGAGACCAACACCCACCTCTCTACAACCTCCTTTCAGGCAGTTGTAAAGGGCAATGAGGTCCCCCCTCAGCATGCCCAGTTTCCTCAGCCTCTCCTCATATGACTTGTTCTCTAGATCCCTCACTAGCTTGGTGGCTAGTGGATATGTGTTCATCAACCTTCATGTAGCACAGAGAGAACTATTTCATGCAGTAAAGGTATGAGAAACAAATAAGAAGATCCAAGCAAACATCATGATTTCTATTCAAGATGTAAAAGGCAAAAGAGAAATGGGAACAGGCACATGCAATCAGCAGAAAATAAATAGTAGCTCGTTTAACGATGTTTGTAAGAAGCAGGAGTCAAAAAAATCAAATTAGTTGCATTATGCAGACAATAGCTTTCTGACCTCATACACTTAAAAATCTTTGTTTCTGGACATGACAAAACAAGACTTGATTTTTAGGACTGCTCTTTGCCATTTGGGACTCCAAGTTTCCAAACTTCTTCCTTATTTCTAACCTAGAACCCCCAGGCTGAGAGGGCATTTTGCCATGCTTCACCCAAATTTGTGTTGCTCACAAGTAGGGTGCAATAGGAATTTTCTTTAGTATGAGGAAGCCACCAGCTGACAATGAGATACTGAAACTGCTGACTGCTTTGGTTGGACCTGCCAGCCTGCTATATGCATCATTTTCAACAGCTAATGCTCAGTGGACACCTAGTGGTAATCTCCAGTAAGATTAAAAAAAATGAAATGTATTCTCTGTAGTTAAACCCAGCTGTCATTCTCATAAGAAAAATGTTGCAGACAGAGTTACTGTCTCTTCACAGAAGGCAAAATGAATGAAAACCAAAGGTCAAAGAAGAATGGAATTGGCTGTAAGGCTCTGCTTGGTGAGATGGGGGAGCTCACTGGGAATAAAACATCACAGCTTCCAGAAAGTTTAAGAGTAGTTTATCATGGCAATCAGCTGTAGAAGTAAAATACAGTATCGCTTTGATTAAAGTTTCTTGAGACTCCCACTTTCATACATACAGTCAGAACCAGAAGTGCTAGACCAAATCCGTATCATCCAATAAAATAGCATCAAGGTCAATCCTATGAATTAGTTTGTAAGATTATTAGGCTAGTGTTTATGAATATGCTGAGCAGAGCACATTGCTTCTGTCAGCTCTTACATCTGAGGACAGTAAGGAAACACAGTTCTGAGCACAAAACAGTCCCATGATCTGTGCTCCCTCATTCCACAGCCCATATACTGCCTTGCTATCATCCCATGCTCTCATGTGCAGGCAGCACTGATGAACTTTTCACATCTTTTCTGAATTCCTATCCAAATCAACTACTACATGGAGTTAAAACAAAATTTAATTACAGAAGACTCAAATCTATCACTGCATTCACTTAGGAAGTTTTTATATGGTTCAATGCATAACATTACACTAACTCTGAGAAAGCACAACAATATTCATTACACATTGGATGATGAGGCCATGGAAATTGTTATATTAAATCAGAAGACTGGCTGATCTGGAGTTCCAGCCTATGGCCGACAATAAATACTTCAGAGAAAAAGACCAAAAAGCTCTGAGTGAGACTTAGGAAAAACTGACTTAAGATTTATTCCACAAAGCACACGTTTACACTCAAAAAGCAGCTTACCCACTTCAGCTCTAAGTTCTGAGGAATATCCTGTGCTCCTTTAACTCTGCTACACATTTGCACTGTACGGCAATGAGTTCTACAGCCCCATTAGGTTATTGTGAAGCCATTATTTCCTTCCATTCATATCACATATCCTGCCTTTCAGTGTAGGGCTAGAGTAACAGCTGTGTTTAAGCAAATGAAAATAGGTCACATGCAGAGAAATAGAAGAGTGTCCTGCAGGAACTGTTGTGAGGCAACAGCGCAGGTCACGCTGTTGGAAAAAGTGACAGGAAATCAGGAAAAAAAAAAATCAGAGCACTTCTGAGTCTCTGTGTGTAGGTACTGAGCTACAGAAGCTTATCCAAAGAAAATAATAATTCAATGTTCAGAAACGGGTAACAGTGAATACTATTACAATCTGGAAGAAGATATATATATTTTTATTATTTATTTTTTTATTTATTTTATTTTATTATTATTTTTTTATTTATTAGATTCAAGACAAATTGCAAAACTATCTGTAGATCTTCATCTTTGCTAGCACTCTTGGAGATTTTTTTGCTCTACACTTGACTGCCCTGTCACAAGACTCTGCCCAAAACTATGAATCCAATAAACAAACACCATCATGGTAAGAAAATTCCTTTCTGCTTTGTTAAGGCAGATGCTATGTTACTGCTTATGGCACTGCCACCATCAATGCCTAAGCCACACCCCAGTCTGCACTGACTCAGTGAACAAAATGCTCAGATGTTTCTGGCCACCATTTCAGTTTCAATTTAGATGTTTACTTATTATTATTCATGCATCGGACTGTCCTTAGGAAATACATTGTCTTCTTTGGGGGACCTCATCTCTAATTTGATTATCTCTACCAGGTCACTGCAAGGTGGGCACCAGTTCCCCAGAGTGCCTACATTTACCAGCCCCCTGTGAAAGGAAGCCGCTCTGAGGATGAGATGATGCACACAGGTCACAGCCCCAACAAGCACTTTGCATGTAACCACATCACAGGTGCAGCCACACTACAGCTTGCTCCAGTCCTCCAAAGGGATCATGGACTGCCCTAAGTCTCACCACACCTTCCTGGCCACATCACTGTGGCCAGGCACCACACATGTGCCCACACAGCTGCAAAACATTAGTGACACAACCCAGACAGAACAGCAACCAGAAATCATCTTCAGGAACCATAATTTCATGTCCCTCCCTGTAGCCAGCGACCCATGTAAACTGCTGCAGATTCATGACTGATGGACAAATTGGAATATTCTTGAAGGTGATTTCAATGTGGCTATCCAAAACCAGTTAGTTGCTTTTCTGGGAAAAAGTTGATCTAATTAGGGACATTCGCATTTTCTGAGCAACAAGTCAGACTGAAACCTTTGCCTACACCCTAATAAAATTGCTTAAATAGACTAAGATTTGGGTTTTTTGTTTTGTTTTTTTTAAGCACTACACAAAATTCAGGTCATGCCAAATCATAAGTGCTAAGAGTAACAAAACCCACTGGGATAATTGCTTGAAGCTAGTTAGCCTCACTCCAACCATATCACATAACCTGTAACATAATACTAAAGCATCAAGTGGCAGAGCACTTGAACTAGCCATATAGTAAAATATCAAAGTGCACTGAACATATTTATTCAAGAAAATGATAAATCTTTTTTGTAATTCTATACTTAAGTGTGGTTTTACACTCAAATGAAAGCTAACTTTGCTAGTCTTTGTCCAAAGTTCATCTGCTGTGTTTGTGGTACTGCTTCCACAACCTCTGTACATCAGCCTGATGGGGGGAAAGTACAATTATATTCCACACCAAACACAGTTCCCATTTTAGGGAAATTGTTGTATGGCCTTAGTGATGCAATTTTCTTGTAGCCTGCTTTAAATGCTACATTTTCCTCCCATTTATAGTCTCTGCAAGATGCCTCTCAAATCCATTCAATTATCAACTCCATCTTTTAAGCTGCTATCAGCTTTGTATCTTTGACACCTTTGAAATACAAGGCCCAGGAAATCACAAGGTCTTTGAGCAGTTGCAATGATGTGTATTGACTAGTCAGGCTACAATGAAAACCAATATGCAGGGTACAGGTTACACAATGCTCTGCCTACACAGGCCTGTAGCTTCTGGTAAGCCACCTGACATAGTCCAGAAGTTGCAACCACCATCACACACAGTGGTAGAAAAGTTACACCAGGTACAAATAATACTTCTTGACACTTCCCTTCCTCACAGTCCCCTCTAGAGAGTGAGGGGGGTTAGTAGCAAGCTACTAAGGAGGAAGCACAGCAGCAGGCTCTCAGAAGATAGATAAGACCTGGCATGGCATGGAGGTGGAAGTCATGGCCAAAAAACAGGCCCAGAGAAACACAGAACAGGCCCTGTAGAGGGACAAGACTTACCAGAAGTGGGTTGGCACTTCCTGAGCCTGGCTTAGTGGCTGAATACTGAGGGCCAAATCTTTCCTGTCACACAAACACAGAATGAGGAAGAAAGAAACCAGAGTAGAACTTCCCCATGATATACATCTAACATCTTAAACTTAACAGTCCAGGAGTATGGCCCCAACATGAACACTTACACTTTGGCCCATGACAGCCCATTGTACAAGAAGAATGAAATTCAACCTCACATGCAAAAAAAAAAAAAAAAAAAATCTCTCTCCATGAATCTAGTCTTCCTCAACTGTTTCAGTTCTGGCCTCACCTACAAAAAGAACAGGGAAATGACTACTTCTTACAGGAAATTACCCTTTCAACAAAGAAGAGGCAACAAATATTTCTTGGGTTTTTTCTGTTATATTTAGAAGGATTTACATCTGCATGGGTTAAGCTCTTTTTAGCAACTGGCCAGCTGCACCTCAGACATCCTGTTACATGTCCTCACTTCAAGTTCTGGATTCACTTTTCAGCCACATCCATGCATCACCCAGAAGAGGGGAATCTGCCTGACAGATGCCTGGATTCAACATGAACAAACTCTTACCAGATGCCACTGTGGTTACTCCCATCCCTAAAGAGTCCCAGACTCCCAGAGCCACGTGCAATCAGTCCAAAAAAGTAGAGGAGGTCACCAGCTACAACAAAAGCTGGGGTGAATCAGAAGAGAAAGAGTGGGATTCAAACACACCACTCGGAAAATGCAGTCCCACAGCCTGAGACTGACTTCCTGAGTATGGCTGTCCCTGAAAACTTGGCCTGACAGCCCCCCTGGGTTCATCAGTTTGGGGAGAGCCACCAACTCTGTCTCTTCTGGGTTCTTAGACAGAAGATATTTGTTGCCAACTAATTGAAATAATACTGCATGCAGACAAAACTCTGACTCCTCACCAGGAATTGAAGGAACTCATTGAGTTAATTACTATTAAGACTGGAGTTCAAATAAAGAAGATAAACATTACCACAGACTCATTCTGCCATTTAGAGGCCATCAGCAGTGCAATTCCACCATGGACAAAACGGACCCACCACCCTAGCCTTTACTGGCAGCCCAGTCCTGAGAAGTGACTCAACATATGAGAGGAGCACCTTTCTCACAGAAGCTTCCTGTGATAGCACTGGTTCACAAACCCAGAGAGAAAAGTGTCATGAAGTCTTCCATCAAACCCAGCCATAAATGCAGTCCTTGGATGGTGTCCAACATTCTCAGAATGAGCATCCAGGCAACTCTAAAAAAATATATCTAACTAAAAATTGATCTGTGAGTAGCAACTGCTAAACCAGAACTACTGACAAAACTGGAATCTCAGCTTTCTAATATTAGAAAAGCTGTTAAAAGCCTCTCCAAAAAGCTCATGATTTTATACATCTTCATAATCCCAAGGCTTGTATAACTAGCAGATGGAAGATCCACACCTTTGAAGTCTTTTGATTAACATCAAGAGCACTGCTAAAGGATGGTTATACTTCCCAGCCTTTACAGAAAAAAAGCTTATTTTACAGCAGTACAAAGGGCTCCAATTTAGGAGCTAACCCACTGCGAAAGCTGACTGTGAATATACAAGTACACATCATTTCATACACACAGGATTCCACCATCCTGAGAAACAGCTGCAGAGGGATGCAAAGAAATAGAGTGACAGATTACAGATAGTCATTGGAGTTAGCAAAGTGACAAACACTACAAAAACAACAACCCTAGAAGGGTGAGCTACCATTGGCACCAGTGGACTCAAGTGAACAAGGTAACAGAAGACCTCCAGTCAAGTTATATTTCCAAATTTCAAGGAGGAGTGCAAGAGATGGACCAGTTTGAAAACTGGAGCTGTTGAGTGAAGCACTTTGAGAAGACCCTACCAGTAACAACTAGCTAAAGAACCATCAATGTCTGTCAGAGATGCTTGTTAACAGCTTATTCAGCTTAGGGCAAATGGTTACTCAGAGGATTTCCAGGGAGAGGAAGATACAACACACAGAACTGCAGACACCACCCAGCCAAGAGAGATCTGAGTATGTGTTGTGGGGACACACTCTTTTCAAACCATGTGCATAAAACAAGACAACAAGCTGTGGCTGATAAAGGGCAGAAGAAGTGAAGAAACACAATGACCCCAAACAGAGAGAAAGAGAACAAATTGTTTAAATCAATTAAAGATGAGGTGACCCTTTGTTGTAGTTAGGCAAGCCATCCACACCCACTGATGCAGCACTAAAAAGAGTGCAGAAACATAGGAAACTTCTAGAACAGAAAAATATTAAAGGTGCTCCAGAATAAAAGTCCTTTGCCGCTTTCCCCATGCTCTGGTAAGAAAGCCATCCAGACAACTATACTTCACTATCAGAGCTCAGCCACTCTACCAGTCATCAAGATAAGACTGGTCAGTCTGCAATCACTAATCATTTCTATAGATGTTATTGATATCTTCACCAGATTTTCCTGGGAAAATATAGGAAAACTATACAATACAGATGCTTAATGGGACCATCTTGGTTTTTTCCCCATTCTCCTCTGGTCTAACTAGCACCCCACAGAGAAGACTTTTGGCAAACCCTCCCAGACTCATGGAGCTTTAGCAGAAGTTGGCATCCCCTCCAATCAGTCCTGCAGGGAACTACCACCTGCAAAGGAATGAAGCTTGGGAGCCACATTACGAGTTTTGGACTTGAGATGCCTGGATCTCAAGCAGCTGGTTCCTTTATTTACTCAGCCACCTCACAAACACTAGGATATTTTTTTTCTTCATAACCAACAGAAGTGGAAAGAGGAGTTAACTCAGGCCCCAAGCTGTCTAGCTCAGGAACCTACAATTGCTACAAATTATTTACTCAAGGAGCTGCAAATGATCTGGGACAGTGCCAGCTGTACACAACAGGATGGAACAGACAGGGAGACTGCAAGTCTTACTTTAAGAGTAGGTAGAAGGTACACACTGAAGATTTCAGGCATCTGTAGTTTCAGGCAAGAGCAATCATGTTTTTTGTTTACAGTGCTAAGCTCATGCATTAGTATAATTTGCTTTCCCTGTCTTTTGTGTCTTCCACAGGAACACCCGCCATGCATCTGAAAAACAAAAAATAAGATATGACCTTGGTACTGACTACCAGCCAAAAAAAGATTAAGACCTGAGGAATCTTGAAGTAAATGTAGATTTAACTGCTCAATTTTTATATTTCATAATGCTGCCAGAAGAAACCCATTGCATACATGTGATGAAATCAGGCATAATGCAGAAGTGATTGCACTGAGTACATGTGGTCAGACACCAACATTCATATGGTCAGTACATCATTCCTAATGATGTCCAGAACATTAAAATTCAGCTTTAACAAAGTGTCTTTAATAGTAGCCTCGTTCCAAGTTTTGTACAAGAAAGATGCTCAGTATGATCAGGCTGCTACTTTGTCACTGAAATTAGATGACAAATAAGAACAAAGACACTGTGATGTATGTGGGTTAAAATTAATGATGAAGGCAAAACTCAAAATTTCACCTTGTTTTATACTCTTCTACAAGACAAATCTCAGTCTTCAATTTATGTTTAATATTCCACATAGCTTCACTTTACCTCAAAGTGTTCATAAACTACAACAGGAAAGAAAAAGCAGGGTGGCCTGAAACAGTAGGCATCCCATTGATGATGCCACCACCAAGCAGTAAGGATTCAGTTCACTTGAAAAAAGTGTATCAGAACTCCAGGGATCTTTTATGTTGTGCAATTTTCCAGTTGTGATACAGGAATGCAAAAGCTGGAGGTAGACACCTGTTCTTTACATCACCAGACAGAAAAATTTATTAGTCTCTGCTATGCTAGTCTTTATATCTGTCCAGATGGTCACACACCAGAGAATATGTATTTCTTAATGACTATTAGTATTCACATCTGAGTCTAAGAGGATAAATACAGAACAGTCCAAACTGGGTAGTTAGCTACGACTCTCATTAAAACAAAAGAGGAAGTAACTCTTTTACACCCAAAGCACCCAGCCTCAAGAACTAACCAGCTGCTACATCAATCTCACATATTTCATAAGAAAAGCATGAAAAGGAAACCTCAAGTGAACACAAGCACTTGAAAGTGAAAGTCGTCTGGAATTTAAAAAGCAACAGGGGGAGTGGAGTGGCAACAAAACCCCTTGAATGACTAACTAGGACATGCTGAAGAAATTGCAGTTGAGAACTCTTGGGAGACTGAAATCTTTTAGAACATAAATCACAGCTACATTTTAGGTCTAATCTTTGCTTTCATTTTCCACTTACCTATCTAGTACCCTGGCCTTAAGTTTGCTAAGCAGCTGACATGACCAGAAACAAACTGAAAGCACTAACACAGAAAAGGCTCTAAAAAGCAGCAAAAGAAACTAATATACACATAATCTCAAGTGGTCTGCACCCAGCACACAGTTAAAGAACTAACATATTTCAGGAGAAAGGCCTGATCCCAAGTTTTCCTTAAAGAAATCCACAACTTCTTTTCTAATTACATTAATTGAGACTTTAATGCAAACTTGTGCTTTCTTATATAAGCCACAATGCAAGGAATTCCAGAGCAGCAGCACAGCTGCTCTGCTAAATGCATGAAACAACCATATATTCAGTTTAAGATCAGGATTTCAAAGTTGCATTAATATGACTTTATCAATATCAGTAGTTGTAACTTACACATGGCATTTTTGATCTGTATAAAATACAAAAAATGACCTTTAAAAATCTCTTGTTGAAGTCTGATAATGGTGACAGCTTTGCAGATACTGAAGAAAGACGATTACTGATATAACCTGAAAGACTGTGTTTGCATTCATACCATTTGCAAGATAAAAGAATCTTGTCAAAACTGTAGGAAGAAAGCAATGAGGCTTTAAATCTAAAACCCAATTTTTTAAACTGTTCTTTGTGCTTGAATTACTACTTCTGTAGAAAGGAAAAAAATCTTTCAAGTGAAACTAATCCATTTAATTCAACTAATTTTTGATTTAGTCCAGATGTAATGCATTCCACACGTCTCAAACTATGAGTCACTAATTCATAAAGCTATCACATTTGTATTTGTTTTCCAGTGCTTCAGAGAGGGAGAAACTAGCTCACCATTTAACAAGTGCAGTCCTAGCCAACAGGCTGTAATTGGGATGCCGAGACAATAGTTTCTTTGTGCACAAAAACCCAAGAAACACTGAATGATGATGAGAGCTACATACAAGCTTTAAGACCAATACACCAACAGAGACAGTTAATACAGAACGATGCAACTTCAGAGGCATTACTAAACACTGTCTCTTAAAGTTTATTTTGATAAATTAGTGACTTGTTAGTCACTAATGAGCATTATGCATCTCCATCAACCAAACATCGCAATCTAATCAAAAGCTGCAACTATATCCATGATCCTCCAAAACATAAGACATTTGCCTAACAAAATGCCAGTTTAACTGAAAAATTTACTCTCTTAATACTTTCATACTTGAGAGGTATATGCAAGCTCTTTATGTAACATATTGCCCTGGTACTATCATTTTAATCAATGATTATTGAAAAAACTGATTACCAGTCTTCTAGCCACACATTGCTATCTTGGAGGGGCCAGTGAAGGCACAAGAAACATCACTAGACCTCAGAGAGATTGCATCAACCACAACTGAAGCAATGCACACCCACAGGAAGAGAATTTTCTTATCTCCAACCAGCAATCTCTCACTGCAAGGTCCAGAAGGAAATTTGATCTCCAAGCACGACAAAGGGTTGGGTTTTTTTTAAACAAACCCACAGACTTGAGTCCATGAGGCCAAGGCACTCGCTGCCCTCAGGTGAGACAAGCTACAGCTTCACCTCAACTGCCACACAGCAGCCTTAAGAGCTCAGAGCCCACCACACCTTCCCTGGCCTTTCACAGACCAACCACACGGGGAAAAGCTGACAACCCCAACCACCACCTGAGGCAAGGGGGCACCTCCCCAGCTGAGGACCTACTCCCTGCTCAGGGACCTGCACAATGGGTACACACATTGGCTACTGGTGCTTCTCCTCACCTTCCATAGGCAGGAGGGCATTATAGATATGTGCTTTCTTCCTCAACAAAGCAGAAAAGCCAAGGCATACTGCACACATCTACCCCCTCACATCCCCTCCCCACCGCCTCAGGCAGCATCTCACCCTCCGGACCATTTTATACCACAGAAGCACACGACGGGGCGGAACCAAGGCTCCAGCGCTGGGCTCTATTGGACAGCTGTGCTGTCAATCATCGGAAACGGGCGAGCCGCCAGCGTGCTTGGCCCGCTCCGCCGAGGGACGTGGGCGCCCCCTAGGGGTAGTGGTGGAGCACTATCCCGCCCGCCTGTGAGGGCCGGTCCGGCGCGGTGGCCGGGTCCCCAGCGCGGCGGGAGGGGCCGGCGGCAGCGGGAAGGGCGGCTGGAAGCGGCCGGGTGTCGCCGGGCGGGCGGCTGTGGCAGCGCGGCGCGGCGGCGGGACGGGTCCGCAGCGCTCAGTCCTGCTCCCCCCGGCCCGCGGTGGCCGGCGGATGGGGTGAGGCGACCGCCGCGGAGAGGCAGCGGGTCGGCCATGGCCAGCGCCGGCCCTGAGGAGGGGGAGGCGGCGGCGGCGCGGGAGGAAGAAGCCCTGAGGAAGCTGGTCGTCCGGCTGCAAAACGTCCAGGAGAGGAAGCGCCTGGAGACCCTGGTGCAGACGCTGAGCGACCTGCTGGAGCTGGCGGCCCGGCAGAGCGGTAAGGAGCGGGCAGCCCGGCCGCCCTGCCCGGCCCGGCCCGGCCCGGCCCCGCCCGCCGCCGGTCGCTAACGCGGCCTGTCTCTGTCCCCTCACAGCTCCCCGGCTCTTCGGCGGCAAAAACGTCCATGTGCCCTTGCTGCTGGTGGTGGACCTGTACCCGGGGGCGGCGGGCGTGCAGCAGGTAAGGGCGGCGGCGCTGAGGGGCCGGGTGAGGGGCAGGGGCTCCTGAGGGTGAGCCCAGCCCCGCGGCCCTCTCCCGCAATAAAAGTTACCGCTCGGCTTGTTTATTTCTGTTAAACTTGCCCTCTTCTGGGCCGCTGCAAGAAGTACTGCTTATCTGTAAAAGGCTCGCGTTTAAAGGGACGAGTTTTCCAGCTTTTTTTTGCGGATAACCGCTCGTTGCATCTCCAAAGGGCAGAAGGCGGCTGTGGAGAAAATGTAAATTATCCAATGTGAACTTGGTTTATCCTGTGCCAGCATGGCATAAGCTTCTGAGTTACAGATAATGCTATCTAATATTTTGGATGCGTCAATACTAAATTTTGCCACAGTTAGACAAACTTCTGAAAAGCATAATTGTATATAACATGATTTCATACATCTGTAGCCCTCTCCTAGAAGGAGCATTGTGCCAGCCCAGTTTCTTAAGGGGGAGGAAGGGGGTGGAATCTTTTAGCTAAGAGTAGGTTCTGCAATTTAAGGTTCTGCTTGGCTGCTCTTGTAACTTAGCATTGGCCCATTTAGATGAGGTGTGGCACTTGCACAATTTGATGTTGTAGTTATGGTACAGCTGCCAGACTTGTCATATGAAACAGCTCCTTCCTGGCAGGCATATATTAAATTTCTGACTATGTTATGCTTAAAGGATATTTATGAGCTCCAGATTTCTGTGCAACTAACTTTATTTTTTTTTATTAAGTCCATTTGTATGGTAACAATATGTTTTGCATCTTTTTACACTAGAAGGCAAAACAGAAATTATATAACAAATGCCTCTTAAATAATAGTATATTTTAAGGGATTTTTTTTCTCTAGTAGACCTTAGCAAGAGGTCAAAGGCATTAAATTCAGATTAAAATACAAAATTGTACTTCTGTAGTGATTCAGCTGAAGTAACAGTGATCTCAGGTTTCCTTTGAAGACAAAAGACTTGGGCAGAGTCTGAAGTTTTAACTTACTTTATTATTCAATTGTCAGATCATTAAGAAATACAGAAGGATGAATCAGCAGTTATTTTCAGGATAAAGCATATTGTGTGAATAACAATTTACAAAACCACTGCCCAGAAGTTTAGACTAGGAAATAAAAAATATGAAATCCAACCACAACCAAAAGTGGGTCTGAAATGACAGCACAAGACTCTCGGAAGTGCATAAGGAAGATAGTGATTGTTTAATTTTCATTTTAACTATGTTAAAGCACCTCACTCTGGTTTAATATAGAATTTTAAAATTAATTTTAATCTTCTCTCTACCTACATTTGCAGTCATACAGTGTTTCAGTTTAGAAGCTTTGGAGCTCCTTTGCATTACTACTTTGTGTTAAAGTGTAAAATTCATAGCCGTGCAAAGCTGAACTCCTGTTCCTCATAAAATGTCATACGCAGTTCTTCCATCACGTTCAGTTATGATATTTACAAACATCCACAATAAGTTATGATATTTACAAACACCCACAATATGTTAGTAGGACTCTGTCTTCTTGCTTCTTTCACTCTGTTTTGTTTACAGTGCTTGTAAATACATAATTCTTGCTTTCTGGCAGTGTTAAAGTAATGTAGTGCAGTATCTACACACTCTGAATGAATTTTCATTGAATAAATGGATTAATCAACCTCTTTTGCTTTTGGCACTGTAATAAAATTGACTCGCATAAGAGAGTAGACACAGTAAGAGGCATGTCTGAAGTGAGGATTTGATTTTCTTTCTTTCCCTTCCTTAACCAGTTAAAAAGCATCAGGTTGTGCTGCTGTTCCACTGGCTTGTACACAGTAAATCTGCTTAATAGATGAATATTGAAAGTACCAGGGCAAGTTGAACTTCAGGCATAAACCCCGCAAGCTTCTTTAGAAATAGGAAGGTACTGGGCTGGAAAGTCAATAGCGCCTTAAAGTAAAGTAGGAGTCTTTAATATGGTAGTTTTTTACTGCAGTTACTGGCTGGCAATGATTGGAGCAGCTTAGAAACTCTAGAGCAAAACATCTAACACTTGAGTGAAGAGCAGTCAGCAGAGCTTTATTGTCTCATGTAGAAGGTGTGACCTAATGTAATATAAATTCATTGCATGCTAGAAATGAAAAGGGTTTGATTTAAAAATAACAGAGTTTCAGTGCTGCCACCAACTGTTTCTGTGTACAAGGACCCGTTTAAGTGTTTACAAGAACGTCTTTGTTTACTGCTTTATTTTTTTTTTCTTTCTCTGTAACCTTTAGGATTTCTGTTATTTAAAAGACCCTTACTTTCTTATGTAATTATTAAACAGACAATAAGCTCTCTGTTATCTCAGGCTGTGATTTTAATATTGTACAGCAGGTCAGATGATTCCTTTGGTCTTCTCTGCATCCACAGTTTTAATAAATGTTTTGTCAAGACTTGAAGTCACAGCAATCCAAATAAAAATGTTTAATGGAAATATAAATTTCATCAAAAACAGTTTTTCTATAAAAAGGAGTTTTATAAAGTCATTAAGCTGATTTTCAACAAGTTCTGAATTTTACAAGAACAGTTAGGATGTCATGAAGTGAAACTCTTAAAATAAAATCTTTTCTAAGCAATACACAGTGTATGAATTAATGGTCACCTCTACAATGTCTTTGACATGTAGACTTGAAATTTGTACTTCATTGATTGTCACTGATAAACTCTGTTTTGCTTGGAATATGGAAAATCAGTTAATTACATGTACGCTAAGACTATTCTGTGCACTTATGTTTAGTCAGGACTCAGTTACACAGACCAGCCTAATCTTCCTGAATGTCCCTAGTAATTGGTTTGCAGTCTCATTGCTATCCAGGAAGAGAAGAGCATGGAAATTGGCTCATGGTCAAGCTGAATCTGCAGACATTAAGGTTGTAATTGGCTTAAAACATTTGGGTCTGCAAATCTAAACTGAAACAGAAAAAAACCCTACTGCAGATGGCATGAACATAGCCCGTGTAACCAAGTGTGGGAAAGGTAAAAGCAGAATTCCAGTTCCCAGGGAGCTACACCACCTTTTTCATACTCGCCAAAGCTGTCGTGAAAGCTGTCTAGATACAAGCCTATGCTGTTCCTATGGGTCTCTGCACTACCAGACTGACCATTTCATGTCTCTAGTCTTGAGATCATGCACTTTCCATGAACTTTGCAGTTAAATTCTTTGGAGGTAGCCACTTACGTTCCTGTTGTTGGCTGTCCTGTCTTGCCCCCTTTGCTTTACATAACTCTTCTTCCGAAAACTGGTCCAGTTACACATTAACTTTTGAGCCGTACTTGGATTATCTTCTGTCTTGACCCCATTCTTAAAGCACACAGGCCTACTTCCACTTTTTTTCCCTTTTTATTTATATGGCGGAGGAGATGTTTATGCCTTGCTCTAATTCCTTTTTGTGAAATCTGCTTCATCTTGACTTTTGACATTTCTCAGTTAACTTTTTCAATACAGCAGGGTTTTCTTGCTCATCAGTTAATTCTTTGTACAGATTTTGCTTACTGCAGCCTCACTGAAGCCCATTCAGTTATAGCAGCCTGCAGACATTCATAAGAGAGTGGAGTTCTCCAATATGGAAGACCAAAGAGGAATATTTTTCAGTTTTGGCAACATTTAGAGATGTTTGAAAGTCAAAGAATTTGCGCAGGATAGAGCAGGTAGTTATTAAGAACAAATACATTGGGTTTAGCTCATCTTTTATTCCTCACAATCTCAAAGCTTTCACTGCCGTCATTACATTCTGAAAGCACACAGTATTGAGGATTGGTGGTGAGAATATGAAATGTATAGTATTGTTTAGGTATCTCATTCCCATTTAAAACATTGGACACCTTCAAAAGCCTATAATTTCTCCTTATAATTTGCAATTAAATGACAAATTCTTATGGAAACAGCTGTTCTTCAATAAAGCTGGACTGCCTGTAATAGTGCAGTGATGACATACTATGGATCGCATCATATTTTTCTCTGTCAGCATGTCTTTTAACTGTGTGTCCTTTATGTGTGGTCCTTCAAGCAGTGCTGAAGCACACTGAGAGTGATGTGTTCCTACAAGCCATGCATTCAGAATCATTAGCATATCTTTTACCTCCATCTTTTAACTTTTTATGTTGTTTGTCTTGTGTTAATTAATTTTCCCTTATATATTTAGCCAGATAACTTTTCAGAACACCTGTCTTCCAAAAGCCAAGAATATTAGAAGACAACATGGAAGTTCCAAAGAGAATACCTGTTCTAAAATAGCTGCCTTTTTGTTTTCCAGATGGGTTGGTCACTTCTTTGTAAATTAATAGAAATTTGTCCAAATACTCTGCAGAACATAGCTCCTAAGGATGTTGGGAAGGACTGGGAAGTACTGGGTGTTCACCAGTAAGTATGTTGTGTGCAAAGAGTCATCCAAAATACTTGCTTATTGTGGTACCATATATGTGCAATGAAATACATCTATGTGAAGTGATCACCTCAGCTTCTAAATGGTTTAATATGTTTGTGGGTTTTTTCAGCCTTCAGAATGGGGACTCACACAAGCATTTATACACACATCTTATCTGTGTGTGTAAATACCTGATGGAGAAAGTAAAGGAGACTGAGCCAGGCTCTTCTCAGTGGCACACAGTGACAGGATGAGAAGCAATGGGCACAAATTGAAATATAAGGAATTCCACTTAAACATTTAAAAAAAAAAAAGAGGCACACTTCTTTTTTGTGAAGTTGCTCAAACACTGGAACAAGTTGCCTGGAGAAGTTGTGAGGTCTCAAGCCTTAGAGCTATTCAGAACCTGACTGGACATGGCCCTGGGCAATCAGCCAGGCATTACCTCGATGGTGTTGTGTGTGTGTGTGTTCTTTCCAAATGTGGGGAATTATATCCACAAGCCTAACATAGTACAAATTGAGAAGAGGGTGTTTTGTCACACCTAATCTTGTCTAAAAATTAATTGGTCACCTCTACTACCTGTGAAGTCAGTGGACACAATTGCCTTCAGACAGAATGGTTCATTCCATCTTTATAGTAAGTTACCTTGGAGCAAACTGTGGTTTGGACTTGCTCCTATCTGTCCATTAACCATGGAAGGAGCCTAAGCAACTGGTTTCTGGATGGCTGTAGTTAGATGAAAAGCTAATTGTAGATTTAGGCATGATACAAATGGGGGAGAAGGGCTTGGTTTGGTGTTCTCTCACTTGGACAGATTTCCTCATTCAGGGCTTCTGCCTTTATAGTCTTCACCATTCCTTAGAATGGTTGCTATTGTAAGATCATTTGCATAAAGATGCAGTTTGGTTTTGTGGAGTTTTGTAAAGTTGTTTGCTAAATTATACGTCATTTTAATGAAGTATGGAAATAATTAAAATGCCAACGTTATTTCATTAGTAACTTGAAAGAAACATAAACTGAAATAAAAGTTGAAAAAAAATAATCAGGAGCTTTTCAAGTTTTTGCTAATTTCTGTAAGTATTTTTTTTTTAAGTAGCTGTTTGATAAAATTTTGTATATGTTAATATTTCTTTAGCCATAACTCTTTTTTCCTATTATTTTTTTAAAATTCATTTTTAGGCAGATTCTTAAAATGCTCACAGTCCACAAAGGAAATATAAATCTCTCAGTAACTGGACTGAAAGCATTAAACCTACTCCTCATGTCAGGTATTGTATGTTTTACTTTCGTATTTTGTCTAAGCATTTAAAACACAGAACCAGGGTATAAATTGCAAGGCTGTGAAGAGCATGACCAATTAATTTTACCAACATATTATTAGTATAGACACAAATACTTGCTGATAAGTAAAGTAAAATAAGTAAGGGTGTATTTTTTCTAACCAAAGTATAAATTTGGTGACATTCTGACTTACTTCCTTTAGTATTGGTTAGTGCTTTTGAAACAGTGAGTCATCTCCATCATTTCTGTTATTCTGCTCTGCAGAGACCTAATCTTATGAGGTACTGAGGACTTTTCTCATTGTGGTGAGATCCTTGATCTTCTATTGAAATTAAAGAGAGACCCTAAGGGAGAGATTCTGCTAGTTTTATCCAAGCTCCCATATAATACCAGCAGGAATTATTGTTAGAATAGGAATGTTTCAATTGATTTTAACAGGCTTTTGAATCAGCCTTATTTACGGATTAGACTTCAGGTAGTTAAGTCTAATCCAGGGTTTTGTGATACAGATGGTCTGATTTCATGGTTGACTGTAGCTGATAGGCTCATTTCAAATCCCCATTTTCCTTTCCTCAGGCAGTGTAGTCCTGCCCTCTTTCTTCCACCAACCTTACTTTTCAGTGAAACTTTTCATCTTGCTATGTCTGCAAAAAGGGGTTTTTTGATAGTTTAATTTTCTACCGGTTCAATGAGTTGAACTGGATCATTGAGGGGTCAAACAATTACCAAAGCAGTGCAAGGTGGGAGCAAGAGTGGAGAGGGGAAACTGTCTTTTTGGCAGTATTGTTTTATAATCTCTAAGTTTTATTTTGAAATGCTATCTTAAGAGATAACATCTTCATATGTTATGCAAAAACCTGGATTTGAGCCATCAGAGTAAATTTTAAGGACAGTATTAAAGAATTTTGGATTTTAATGGTTAAGTACAGTGCTTCAATAAAGATGTTGAGAACTAATAACTGTAACATGTAATTTCTTCTGCTATTCAGATGTAATTGCTTTCTTGCTGTTGGAGGAAGAGGTGGATGTGTTTTCCTTGGTATTTAATGCCATGCACACTTTCCCTAAAAATGAAGAGATCCAGCAACATGGATGTAAAGCATTACACAAACTTTTTGAGAAAGGTATTTACATCTTGTAGTATATTAGATTGGAAAAATGTATAGGTTGAGAGGGGACTGTACATATTTATTTAACTGTAATAAATGAATTTTTGCATTCCAGATTCTGTTTTGTGTATTATATGTGTTAGCAGAAAACAAGTTCTCCAAGCAATATAGCAAATCTTCTAAATTAGAGCATGGAATTTGAAATTTTCAAAAACTCAAAATATATCTTCATTTCTGACTCTAGAGTTAACTGAAAAGATGAGATTTAACGTTAGTCAGTAACACTGGAGCAGCAGTAGTGACGTTTTATTCTAATTCTCAAAAAACAGGGTTGTTTATGTAAAGACTGGCAAATTTTATTGACTTGTGAATAATTCCAAAATAAAGCAAAGTGTTTGCACTTTAGAGAAAGATGTGATTCTCCCTTTGATCCTGAGAATGCTAAAATATCCTGACAATGCTAATATATTTGATCCTTACAAGTGTCTCTTTGATAATCCTGCAAGTCTTCTGAGAAATGAAGTCACCTTTTATTGAATTTCTGCAAAGTTTTCAGGAACTGTGTGTGCAACAGCCAAAAATCCCATTGTTGTAGCAGCCTTGCTTTGTTTAAAAATAAATATTGAGAAATACTAGCACTACTACCAAGCCTGCTGTACTCCTTCACTTCAAAGATAGTCTCCAAGTCTTTAGATTTTTTCTTTCTGGCACCATTTAATACTGTTTTTTCTAAGTCTTCCTCCCACATGTGTGCCTGGAATTATCTTCTGCGTTTCTTCCCCTCTTCCACTCTCCCTAAATACTTTTGTCCTGCTCTATTTTCTCTTCAGTCTCCATAAAGGTCTGAGCTGCTTAGATTTTCTGTGCGTGCTTTTTCAAGTGCCTGATTTTTACAGATCTACAGACTGCTCCAGATGCAGACCTGCATACCTTCTTCTCGATGGCAGTGCTAATGTAACGAGTTCCTAGGCTGCCCTGGCTATTTTTCTCCTGCCTCTGAGCTACTTTGTCAGTTATTGTAATGTGAATTTTTGCCTAGCCTTAGGTTGAACCAGATCCAGAAAATTATTCTGCTTACAAAACATAAAATGTGTTGTTCTTTCTCAACCTGGATCAGTTTCCTTATCTGGTTCATTGCACGGCCATGCAGTTATGTCAGCATAAATGACAGGGAACAGGGATGGAAAAACCTTAAGCCTTTATTACAATGAAGGTAAGGTATTATTAAAGCATGGCTGTAGCCTTTATGGAAAGAACTCCATTATAAAAGAAAAAAAAAACTTGAGAAGTGAAATAAAATCATAGTATGTAAAATGGCATTCCATCAAATTGTTTTCACAGTATGCTTAGCCTCCCCTTCACTTATATGCTGTCTTGGTGAGGAATATCTGACGTTCATTCTGTGAAAAAGACTAAAATACTTTTTTTGAAAAAATGCTGGTTCACAAGGAAGCAGTTGAAAGTCAGAACACAGTTACATAAAGTGTAGTCTAGAAAAAGATCTTTATAAAGTAGCTCATGTTTTAGTAAAAGGAGTCATAAGTGTGTAAGATGTGTATGGAGAATACCTTACTTCTGTGAAACATAGAAAATAAATACAAGGAAACTTGATAAAAACAATTGTCTTTTCTCATGTTGTACCAAGATATGAATTATTTCCTCAAAACATACTGTATCTCTCTTGCTTTTCAATTTAGTTCCAGAAGAGCAGCTGACTGAATTTGTTGAAAGCAAAGATCATATGATCATACTGAAAGTATTTAAAGAGTTTCCAGAGAAAGAAGAGGTGATTCTTCCTGCACTTTATTCATTACATTCCTTAGCTGGTCCATGTAAGTGCATTATTGGAATTTATTTTCAATTCCTTATCTCCCATAGTGTGCATCAGCTCACCTCAGTTTGCAGTAGTTTTTCAGTAATTGTAAAAAATCAGTGAGGACCAGTTGGGAGTTACCAGACAAATGACTTTTCTGTTTTCTTTGGGAAATACTGATTTACAATTTTTCATGGGAAATTTTCATATTCAGCCATTCTGATACAGCTGAAATCTCTCATACAGAACAGAAAGACACTTTCTTCTGCTTGGAGTAAGTGGTAATGAAGATGCTCATCATGGCGGTAGAGGTTAAAGTTCAAGACCCTGTCCTGTCTTTTTAATGCTTGAAAAATAAGATCTATTTATTGACTAAATAAATCTTCAGTGACTTTGGGTAGCAGGTAAAGAACACCGTTGGCAGAGGCTGTTCCACAAGGGGAAAACTGGCCACACAAATCCAGTGGCCAAGGCTGAGAAAAGGTATCTGGTCTCAGACACCCCTCTCTGATCATTTAGTGGTGGCTTTAACGAGGAGTGTTGGTAGCACTGCACATATTCTAGAGTCTTACAGTGTCCTCAGGTGTTGTGCAATAAGACTGGAAGAAAATATCTTCATTGTGTCTTTTCTTCTGGTAACAGAGATCCCTGTTGTTGGCAAAATCAGGTCCTGAGAAATATGCTTGATGATTTGTGTCTATTCGTTGACAGCAATTTGATCTTGTTGGCACAGAGGCAGCTCTTGTCAGCTTCCTGCTGGTAGTCACAGCGAAATTACACGATTTTGGCAAGCACAGAGCAGGGTCCTGCTCTCCATGTGTTCCATGGGGTACATAATTTTGTACTTTCACAGATGTGATTGCTCACAAAGCCTTGCTCATACAT
The DNA here is from genome assembly GCF_001431845.1 of Calidris pugnax. NCBI lineage: Eukaryota > Metazoa > Chordata > Aves > Charadriiformes > Scolopacidae > Calidris > Calidris pugnax. The sequence goes on from NW_015094506.1 coordinate 43,415,612, forward strand.
CCTGTCTGGCTCTATAGGAACCATTCTGGCCCCATGTATGCCACAAAACAAGAACTAGACTGGAATGTCCCACATTTCATCAGACTCCAAGCTATATAGTTTCTGTTTCTCAAACTTCTTGCTGTTCCAGTTTGTGTTTAAAAAGTTAAGTGTTCCTTGAGCCAGAAACAATTTTCTTAGCCCAGAAGTTATTGCCATTTTGTAAGGAAGAGGATGCCAGATTTTTAGTGCTTTCTAAAATACTTGTACAAAGCATAACAAGAGAAGGACAAAGACCTCCTCTAAATTAGGCGTTTATTTTGGGGTTAGCACTCTCATTTCTGATATGAAAGATTTAAAATAGTCAGAGAAAAAGAGATAGCTTGCACATGGATGTGCAACACTAGGATGCTTTAGCCAGCATTCATACTCTTGGTCTGTTCATCCCACATCCCTGACATCCCACAATACTTGCAAGAAAATGTATTCCCTTAAGGCCACCATGGAGAAAATTGTTCACTGTAAGTACATGCTCTCGCTTATCCAGTAGTTAAATGTTTGTCTCCCCATACCTTGCAGTTCAAGCCTCTGTTCCACATGTTACAAATCCTTGATGGATTTGTACCTCACCATGCCTTCTTTCACTAATGCTCATATAGACTTTGTTCCAGCTTGTATATCATGAGAAAATGAAGGTAAGAGTTTATTCCAGTGTGGTAGAAGAACTCTTTTAAATCTCAGTAGTTTTGATGGAATGAGAAAAGGCTTTGCTGCTGACTGTGTTCCAAAGTCCATAGGAGGATGATGGGTCACAGAATGTTAGCCATCGAAATGGTAGTCATAGGCAGTCATCCAGGCTCCTCCTCTGTTTAATGGGGAAAACAAGCACCTCAAGGGGAAATTTAGCTAACCCTAAGGAGATGTATCTGTTACAAGTGGGATGAATCACCATACAGAGTGCTAAGATCTCTTCATCAGTTGTTGTGAGAACCTAGATGACCAAGTTTGGGTGGTTAAGATTAAATGAGATCCATTCCACCTCCCTTCCTCTGGGCTTGTTATGGGAACAATTTTAGAGTCTTCTGAATATTTTAATATATTTATAATTGTCACCCGTGAAATGATAACTTAATATCAAGTGATGCAGTACTATTTTGTGGAACATACCTTTAAAAAGGTGTTCTCAGTTGAGAATGACATCAATAAATTGCTGTCATCTTAAAGCATTTTGAAAGGTACCATCCTTCACTGTCAAATATAATGCTTCAGAAATGCTTCCTACTCAGAACTTGCTTTTTCAATTTACATAACATCATTTAATATTCAGGTACATATTATTTGGAAGATCTGCTGCTTTACATGCGGTTGTGAATATTCCTCTTATGTTGTATACAGGAAAGCCAAGCTGTTGAAAGAATGATTAAGAAGGGTTATAGACATCAGCAGAGTAATGGTTAACTCCCTTGGAGTCAGTGACAGGAATCCCTTTTCATTTATTGGGACCAGGATGTTGTCCATGATTTTTGGGGTTCATATTCTGTCTCATACACTGGATACTACAAGGATGCTTTCATATACTGTATCTTAACTACCATGGTACTGTTTTGCCTTAAATTGTTCTATGTGGGATCACTCTGTCCTCACTAGGAAAGGATGCATTCTGTCTTTTTACTGCTCATGTGAATGTCCACTTGGTTTCTGTATCTGGCCTGTGTAATAAGCAGTAAATAGAGGGAGGCCAAGCACTGGCACAGGTTGTCCAGAGGGGCCTTGGAATCTCCATCCTTGGAGATACTCAGAAGTTGTCTAGCCGTGGTCCTGAGCAACCTGCTCTAGGTGGCCCTGGGTGAGCAGGGAGATTGAACAAGATGACCTGTAGAGGTCCCTTCCAACCTCTATCCTTCTGTGATTCTGTGAAAATAGAATTTGCAAGGAATTTAAAAATATTTGAGAAGCATTGTATGAATATTTCTGTACCCTCAGTACACAATAGGCGTATGGTAGAACTTAATATAAATGAAAATAATAACTTGCTAACTTGCCTTCTAAAAAGAAGGAAAACTTAGGAAAACATTATTAGGAAAACATGATTAAATCAAGTAAATGACATTTATTAGAAAAAAAAATTCTGAATTGTTTCTTAATTGTATGGTCCTGGAAATATTTCTGAAATACTGTAAAATGTTTACCTGATCACAATCACGTTATAAACACTGCTTCTAAGATTGAATTAATATTTATAAAACAGTTTGTTCAGCTTTAAGAAAAATGTTACATAAGAATAGTTTGTGAGGAGGTTTTTGTAACGTGGCCTGATGCAGAATGGAACAAATGCACAAATGTTAATACGGACTCTGAACTTAATGAATTGTTTCACAGTATTAATAGTCATTAATTATCTTTTACGGCAATACCAAGGAAAAAAAATGCCACCTTTCTCTCAAGTTGTAAGGCAAAAACTGAAACATAGGTCCAGTTTTCTAAATAAATCTATTTAAATAAAGTTGAATTAGGCTCCAATTAAACTCTTTTTTCTCTTTAAGAAGCAATTTTGTTTCTCTTTCTTTCTTTAGCCAGCAATGTTGAAGTGCTCATGTCTGGAAATGTTCGCTGCTACAATGTGATAGTGGAAATGATGAAAAGTTTCCCCAGTAGTGAAACAGTTCAGGAAGTGAGTTGCTGTTTGTTGCATAAGCTGACGTTGGGTAAGTTCGCAAAGTTGTTTATAGGCAGCTTACTCTGATTGTGTAAGAGTTGGTCTTAATTGACAGCAAGTGTAACGGGCAACAAGAGAACTGCTACTCCTGTTAATTCCTAAGGTGGTGTATAGCTCCATGTCTCTAATGATGTAAAAATACTGGCCACAGTCAACATGGCATCCTTTTGTGTTAAACATTAGTAACAATGACAGACGCTGCCATAAAAGACTAGAGTGGGGAAAAAATAAAATGAAAGAGCAGGAGAAGCACAAGATGAAAAAGGGAGATCAATGGATCCCATTCTGTATAAAGGTACGATAAAAAGGAAGAAAATTGCTTCTAGATTTCTTTTTTGAAGTGGCAATGCTGAATGTGTGAGAAACAGCTGGTGCTACTGAATTACCTGGGAGGTATTCTCCAAGACTGTGTTTTCCCTCCTTGCAATGCATTTGCTTTCAGAGACCTATGTTGCATTCCTGTCTTGTGGCCCCCTGTGCAGCAGCAGTGAAAGATCCACTGGTTCCTGAGCTTCACTTGACTTGGGCATAAGTACTTTAGTTGTCTGGGCTTATGGGGGCTAGTGCCACATCAAGAGAAATGATGGCAATGTCAAAAAAGGGATTTGTTGTGGCTCTTAGCAGGTCTGTACCCTCTCTTGCCACTATAACAAGCTGATCTGAGCAGTTGTTCAGACTGTGTAACAGGGAGTTCAAATGAAAATAAGTAGGTTTTTCTCCTTGCAGCATACAAAACCACTGTGAGTAGATGCCTGAGCAGCTCCCACTCCATGGCAGGTTATTCTTCAACAGGGACTTAGCCACGGTCTTTTTCATGAGTTAGACCTCCCAATTCTTGCATGTAGTGGCCTGAAGCAACTGCAGGTGCTGGTACCAGTGCATGACTCCCACTTAATCAAGTCACTCTCGTCCTTTCACCATCTGTTTCTGCTTCTTCATGCAGACATTGTAGAAAATACAGATAAAACTTGATTGTAACCCAGAGCAACTTCCAGTTCCCCTTCAGAAAGCCAAATAAAAATGTCAAGAATGTGTGGTGGCAGCTGAGGTGGTATTTGTAGTTTTTTGTCAAGAGGTGGTGTTACCCTTGAACAGTTTCCTGTGCAAGGCTAACTGAAAGTAGGCAGGGAAACCAAGCACTTGTAGGGACACAGCAACTCTGTTGATATTCCTTGATCTTGCCCCAAGTGCAACCAGCCTGGTTCCAGTCACACATTTGTCATCCGTGTGTGCTGACCAACAGGTAACAGTGGCAGTAAAGCAGCCACAAGATCCACTTCTTTCAGCAGAACAGGTGCCAAGAGAGCATAAGGGGCCAAGTCAGGAGAGTTAATGGGAAGAGGTGTCCACAGCACCACACATTAAGGAAATAGATATGAAACCACTAGGTGCTCCTGGAAATATTCTGGAAGGTTTCTATATAGCCCATGTGGATTCCCAAATTATTTTGATGGACAGGACACTGTCTTCCTAAACCCATGTTAACTGCAGTGAAATCATAAAGTCAGCACCTACTAGCTTCCAAAATCACCATCATGTATTCTTGCTAATCTGGTAATGACTGTCGTAGATTTGACTGTCATCAGAATTTTAACTGACTGGTACCTGTTTGGCCAGCCACAAACCCAGCATAATTACTCATCACATAGCATAAGATGATTAATTTCTGTGAGATAAGTAGCTTATTTGCACAAACATAGTATTTCCATTAAAATACGACAAGAAACAGCAGTGCTGATATAACAGTAGTAATAAGTAGTAATAAGTAGTAACCATAGCTATCAAGCTGTATTTTACAAAGTGAGTGTTGCTAAATTAATATAATACTTGTTTTTACAACAAACAGGAAAGTTATTTTCATTGGCTTGCTTTTTGCAGAATTCCTTGTGTTCAACCTACAATATAAATACTGTACAGCCTATGATAAAAATTATGCTTTAAATATATTTATCATCAAAAAGTAATTTTACTACTCCAGAATATATATATTCTGTATTTATAATGCTGACCTTGGTCTATTTAATGAGGGCAAAACCAGGGCAAAACAGGGTTAAACTGCTTTCTTGATAGGATAAATCAAATCATTGCAGGAATTCAAGACCAGCACTGCGTTTGCTTCCTGGCAGGAAATCTGCAACTGATACACTGACTGTATTTTTCTTATTTTGATGACAATGTGTGCTTCATTTTGCATTAAACTTCAGTCTTCTGTTAAAAAAAAAACAACAAAGAACCTAGTTCCCAACTGTTTTTTTCCTTGACCTCTTCTTTCCAGAAATAAAACATTGTCACACCCTCTAATAAGAAATCCAGTGCTTGCTACAGAACAAGTTTGTGCATTGTGTGCTGAGAAATTTGTGTTAAATGTGTGTAAAACTCTAGATATGGTTTGTATTCATTTAGTGTCTTATTTATTTTCAGGAAATTTTTTCAACATCCTTGTGTTACATAAGGTTCCAGAAGTCATTGTGAAGGCTGTTAAAACATATCCTGAAAATGCAAAGTTACAAGCTGCAGCTCTCAGTTGTTTAGCTCTTTTGAGTAAGTAAATTCCATCCTAAATACCTTAAAAATTGCTTCATTTCTCTGTCCAGTTGTTAATTTTTTTATACTGATGATTTCTTGTAATCGTTTTGAACTCTGTCTCTTTAACATGAAAGCTTCAGGCAGGATAGCTGTGACAGAGCTAGATTTCCTACGTGCTTGCAGTTTATTTACTCTGACATGGCTGTGTTCATACCATATGTCTAACACCTTCAGTGTCCAGAGCTGGTGAGTTACACTGACAGATCTTAGCAAGCAACCTCTTTGCTCATAGGCAAATATTGGATAATCCCTACTTAACATAAAATCTCTAGAGATAACAACACTAATTTGACGCTGTGTTTGCCATGTATGACAGTACTCATTATGTTGTGGCAGTTGATAGCAACACCAAATCAATGCATGTACTTGAGTTCTGAAATCAATTAAAAGATTAAAACTTTTCCTTGAGTACACTCCAGGCATCATTTTGAAATAGAAATTAGTTAACTAATGGCAAAAAGCTAAACGTCTAATCCTCTTAGTCTGAGTCATTGAGCAACTGTTCTGTACAAAAGGCAGTAGAAATGCTGCTTCAAAGTCCCTGAAATAGCAAAGACCAGTAGAAACCAGTATACACTCCAGTAAGCCACTGATATTATGGTCAGTGTTGATATATATTTTTTTTTCTTAAATGCTGAAAAATCTCAGGTATAAAATAATCTCTTTTAAATTCTATTACACTTTCTGGGACCAGATATTTCTCTCTTAGCAACTGCCATTTGCATTTTGTTTTTTAATGACACTGCTTCAGAGTGTAGATGGGTCTGTGAATTAGTGGTTAATGTGCAAGTGAATCACAGTTATATTTTGTGTCTGTGCTATTCTGAATGTAGCTACACCCCAGAAAACCAAAGTACATGCAAGTCTTTTCAGAGCCTGAGTGTTGACTGATCTGTAACTATGTACTAATTTGCTACACTATAATGAAGTTTTAAGTACCTTTATAACCTTAAAGACATTTTTCAAATCTGTCATAGAATTTGTGTCAAAAGACTTCTCCCTTCCCAGAAAAGGCTTCTTTCTGCGCATAGACAGTGTGACCACCTCCATGACTGCAGGAAGCTCAAGACATGAGTGTTTGTTTTCACAATAAGAACTTACTGTAAATATTTTATATTTCAAGCTGAAACAATATTCTTAAACCGTGACTTAGAAGAAAGAAAAGAAGAGGAGGAGGAAGAGAAATGCTGGTTGCAAGCATGTTACAGAGCACTGGAACTGCACCGAAAAAACACAGACGTGCTGGTGAGAATTTTTGAATGATGGGGGTATGGAAATACTGCATTAAATAAAACATTTAGCAGCATAATTTCTCTCACATATTCCCAGGCAAACAAGACCTCATGGGCTGGATTAGATTTAGAATAAATCTTAACCTTTCTACCTTTCCTGCCTTTCTTTGTTCACCTCAATTTGTTTTAGTTACTCCTTTGGATCAAATGTAGATAGTTAAGATGAGACATGTTACCTGAAACTCTGGACATTGAGAGCATGTTTGTTATATAGCTCCTCTGTATTCTGTAGTAAAACCCGGGCCCATCAACAGAAGAATTAATCTTTGCCTAAAATAGGTATCAAAATGCAAATCAAATAATGAGAATGTGGCACATGTTTGTAACTCAGACCTATCCCAGCTATGAAGAGTGTGCCAGTCCACAACTTGTATTTCTACATAAAGCACCTTCTACCTTTGTCGTGAAATAAAAAGGAGTTGAACTATTTAAATTTTCTCATATATTTTTGATATTCTAAAGGCATATTTTCTTAATCCTTTTGTCTCCTCTTGATTTATGTTTAGGAGGCTGCATGCTGGGCTTTGAAAAATCTGTTTCTATATCAACGCAACCTTCATGAGAAGATTGGAGATGGAGATAATCAGTGAGTGTTAATATCTTGAACTGTATTTTTGGAAGTGAAAAAAATGAAAGCTTACTATAAGTCTGCTTGCGGTCTCATGTTTCAGTTATTATTTTTTTTCTTTCTTCTTATCTAATATATGATGAAATGCATGGTATTCAACAACACTTGGAAAAGTTTCTTTCTTTAAAAGTATGCTACCCTTGACTCCATTAAAATTGCTAGTGTTTTAATAAAGGGTCAGAACACAGCCTAATAGAACTAATTTTTACAGTTCATAAGGAATTACATCCTCAGTTGCAGCAAGGATAGGGAGGATTAAAGAATGTAAGAGTGAGGAAACTGGAGAAGATTACAATATCCAGTACTTATGTGGTATGGAAAAGCAGTGGTCCCACAAATCAGATGAAAGAGCATAGTAGAGGAGGTGCTGCCTCATTGGGTAGAATCTTGGCATGGGTAAGACACAGATTTTCATTTTACTTAAACTATTTCTCAGAGTTGCTTAAAATTTTAGTCATTAAAATTTTAGTCATTAAAATTTTAGTAAGCCTGTTATGTGTCCCTTTGTGGACCTCAAGTCACTTGGAAGTCACATGTTTCCAAGTGAATTCAGCGAGATTCAGAGTCGGCTAATTTGCAAAGGACTTTCTGTCTTGCTTTGGAAAAAATATTAGAAGCCAAATACAATAATCTGAAAATTTAATTATGTCACTTAATACCTTTTTAGGAAACTACAGTTAAGAAGTAGCTGCTTAAATACGGTCAATGTGCAGTGATTTGTTTCTTTCTGTGAAAGGTTCCCAATACACAGAGCAGTGATGCTCTCCATGCTGATGCACTCCTCTTCAAAAGAAGTGTTTCAGGCAGCTGCTAGTACCTTGGCTATTTTGTCACAACAAAACGGTAAGGGAATTTAATTATCTTTACTTTCTAATTCAGCAGAAAGTTATTGTTGTAATATTAAAGAATATTTAGTGGGCTGTTTTATGAATACAATGTTCCTTGTGATTAGAATATTCTGCAGGTGTGTTTAGGAGGAAGTTTATTCTTTGCTTTGAAAAAGCTATTGTTGGATGGTATCAAAGAGAGTATGTGGAAGTAAAGAGCTGCCAGTTTACAGGTTGCAATTGCTACTGTTTGGAGCAGGAGAGATGAAAAGACTATGTTCTCTTTGTATGCTTGTTTAAATATTTATCACACGTTTGAATTCCGTCAAGAGCAACATTTGTTGAAAATCACGTGAGTAAGGATTACAGCCTGGCAAATACCATTTTCTTGCTTAACACAGGGGATTTAAGCAGTCCTGTTGACTTCAGTGAATCAAATTGCATAGAAAGTTAAGAACATACATAGCAGTTTTCAAGATTGCTTTAGTGCTGATTGTGTCCCTAATACGGTTTCCTAACTTTTTTCAGTTTGCAGACCCCCTCAAAATTTTTCAGTGGAGATGTGGACCCCTGGGTAGAGTATTTAACCCTACTGACAGTTGGCCTGCTTTTATTAGATACCTTGCCCAGAACCCTTTGAAATGATTTTGGACCTCAAGTGGTTTGTAGACTGCACATTGAAAGCCACTGGCTAGATAGGAAGATAAAGACTAGCAGTTAATTCCCATTCTTTAGGTGAGAAAGCATTGTTTTAACACCAGGTTACTGAGCCATCCAAGTACCCAAAACGTGACGATGAAAAGATAAATGTCTATCTATATCGAGAAATAGATCTCATAAATGCATGCATACTGTTATCGTATATTATGCCAGGTAATTTCATAACATGTTACTGACAAGTGGGCCTCTGATACCTTTTGAAAATCTAAAGCAAATTTTTGTTTTTTCTTTCATTTTTTCTTCTTTTCCCGTTAAATGAATGTACTTACACCAGAAATTATAGACATAAAGAAGCTTAGTAAAACCCTCTGGTACAATGCAATTTTGCTTGAATTAACCATGTGAAATGGATGTACAGAACTGGGAATGACAAGAACTGGTGGTAGTTACCATGATAATGTAGAATATGTTTATAGTGTTCTGAGTTGTATTGCTTACAGTTATAGCTACAACATGTGCTTGGGAATTTGAATTTTTAAAAAACAAATTAACAAACTAAATTGAGTGAATGAATATAGTTTCATTTTTGAAGCCTTATTTTGGAAGTTAGAAGGTTTTCTGCAAGTTTTAAATTGTAACTTTCCTACATGACCACAGAATGCAATTAAGAGGAAAAAATGTTTAAGAGTAAACATTTTTGAAAATAGAAACAAAGCTGTACATTCTCCTTCCCTTAAGTTAAATTTATGTAAGTAAAATTAGCAGATTTATTTAAACTTATTAGGCATTCAGGAATTATAATGCTTTTGAATAAGCTATGCACACAGAAGTCAGCTTCAGCTCAAATTCTTTCCCATTCTAATTTATACTTCTATAATATATGTGTTTGGTGAGGAAAAAAATCGAAAAAAGGCAGGGAAAAAAGTTAGCAGTTCTATTTTTGAGAACTATGCATAAAGAGAAAGAGGTTTACTTACAGGATGTTTGCTATTTTGTGTTGTAGTAAATATCAGGAAGACACTTTTGGCTAAAGGAATCCATATGAATGTTTTGGATATAATGAGGAAACATCCACAATGTCCTGAAGTGGCTGAAAGTGCCTGCAGAATTCTGAATCATGTTTTCGAAGGAAGGTAATATACTTAGAAATACGCAGCCACTTCCAGTGTGAAGGTTTGTGAGATTCAGTGCTGTAATTCATTGCATTTAAATTATTGACTGTTTCACTGATATTAAAATTGAGCACAGGCTGACAGCCCAGTTCAAGACATTGAGTTTTGTAAGCCCTGTGTCAAATGCCCAGGTTAATACTTGTAGGGAGCTGCACCTTCTTCCCTTTGTGGTTCTTGAGAGTGAGGTTTGAATAAACTATCATTAGGTGGCATCCCTTCCTGTTTGCCACACTGAATTCCACTGAGAGGTAAGAAATTTCCCACAATATTAATTCTGATTACTAAAAAATAACATTGTGTTAATATTACTTTTGTGGTGGTACTTTTGCAAATGCTCTAGAACATGACTGTAAAGCAAACTTGTGACTTGTAAATCCTGGTGTACAGAGTGGGAACATTATTCCAAGCATCTTGCCAAGTTTTTCCATCCTTCCCTGAAACCTTTATATATGCTAAACTGTCTGTGAAAAAATGACAGACTCAAGATATAGTCACAGAATTTCTTATGAATAATTTCATTTTATAAAGAAGACAATCTCAAAACTTTGATAAATGTGTTCACAGGAGTAAAAAGTATTATAAAATGAAAGAAGAGAAACCTAAAAGTGAATTCATAGTACTTGGCTACTACCAATTCTAGGCATCCTAATGACATTGAGATTGTATTTTTTTCTTCAAGATTACAACCTAACATAATTGATATTTTTCTCTTTATTCAACAAGTATCTGACAATTCATCAGTACTTTATGGCAGTTGTGGAGCACCAAGTTAAGGAAGATGTCTTTTCACTTATCTGGACTGGAATCAAAGTGGAATATATGAATCCACCACTCACTCTGAATGAAATACTTTATTCTCTGTGTATCGCTGTTCTGGACTGGATTGAAAATTACTTCTCAGTAGTCTAGAATGGAATTACTTGCATGGACTGAATTCTTGGAATCACATGAAAATAATATATTTGCTATGATGAAGAACAGTTCCGTAGTTTAATTTATATTTTGTAGTTCAAACCAGATTTACAGTGTTCTAAAAGGTTATCGCACAGTGTTAACTAAGGAAACTAAAACATGTCAAATTTAGAAATGCATTCTTTTTATTTATTTTATAAACAATATTTTCAGTTTCCCTCATCTGGATATAATGACAGTAGCTGCATCAGAAGTTGTAAAAGCCATGAGGAAACATGAAAAATCACTGCCTGTGCAACTGGAAGCACTTCGAGTCCTTTTACAGTTTATGATGCCTGGTAAGTTATCCAAAAATATGATTGCTCTGACATCATATGCCAAATCAGAGAATAGAATTAGGTAGCTGGGTTTTAATTTTTCTTATCTAATGAGACAGCCTTTAATGGGACTTAAAAAAATTTACTGTAGTTCTGTATATAGCAGAGAGCAGCTGTAAGTCCTTAAGAACATACAAGATGGAGGAAAACTTTTGAGGTATTGAAGGCAACAGGCCAAAATGATCACTGATGATAATCAGTTCACTTGATTTTATCAGTGAAGAGTTGGCTCCGTTATTTCTAAGGAATTCAGGAAATGAGTGTGGAGCTATCGCTGTGATTGTGTATTTTCATCATAGATACTCCTTTAAGTGAAAGCAAGCAGTGATAAGAACTTCATCATTGTTGTACCCCAAGATGCATTTGTTTTAATAGTATCTTTTGGAAGGAATGTAAAAATTGGACTTGTGACACCAAAAATAAGGATAATGATTTAAAGATATGAAATACACCCTTAGACACTGGTTTTTGCAGAAAAGGAGAAGCCAAACTGACTAGCTTAGAAATTCCTTTAAAAACCCCTTTCTGTAAAGGCAATCTACAGTGGGGAAAAATATGTTGTTAGTTCTATACCTTTAATAGAATTTGGGGAAATTTTTAACTCTTCTTATCAGTTAACTGTTGTATATCCAGTTTTTTTCCTCTGATTTTAAGTGTGAGAGTGCAGACATGGGGTGCTGATTTTTTTCACAACCTTTTGAAAGTATCTCTCAGCAGTTTTAATTGAACATTTACAAAACCAGTAATTCTGAAACGGATAACTTGGCTAGTATGCAGACTGATTGAATGTTTTCAGTTTTCTTCTGTTCTTTGAATGATAATCCTAATACTTCCCCTTTTTTCAATAAACAGCTGGATTAAGACTTGATATATGTATTCTAACATGTAGGCAAGCCACTTTTTTTGCTAGTGTCCTGAAAGTGAGGCCCTTCTAAAGCATAATCAAACAAAGAGAGCGCCAACTGGCTGTTGGAACTTGCAGGTTAATTAGGGAATTAAAAGTAATTCATGGGGAAAATAGTGACTGGAACAAACATGAGTGCTTGAAGTGACTTTTAAAGGATTTCTGGGTACTTTCTGTAGTGCTGCTTGACCGCAAGTGTCAATAGTTACAAGAAAGGTAAATCTGAAAGACCTTTCTCTGTTCTTTGATTTGGTCTCACCTTCCACTTATGTCATCTGTGGGTAATATTTGGCCTATGATGTGCTGCCAAGTGAGAAAGGGCAACTAGTTTATAGCTTCTCTACAGTGTCTCCTTTCCAGAAGGAAGAGGCATTCTGAGGTTTCATTCAGGAACACCACAAAAAAGCCTGTAGCTCAAAAGAGTAAAATATTGCAATGTACCTTAAGCAAAATTCTTTTGCATGATTTTGCATTTTCACAGTAAGCAGTAAGCAAACATATGGTGAAATCATTTCAAACACGATGTACTCACCCTACAATGTAAATCTGGAGAGGTTCCAGTCTCTGTAACTACAGCATTCTGAAAATGTCATAAGATCTGAAATAGGCCCTCTGAATCAGTTGTTAAAACCTGTGTGTTATATTGGGTTAATAATATTGGGTTAATACTGGGGGGAATATTATGTCTGTTCTTCTGAGGAAGGCTGTTTTCCATTGTTGCAGATACAAAGGATGACCAGAAAGATTCTTCCAGAGATGTGGGAGATGCTGCTTTTGCACTTACAGTAAAAGTCATTAAAAGCCAGTGTCTGTTGGAGGGAACTCATTCGTTGGTGCTTAATGCTTTGAACAGGGTATAGTTAAAGCTTTATTCTAATGAATTTTGTGACTATTTTACGCTTGCAATGGTGAATCATTTGTAACTTTCAGTTCCACATTGATTTTCTTATTGATTTGATAGAATTAATCTTAACTCATGTGTTTCATTTATCATGTGGAGTTTCTTCTTACTTTCTGTTCTGGAGTGTATTCAATGGTCCTTTACAGAGTAACTCTAAAGGATATTTATATAAGCAAGGCTAATTTTTTTGCAAGCGTACAATTCATCCGTGATTTTTTAATGGACTAGTTTATACATGAAAAGTGTCCTCATTTCAATTATGTATAGAACTGAGTGGTTCTTTAATAGAACTTCACATACTTTAAAAACAACAGTTGCTTGCTCTTAAAGAACAACTTTAAGAACAAGCAACTCTGCTGTTGCTATCGTAAGCAGAATGAATTGGTCTGATTTTATATTAATTTCTCCATTAGTTTATTGGAAATCCTAGCATTCAGAAGTGTGGATTAAAACTACTTGCTTCTGTAGCTGAGTGCACTGGTGCACTAGAAATTTTAACCCAGCAAGGAGCTACTGACACCGTGCTTCACACCCTGCAGATGTTTCCAGACGAGCAAGGTAGGGAAGGTATTTTGTTAATTGAATGTGAATGATGTAGTAGCAGGGGCTGGTTAACCACAGAAGCTGTAACCTGTCTGTTACACTCTGTACTACTGGACAGGATGTAGGATACATTCCTACATGTAGGAAAGGCTGCAGTACTGCATAGTCCTCAGGGTCACCCACTGTTTAGTTACGCCTGGCCCTCTAATAGCGTATGCAAATAACTTTTTGGAATATTAGTAATACAACACAACCTAGGTCACGGGTTTGTTCAACTCAGACTGTCTGAATAATTAACATTATTCATCTTTCTTTTTTTCTTGTAGACATACAGTGTTTGGGTTTGAGTCTTCTGCGCTCATTGATCACAAGAAAGAGTTTGTGTATTGCAACTATGCATGTCCTGGCATCAGTTCTAGTTTCTACTCTGCGGAGATTTAAAGAGGTCACTGAAATCCAGATGCATGTAGGTGTTCTTTCTGCATACAAAGATGAAAGTGAAAGGCAAAACTTTAGAAACTAATTATCTTAATGTAGTTATATTTGAATTATTATTCCTTATTTTAATTCATTTTGATTTTATTTCAATTACTAGATTAATATAAGCCTTTAAAATTAAACCAACGTGTCTGCCATAGAGATGGCTTGCTTGGAGGCATATATTCAATCTAGAATATGTAAGCATAGTTTAGGTGTTTTTCTAGAACTTCTTAGATCTGCAAACTAGAACAAATTTCTCAGTCATGGTCCATCATTCAATCTATAATGATTTAATGAAGTAACTGTTATTATATTACTGATTGCCCTTTTTCAAAAAATAGTAGAAAATAACTTATTTTCCAGCCCTATCATCAGCAATAAGCTTAGTGTAGGAATGCTCTATTTAAGAAAGATATTACTAGAATGCTGTGTCAGACTTTGGATCTACTTCTGAATATGGAAGGAGAGTTCTTATTCTGCCTGCAAACACACACTCAGTCCTCCTTGCATGAAAGTTCTGTTTCGTCTGCTTCAGAAACTTTTCCTGTTTGTTGCCAGTTTCATTTTTCTAGCAGAATGGAGCTTTCCTGTGAGATCAGCTTCCCGGGAGAGTTTCTGGACTTCTGTTTCAGATCGATATGGGAATATCACAAGTAGAGCCTCCTTTCTTTACTGCTGTTTTTCCCACAAACCTTCCAACTTTAGCTTAGTCCGGAGAGAAATCAAAATAACGTGGTGGAATAAGAAAGTTCATTAAAGTGATATAGTCTCAATTAGGTTTGGACAAAGAGTCTGTAATTTACCCAGTTCACCCTTCTAAGTGTACTTTAGCTGCAGAATCATGGGATAATTTTGTATTTCTTTTTAGATACACCTGTTAAGTTTTTCATTTAGCCCATCTATTTTTAAAAAATTCAAGAATTACAAAGCATTGGGACAGGGGATGCATCTTCATCCTGTATCCTTAGGAGGAGATTGTTTCCTCTGTACATTTTCAGGAAATCACGAGTGAATTTGTTGCTGCCAGGCAGGATGTTTTCAGATATTTTGGTGCATAATTTGGCTTTTCAAAGTGTCAATTAGTATTTGTTAAAGTGTATCAGCTAACTAAGCATGAAACTAGAGCTATATAAACACAGAGGCACCAGGTGTTTCTGCTTTCTCTCCTGAACTTCTCAAATTTGTGAATTATTGCATATTTAAAAGCAGGACCAAAGAAATAAAGCAAAAAAAAAAAATCTTTTGGTTGAAGTATGATTTTGTTGCATGACCTGTTTTAAAATGACACTTTTTAACACTGTATTTATTTATTTCAATCTTCTCATTATATTCTTAGGGGTTCCATGCAATCTTGTCAATTCTTGGTTTGTCACCTTGTTTTGCGAAGCTGCTGATACACGAGTCATTTGACACAGTCATTTTCTACCAGATGTCTATGTGTTTCACTGACCAGCGGGATCGACAGGTATCTTCTCTCTTTTGGCAGCTCCAAAGCTGAAAATTGTTGGTGCTTTCTTTGTCCTAACTTTGATTGTTTGTCTTCCCATTCAGTTTCAAAGCCTGTGTTGTAGATGTTTTGCTAAATTAGCTGAAAATGATGATTTAAAAAATATGATGCTGGAAAAAGCATGTATTGAGTACAATAGTATTATGGCTGAATGTTTACTTCTACTGGGAGCTGATGTTAATAGGAAGACAAAGACGAACTCTTTGATCTATCAGGTAATATATGGAAATATACATAATTTTATTACTTTAAAATTTGTGCCTTTGGGTTTCTTTTTCTTTTCATGTGAACATATATTTGGCAGATCACAGCAGCAATACCCAGTGCAATCTAACTGTGACCTGAGTGGTGTTCACCATTGCTACTCACGGTCGTATCAGGCTCAGTCTGATGTTCACTGAAACACCCTTCACATTATTGAATCTTACAGGGTCACTGTCACCTAGAACATGCCTGCACTGACAGTTCAATTCTGATGCAAATTCACTTTAAAGTCCATGCTTTCTGAATGTTTACCCTGTTCATGTACAAACCTGGGTTCAATCAAGTACTGACTTAGCCTTGGCTTTGGAAGGAAGCTTTTGAGGAAGAAGACTTAAGCTCAAGTGTGGCAAATTCCCAGTCACTTTTTCTGAACTAGATGGCATCACACCCGTTAGAGCCCCGTCCATGAACTGATATTCCAAATTCCACTCTTTCCAAGCTCTCTGAGGCCAAAGCAGAGATGTACCAGCAGGCAGTGTTGTGCACAGATAGGTTTCGGTGTGCTTAGTCCCACTCTGTTCTAGACTTGCAAAGAAGACTTTTCCCAATATGCCTGCCCTGAAATGATGGATTTTTCACTCTGTGTTGTACTTAAAGATTAATATAGTCATCAGTTTTTGTGCTGATTTAATGGTTCTGGTTAGAGTTATGACTTTTTATCAACATGGCTACGGTAATATAACATCTTGGAATGCCTGCAGTGACGCTGGCTGCAAAGTGGCCACTATCCAGACAGTGGCCACATCCAGAGCATCAACTATTTGAAGTAAGCTGGTGTCTTAAATAAGGCCATAGGCAAACATCCCACCTGGGTTCAGCCATGCTGATGGAGAGGGTGTTCCCGCCTGCTTATAAGTGCTCCTTGCTAAATGTGACTACCTTTAAAATTCCTCTGGAGAAAGAGTGTGTATCAGCACTCCTTAATTTTCCTTCAGTGTCAAAGTTTTAAATGGTCTGAGATAACCCCACCAGTGCTGCCCGAAGTGAATTAGGAAGTGTTTATTTCTGCTGGCAGAGGTGGCTGGGTGATAAAGCACAGCTGAGTTTGGAACTGACCATCTGTCCGTGGAGTCTGAGGTAGGCTAATCAGTGTTAGCAAACCACAGTGGAAATATGGGAGTAACTTGAAGTATTTCTAAAAAAATATTTGTAATATTCACGATCAAGGCTGTTTTGTGTAGCAATACAGACTGAGAGATTGGAAGGAACAAAGCTGACTGAAGCTGGTGAACCTAAGCTCCCTGGCACTAGGCAAGACTTGATGAGTCTCACCATTGTTGCCTGTTCATCTGATATCCAGATGACATGGGAAACCCCCAAGTGTCATTTTTCCACTGAGTAGATAAATAAATGGACTTGCCATAGACCACATGCAATAACCAAACTACATAAATTACCATTCATTTTTGCCTGGAAATTGTGTGCGTTCATGGCGCAGATTACCATTACAGAGCAGGCGTTGGTCATATTTTGGTAAAGACTTCAGGGAAAGGGAGCTGGTACTTAGATGCCTCAGGCAGGCATATGCTCTGAGGAGCAGGGAATTCTGTAATTGAAAAAGAGACATGATCCTAAAAATACAATGAATCTGAATTTGAAACAAGTCTCTTAATGCAGTCTGAGCTGTTGTTTTAGTGCTTTGCATCAATTTTTCTCATTACTTTTCTCTGTTAGGTTTGTGAGAAGGGAAATAATCCTAAATTGGTGGAATTGCTATTAGCTAATGGTGCTCGAGAGCAGGATGTTCGGAGTGCATTGACCATCAGTATAAAGAGAGGAGACAGTCAAATCATCAGCCTGCTCTTGAAGAAACTTAGCCTTGATGTCGCCAACAGCAGTATATGTCTTGGAGGATTTGGTATTGGGAGACTAGAGCCTTCCTGGCTCATTCCTTTGTTCCCAGATAAACTTACTCCATTAAGAAAACAAAGTGAGTATATATATAATTTGCGATAAAAAATGTGTTAATATCTCTTGATGGTCCTATATAAGTGTTTTAGATTAAGACCTTCAGTTGAGGATCTCTTCATATTATTACGCTGGTTGTAGAAAGACTACCAGGCTTGAAAAGAAATCAAGTTATTTCTGTTATGTTTTTAAAAGCTATTTGGATTTCTTGGAGAACATGCTATCTTTTCAGTTTCTTATACATACAGATGCAGGCTCTGCGCTGGCAAGAATGGTGCTTAAATTCCAGATGAAGAATATTTCAGAGGACAGATCAAAAGCCTCCTTTGATCTAAACTTATCTGAAGATGGAGTGGATAAAAACTATGATTGGAATTTCGTTTCTGACCCATTAGTGGACAGTGTTTTTCCTTTGAGTGATGATGTTGATAGTGAAGGTAATTGTTTTTTCTTTTTATAATCCCAATCTAGTGTAATAGGGCTAGACCATAGCCATAAATCAGTTGGTTTTTTGTATTTGAGATAGAACACTTCCCATGAAAAAAATATGTGTCAGCATCTAAATTACAGTTGATTTCTGAGCCTCATCCTTAAATACATTTCCTCACTTATTTGTCCTCCCATGTTATTGTTTTGTATTAGGAAGTGAAGGTTCATTTTTTACAAAAAAGAAGTCCAATTCCATTGCAGTTGTTGACATATATTGTAGGGAAATGGCATTTCAAAGAGGTTCTCCTACTTTGCCACGACATTCCTACTCTGTGGTAAGTCAGATCCTTATTCACTCCAGGCTTCTTATAAGTCCGTCTGTGTTGCCTACAGCAAAATCATTAATAATCAAGTGTTAGGAAAGGTCATGTAGCCATATGGGCTCTTGTCTCACTGTTGCCATTTAATATTTCCTTCTATTGCTGTGCAATTACTGTGCTCCACATCACTGTACAGATGAGAGTTTATTTCAGCAAAGATTTATGATCAATAAAAAGTACATGTTCTTGTGAATTACTCAGATTTCTGGTTGGATGTTCAGCTGCAGATACAGAAACTGTTGGCCTATTCACAAAGACTTTATTAGCATTTAGTGAGGCTGATCTTCAGAGTGCTACTGTGATCAATGAACAGAGACCAATTCCATAAGATATAAGAGGACAAATTAGTAGAATCAAAGTCAGGTTCCTTTAAAAGGAGCTTGTCACTTTCCATTGACTGTGAAGGGAAACTGGAGAGACTGGCTTCCCTAGAGAAAGTTATTTTTTGTAATATCCTGCTCCATCCTGTCACCCCACCCTAGTGAAAGTCATTTTAGGTTGCCAAAAAATGCACTGATTCCATTGCACTTTAAATCTACTGTTCTTTCATATTGCATGGATCAGTAAGTTTTATAAAGATGTGATCTCTTGTTATTTTTAGTTGAAATGTATGATTTCTTTGTGTTTCCCCTGGAAAGAAACCACGATAAAAAGAAATTTACTGAATTCAGATAGTTTTGGATATCTGCATATGTCCATAACTGGTGTTTTTGTTCTCTTCTGGGATTTTCCAGGGACCTGGCTCAGATTATGAACCGCTAATGAAACAAAGAAGAAAAATCTTCCCTTCAGATGAATCTCCCAGTAAGTAAACTATACAATTTAACATATATAACAGCTTCTTCATCCTTAATGCTTTCACAACCATAGCATGCAAAGATCTTAGATTATTTATGTGTTTATCAAGAGGAGGATACATTTTGGAAGTACTACCTTGGAATAGAAATAATATATAGAGAGAGAATTTTTTTTTCCTGGGCTTCACAAATAATTTATGTAGAATTAAACAGGCAATGAAATTTTCTGAGTGCCCTTATTAGCTTTCAAAAGCTATTTCTGTTGTGCAGTGCATAAACATCCATCTCTTCCCTACTGTCTTATAATTTTCTGTCTCTTAATAGAAGTCTTCATGGATTTGAATCTTAACCAATATCCAAACATTCATTGTCTTCTGCATCTTTAGATCCCAAGTTGATTGATCTTAATTTTAATTACATGATAAATGAAATCATGCTATTTTTCCCATTTTTTTGTTTTAATAGAAGGCATCTCAAAGTTTTCACCACATATAAGACCATCAGACAGTCTTTCTTCATTGATCTCAGAGAAAGAATATATTAAATCACTAGATCTTTCATCAAATGAGCTGGAGAACATTGATGCCATCAGCCAGAATAGCTGCTTAACTAGTCATCTGGAACATCTTGAGAAACTGGAGCTCCACCAAAATGCTCTTACAAACATTCCAGAACAACTGTGTGAAGTAATTCTACATATTTTTACTTATACAAGTTGAGATTAGTTACAATTAATTGTTTGTATCTAACAATGTACCCATAACAATACTTCTCATGAATATAGGTGTATATTTTTTGCATGCTTCATACATTTATTCCATATTCATTCAGTGGATTTATGTTCAACTAGGAATAAAAGTAATTTTTATTGAACTCTTTTAAGTCATTTACTGCAGAGAACTGCTTTAGGATGTGTTATATTGAGTAACATAATAATGTAAATGGAAGTGAGAACTCCAAGCAATTCATATCTGCGAAATTTTATGAAACTGAGCTAATTAATTTTGAAGAATGCTTTATATTTTATTCTGTAATAGAAATATTACAAGTTACTTTGGTATTTTCTGCTATTTTTCCTAGCAAGAGAAATATAAGGAAATTAGTAAATTGTATAAAATATAACTCAGGTTTAAACCTATAAATTCATATTTTCATTTAACTTTTTAAAAACAAATTATCCTTTTCTTTCAGCACTTGAAATGCTTGACTTACTTGGATTTGCGCAGTAACCGATTTACTTCCTTCCCGACTTACTTACTGAAAATGAGTTGTATTGCACATCTTGATATCTCTCGCAACGACATTGGACCTTCCTTTGCTTTGGATCCTTACCTCAGATGTCCAACTCTAAAGCAACTTAATCTTTCATACAATCAGCTGGTGTGCATTCCTGAATTTCTTACAGATGTTGCTGAAAATCTGGAACAGCTGTTGCTGGAAGGGTGAGTTGGATGGATAAATGGACTGTAGCATAACAAACATAACAGAAAATAATATTTGTCATCCAGAATGATGACTGTTATGGCGTGGAAAGGATTGTTTATTCAGCACTGAAACACTGACGTTATCTTCCAAATGTGTACATTGCTGCAATTGTCAGTGTCGTGTTACAAAGTATACGAGGATATCTGTGGTTCTTGATAAAATCTAATAGCATTGCAGTTTCAGTAACATACTGAAAATATTGTATTTGGCAATTTTCTGCTGCCATTCTGTTCATCCGCAGGACTGTCTGTGTTGTCTGCCGTATTCAACTAGGTTTTCGGTGTACAGAATACAATTTCCACTCTATTTCATATTCACCAAAGGTTTTTTGGAAGTATAAGTTGTAGAATCATGTTTATTGGTATGGATATGTTTTAAATGATAGCAGCTGAGAACAAATGTAATTTTTTGTTTACTAGCACTTTTTATCTTATTTGTTAGTGAGATTGTATTTGGCAATTTTCTGCTGCCATTCTGTTCATCCGCAGGACTGTCTGTGTTGTCTGCCGTATTCAACTAGGTTTTCGGTGTACAGAATACAATTTCCACTCTATTTCATATTCACCAAAGGTTTTTTGGAAGTATAAGTTGTAGAATCATGTTTATTGGTATGGATATGTTTTAAATGATAGCAGCTGAGAACAAATGTAATTTTTTGTTTACTAGCACTTTTTATCTTATTTGTTAGTGAGATAATTCATACCTATATGGAATACTTGAGAATGCTATTATTAGTAACTCTGTAAACTACAGATAATGTCTCTTTCATCTCCCATAATTTATTTTAAATAAGATGGTGATATATTTTATGCAGAAGTTCACACAGAATAAAGGTAGCAACATATTTAACTAAAACAATGAGTATTAAATATGTGAATCAAATTTACAGAAGCAATATTTTCAATTAGAAAATATTGCATTTCTTTGCATTTCTTCATTAGCTTTATTTTGAACTTTATTAGCAATATTACCCTTGCAAATGAATGCTGCATGGTTCTTTTATCTGTATTTTCAGGACCTTTGTGTCTTTCCTTGAGAATGCTATTATTAGTAACTCTGTAAACTACAGATAATGTCTCTTTCATCTCCCATAATTTATTTTAAATAAGATGGTGATATATTTTATGCAGAAGTTCACACAGAATAAAGGTAGCAACATATTTAACTAAAACAATGAGTATTACATATGTGAATCAAATTTACAGAAGCAATATTTTCAATTAGAAAATATTGCATTTCTTTGCATTTCTTCATTAGCTTTATTTTGAACTTTATTAGCAATATTACCCTTGCAAATGAATGCTGCATGGTTCTTTTATCTGTATTTTCAGGACCTTTGTGTCTTTCTCTTTCTGGTGTTTTTCTTCCCAGAATAGATTTTTTGTAACATAATATACTCATCCTGAATTGTATCCACTGTGTCTTGCAAATGAATGCTGCATGGTTCTTTTATCTGTATTTTCAGGACCTTTGTCCCTTTCTCTTTCTGGTGTTCTTCTTCCCAGAATAGATTGTTTGTAACATTATATACTCATCCTGAATTGTATCCACTGTGTGGAATTCCATTCTCTTTTTTGTGGATTGGTAGTCATTCTGTGATGATAATCCTGCAAACATTTATCTTTACCAAACAGAACTACTCAAAAGGCAACAGTCCTCTCTGTGTGGAATTGAGCTGCAGTATGTAACCAGGGAATTGTACCTTGTAGTACATTCTGACACTTGCTCTCCAAATTAACTAAAATAATCTTAATATCAATCACGTTACTCCGTGTTGCCACATGTACCAGTATTTTTTGCTGACTGGTCAGTCTTTATACAGATCTTATTTATCTTAAGTCTTATTTTTTGTTTACCAAAAAGATCTTATTTATCTTATTTATCTTAAGTCTTATTTTTTGTTTACCAGTGTAAGGATAGCATTGTCAGAACAAAACTCTCTACTTTAACTTTTTAGACAATAGTTTCTAAATAAAACATTGATTTTTTTTTCTTATTGTTATCATAGAAACAAAATTTCATGCTTATGTTCACCTATATGCTTGAAAGAACTGAAAATTTTAAACATTGTGGTTTTTTTTTCTTATTATTATCATAGAAACAAAATTTCATGCTTAAGTTCACCTACATGCTTGAAAGAACTGAAAATTTTAAACATTAGTAAGAACAATATTTCATCCCTTGCTGAGAATGTCTTCATGGGCTGTACAAAACTGGAGCAGTTCAACGCCAGGATGAATGCTCTTGGTAAGTATCTCTGAAAATAGGATCCACCTTCTAGAAACCATTCCAAGTCACAAAATTCCTCAGCCACCAGCATTTGGAGTCTTGGGAGACAAGAAAAGGAGAACACCACATATCTTTGTCCTTGTTTATACAGCTCCCTCAGCATCAGCTTTTGATCACTGTTGGAAGCAGTATACTTCTAGTGGGGATTGATGGAAATTTGACCTGACTTGGCATAATTCATCTTGTTTTTACATTTGTAGTGGATGCTATAAAAATGGTTGAGTGTACTCAGTCGTATGTACTATTGGGGAAGGTTCAAGGCAGAGGAAATCATTCAAGTTAGCTTGCAAATCTAGTACTAATACAAGTGTATATAATATATACAGGTATATAATACTGTACTGAAATACATATCATACAAGCATCCTGGCCTGTATCAGGAATAGCATGGCCAGCAGGACTAGGGAAGCGATTGTATTCCTCTTCTCGGCACTGGTGAGGCCCCACCTCGAATACTGTGTTCATTTTTGGGCTCCTCACTTCTTCCTCTTCTCAGCACTGGTGAGGCCCCACCTCGAATACTGTGTTCATTTTTGGGCTCCTCACTACAAGAAAGACTTTGAGGTGCTGGATCAGGTCCAGAGAAGGGCAGTGAAGCTGGTGAGGGGTCTGTAGAACGAGTCTTACGAGGAGCAGCTGCGGGAGCTGGGGTTGTTCAGCCTGAAGTAAAGTAGGCTGAGAGGGACCTTATCACTCTCTATGACTACTCGAAAGGAGATTGTAGCGAGGTGGGCATCACTTTCTTTTCCCAAAAAACAAGTTATAAAATGAGAGGAAATGGCTTCAAGTTGTGCCAGGGGAGGTTTAAATTGGATATTAAGGAAAATTTCTTCGCTGAAAGGGTTGTCAAGCATTGGAACAGGCTGCCCAGGGAAGTGGAGTCACCATCCCTGGAGGTATTTAAAAGACATGTAGATGTAGCGCATAGGGACAGGGTTTAGTGGTGGACTTGGCAGTGTTAGGTTTACAGTTGGATTTGATGAAAGGTCTGAAAGGTCTTTTCCAACCTAAATGATTCTATATTACCCCACCATATCCAGCATTGTCTTCTGAATAAGTAGAGTTTTCATTCACTTGCCTGAACGCAGGTGTTCTAAGCATTACCCCACTATATCCACCATTGTCTTCTGAATAAATAGTTTTCATTCACTTGCCTGAACGCAGGTGTCATTTGAGATGCTCTGAAGTAGCCCACTTGGCTCACAGCTGCTGGTTCAGAAAAAGCAGGTCTTCCATAGCTCCTTTGTTGTGTCTACAAGCCTTGTGCAGATGCTCAGGTACCACAGGGTGGATCACCTTCACTAGAAGTTGTTGAAGCAACTGAATTGAGTTCAGAGTGTGCTTCAGTGCCTTAGCATATTTTATGCAAAGGTGTCAAAATTAATTTACCTATGAAAAATAAAAACTACATAAATGAGGTTTTAATGATACCGCAGGAGTTGATAAGTTATTGTCAGAATTTATTTCTGTCGTCATCTGAGATGCCCTGAAGTAGCCCACTTGGCTCACAGCTGCTGGTTCAGAAAAGGCAGGTCTTCCATAGCTCCTTTGTTGTGTCTACAAGCCTTGTGCAGATGCTCAGGTACCACAGGGTGGATCACCTTCACTAGAACCCGCTGTTTAAGCAACTGAATTGAGTTCAGAGTGTGTTTCAGTGCCTTAGCGTATTTTATGCAAAGGTGTCAAAATTAATTTAGTTGTTGAAGCAACTGAATTGAGTTCAGAGTGTGCTTCAGTGCCTTAGCATATTTTATGCAAAGGTGTCAAAATTAATTTACCTATGAAAAATAAAAACTACATAAATGAGGTTTTAATGATACCGCAGGAGTTGATAAGTTATTGTCAGAATTTATTTCTGTCTTCAATATATAAAATCTTCCATTTTGAAATTATTGTCGTGTTTTAGAAGGTAGCTCTTATACCTGCATTAGACACAGCTGAACCATTAGAGTCATTTTTATATGTAAAAGACACATCACACACTGAGTGTATTATGGGAATGCTATGTATACTGGCAATATATCAAAGTCTAAGTAAGATTATTTCAGTGTTTAATGCAAATATGAGATGAAGTATAATAGTATAAAAGCCAATAATTAATAGATAAAAGCCAATACATTAACTTGGTTCTAAACGTCTTTCATTTGGGAGTTTAGTTTTAAATAATCTTTTAAAAAAAAAAAGATTCAGGTTCTGCCTTTGATAGCTTATAAAAAGATCTGCATATAGAAAATGATAGACTGACTTTTTGGTCTGTCTTTTATTTTAGAAAACTCTAGTCTTAAAAATAATTTAAACAGTTCTGAAAAGTAGTAGGATTAACCAACCTCTTTTTATGTTCTAGAAATAATACCTGACTTGGTAGCTTATAAAAAGATCTGCATATAGAAGATGATAGACTGACTTTTTGGTCTGTCTTTATTTTAGAAAACTCTTGTCTTAAAAATAATTTAAACAGTTCTGAGAAGTAGTAGGATTAACCTGTTTTTATGTTCTAGAAA
Organism: Calidris pugnax; assembly: GCF_001431845.1. Lineage (NCBI taxonomy): Eukaryota > Metazoa > Chordata > Aves > Charadriiformes > Scolopacidae > Calidris > Calidris pugnax. The sequence continues at coordinate 43,441,149 of NW_015094506.1, forward strand.
TAATACCTGACTTGTCCTCCAGCATAACGAGCTTAAAATTATCCCAAAATCGTTTTATTAATGTTCCAGAAGCAATTCTTCTTCTACCACAGTAAGTTATTATTTTATTTATTAAAGTTAATGCCAAGTTCTTGATCAAGAAAATCTGATGGCAAGGCCTTTATGAAGAAGAAAACTCTGCACGTTTTACTGATTTTCAGGAAATTTTCTCTAGCAGTTTAAATCCGTAGCTTTTAAAGGAAGACAAATCAGTCACATTTTCTTCATTATTTTGAGAAATTCTGTTCCTCAGATTCAGATGATTGTTATTGAAAGTATATTGCTTGGCTGACAAAATATTTTGCTGAAGCTTCCCAAAACTTAGTAGCTTTTAAATGAAGACAAATCAGTCACATTTTCTTCATTATTTTGAGAAATTCTGTTCCTCAGATTCAGATGATTGTTATTGAAAGTATATTGCTTGGCTGACAAAATATTTTGCTGAAGCTGACAATTGTTGCTGAGAAGACCAGAATTATTTTACTGTTTTCTTGAAACCGGCAGTAAAAAGGTACTGGGAATTTTTCCTTTTCAAGCAGTTCTGCAGACTTTTGCACAAGGCTACCGAGATCAGTTTTTCACTTAATTCTTGCTGAGAAGACCAGAATTATTTCTTGAAACCGGCAGTAAAAAGATACTGGGAATTCTTCCTTTTCAAGCAGTTCTGCAGACTTTAGCACAAGGCTACCGAGATCAGTTTTTCACTTCCCAAATAGCACAAGATATCTGTTCTTCAAGAATAACACTTCCTCTGGATGGAGCTGTGATAAAGATGCATGTGACATTTATTTTGCTTTACCTTCGAAGCATTGCTCATGTGAAAATCAGACTTCTGCTTTTTTTTTTATAGAAGTTACTGACCTTAACAGATCACTAGAATCAAATTGTGGAAGGAATGCTTGGAAGGGATGATCAGATCAGTTACCTGATAGATGTGGGTAGATATGAGTGCTGATTGCGCCACGGGGAGAGCAGATCCACAGATTTGTGAACTTACATTAACCAAATTTGCATAGAGCACATCATTATTACACTGTTTCAGCGTGCTAAGGTTTATATTTACAGCAGCAAATGTAATGGATCTGTTGAAAAAGGTGCAGCTTTCAGGTTCTACATCTTCTAGCCCAGACAAATCAATACGGAGTTGCATGGATTTTTAATGGATCTGTTGAAAAAGGTGCGGCTTTCAGGCTCTACATCAGACAAATCAATACGGAGTTGCATGGATTTTTTTGCATGCTTCAAGTTCCATAGTAACGTAAACAGCATATTTGTCCAACAGATAACTCGCAGAAATTAAATGTTCTTGTTTTATGTAGTTCTTAAATACATATGTAGTTAAGTGTATAATTTATGCATATTTATTTACAAACATATATTCATAGAAACATTCTGAGAGAGTGAGGTATACATACCATCTGATGTTAGGAGCAAGAAAGAGAGCTGTTCAGATCACCTAGTGAGGCTCCAGAGTTTATAAGTGAAATCTGGGGTTCTAGAAATTTGATAGTAGCACGAAGTTCCACATTGCTTTTTATATCAATTTGAAATTTATTAAAAAACCCACAGGAAATTACATATTAGTATTGGGTTAGATTGCAATTAACCTTTTAAATGCATTTATTCTACTAAGTTAGACATTGCACGTAACACTGCACTCCATGGTCCTGCACTCCCCAGTAACTGGCATTCTGAGCTAAAATCTGTTCTCTGTTATCTGGATAGAAGTGCATATTAACTACACACTGTTTACAGTTGAATTGGTGAGTATTTGCAGTGCAGGAGTGTGAGCCTTATTTATTTGTATCTTCTACCGATTTGAACAAAGCCATGCATGTTTGCAGATCGTAGAAGAAGGAAGTAGGCTGTTATCACCATATGTACATTTTAAGTCACTCTTTAATTTACTATCTGAAACATATACACACAGTACAGTGTGGATGTTTATTTTCATGACCAGACAATTTTTCTTCACAAACACATTGAAACAGTATTATACTGAATCAATCGTGTATTTTCTTATAAATTTTTCAGAGGTAATGAAGACCTACTTATAATACCTTAATTACTTTTGCTCATAGTAGTAATTCTCTGTCTTCTTCTTTCTATATTCCTGCGAGAAAACTGTCTATTCTGATATCTAATCCATTTGTTTATGTATTAAACATTAATGCAGTTCCAGTGAATCTCAGTTTTGTTTTGTTTTTTTTTTCATTTGCTAACTTCTCTCTTTTTTATTTTTATGGTTTTAGTTTGCGGTCAGTAGATTTAAGCCAAAACAAGATCATAAACCTGCCTGGACCAATGCACTGGAAATCATTAAACTTAAGGGAGCTGTTATTTAATCATAATCAAATAGACGTCTTGGACTTGAGTGAAAAGGCATGTGCATGGTCTAGGCTAGAAAAGTTACATCTGTCCCACAACAAGTTAAAGGAGGTAAAGTGTAACGTTCTACCTAAAAATTAAATCAGTTTTCAGTTGAATGCAATTTTTCAATTTTCATTTGATTTTCATATCACCTCTCATATCATTGTAAGTTCTATTAGTAAAATGGTGTGTAAGTGCAAATAGTACTTCCTGTGAATGAAAATTGAGTACTGTGTCCAGCTTTGGAGTCCTCAACACAGAAAGGACATGAATCTGTTAGAGCGGGTCCGGTGGAGGGCCACGATGATGATAAGAGGGAGGGAGCACCTCTCGTATGAGGACAGACTGAGAGAGCTGGGGTTGTTCAGCCTGGAGAAGAGAAGGCTCCGGGGAGACCTTATAGCGGCCTTTCAATATCTGAAGGGAGCTACAGGAGAGCTGGAGAGGGACTCTGTCAGGAAGTCAGTGACAGGACAAGGGATAAAGGTTTTAAACTGGAAGAGGGGAGATTTAGATTAGATCCCAGAAAGAAATTCTTTACAGTGAGGGTGGTGAGACACTGGAACAGGTTGCCCAGGGAAGTTGTGGATGCCCCATCCCTGGAGGTGTTCAAGGCCAGGCTGGATGGGGCTTTAAACAACCTGGTCTAGTGGGAGGTGTCCCTGCCTATGGCAGGGGGGTTGGAACTAGATGATCTTTAAGGTCCCTTCCAACCCATTCTATGATTCTGTGATTCTATTAAGCTTTTCTGTCTGGAATGTTCTGTCATATAATCAGGTTGTGTAATCAATTCATTATGAGATCCTTTGTCCATTAGTGTTGGATATTAGGCTTGTTTATTACAAAAAGTTAAAGTACAGTGGTAAAAATAGTATCTAGTTTTGTTGAGTACTTAATGTATTCATGCTTATACTTCTTTTTCTTTTCCTTTTTCGTTTAATTGCCCGTTAAATGTCCTTTTATTTAGATTCCTCCTCAGATTGGCTTCCTAGAGAACTTGACTTCTCTGGATGTAAGTCACAATCCCGATTTGAGATTCTTTCCAGATGAAATGGGAAGACTGTCCAAAATCTGGGATCTTCCTTTGGAAGGACTCCATCTTAATTTAGACTTCAAACATGTAGGATGCAAAGCCAGAGACATTATCAGGTTTGTTGCCCTATTGTTCTTGAATATTCTTGTTTTGCTTTCTTGGGATATGCAGTAAACATTAAGAAAATAACATATTCTTTCAAAAAGACGTGCTGGTTTGTCCTATGAAATCCAGCATGCTACTCTATGGGAGGTATCATATCATATATCATGTCATGTCATGTCAACACACACGGGTAAAATAGATTATAGTGATTTGGACTACAGTCATGTCATGTCAACACACACAGGTAAAATAGATTATAGTGATTTGGACTACAATAGTATTGCTCCTTGAATTTGGTGCTTCTATAAACAGTGCAATAAATGGTGCTTACCAACAATTTCTAATATGTTTCTTGTGTTCCTTGTGTGACCTTGCACAGAGCACATTTTTGAGTAATTGCAAAGCAACAAAAGAAGAAAAAATCTGAATTAAGCTTTAACTTTCAAATCAGAAATTAGAATAGGCTGTTAAAACCCCAGTAATACCACACAGATAATGAAAATTTGAAGAATATGGTATGGGTTTAGATTTTTCCTTGGTCTTGAGTTCTGTTGGTATTTTTCTTTTTTATACACTTCTTTGAGTTCTGCAAACTTTTTTATGCCAGATTTCTTCAACAACGACTGAAGAAGGCTGTACCTTATAACAGAATGAAGCTCATGATTGTTGGAAACACTGGCAGTGGGAAAACTACCCTGCTACAACAACTAATGAAATGCAAACGGACAGAATTGGGCTCTCCAAAAGCTACAGTAGGCATTGATGTGAAAGACTGGATCATTCAAGGGAAAGGCAAAATGAAGAAAGAGCTTATATTAAATGTGTGGGATTTTGGAGGTATTTATTTCAAGAGCTTATTGTCCTTTACTGTTGTCTTTTCTAATGCAATGCATTACTTACTCTTTGAGTCAGCCTGTGAGATTTCTAACTGTGGACAGTGGAATCATGCAAATTTATACCAAAAATCAAGAGACCACTTTATAAATTAGTGAATTCTGTAAATCAGCAGGTAATCCCTCAAATTTTATATAAAGCCTCAGGAATTTCTTATCACCAAATGTGGTCTGACCACTCATTTCAACCATAGGACTCTAGAACTGTCGTTTCAGAAAAGTAAGAAACTTGTAATCTGCTTGTAATCACCAGAAAAATTATTTTCCACTCAACTCTGTTTCTCCCTTGTGTAGCCTGGGCTTCTCAAGGCTCTACAGCATCACTGTTTTGTCAGGTCACAGAAAACAAAGCACTTAAGAGGAGTCTTTGAACTTTGGGCTTTTGGAAAACTTTCTAAGTTTGGGGGCTCCAGAAGCACTTCTAAAATTCAAGGGCATTTTAGCCTATAGAAAAGTTATTTTTGAACATCAGTCCATGATCATTTAAATACAGCCTGTGTCACAATGGATAGGCACAGAAGAGCAGGATTCAAGCTGAATGTCCAGCTTCAATTGTGTGCTTAATCATGTGAACATTGGAGTCTTATTTTGAAGTTGCTGAAAAGATAGGAGAAGGGAAAGGAAGAAGGAAGGAATGAGTGAGGGAGAAATTCAGCATTGGAGTTTTAAAAGAATCGTGACCTTTCAAGGTGTCTTTGCAGCGACAATGTTTATCCAGTTGTTAAATCTTACACTTCCTTATTTAACATAAATTACATAGCTCAACAGTGCACTTCAGGGAATGATCTACCAGAGAGTAGCTGCTTAAAATTCCTAGTTATTACAGATTTCCTGTCAATTTAGGTAATTTTCTGTAAGCATTCATTTCATTTGTGGATTAGTGATCTGAGAATAAGTGTTCTGCTGCCTTTCTGTGATCTGAAGATGTTCAATGAGGGAAGTACTAAACAGTGAAAATTTTTTAACACTAGGACAAGAAGAGTTCTACAGTACCCATCCTCACTTTATGACCCAAAGAGCTTTGTATCTTGCTGTTTATGATCTCAGCAAAGGACAAGCAGAGGTGGATGCTATGAAGCCGTGGCTTTTTAACATCAAGGTAAGCCACAGATAGATACAGAATGGAATTCCACTTTTCAGGGAGGTGATGGTGAACAGAACAGCAAATTAACCACAAACATTTTTAGAGAGGGGAAGAGAAAAGCAGCTCTTCAGCAAATAAAAATAGTAAGATGAAGCAAGAGCTGAAATACATCATATATTGGATATGAAAATATTTGTAGACATACAAAGACATGATCAGCACCATTTTGTACTTAAAATGGTACAGTGTGATGTGCAAAAGAACATTTTGTATGTTCTGGCAATATTTTGAGTTGACAGATAAAAATAAGAAAGGTGTAGTATTAAAGGGTTGACAAGTTAAACCTGCTTTTTCTTTTACGTCATTGTAAATCCTGGGGTAATTAGAACTTGACTAATTTAAAACTGACTAGATGCCAGTCTGAAATCATGCTGTTAAGTGTATGCTTAGCATCCTGTTGTTAATAGGGATGATTCCAGGTCTATGGTAGGGAAATTCATCTGAGAATCTCCCTATATATTTTTCTTTTGCTCTAAGTGTTTTATTTTCATTGAATGGAGTCATGCCCTGGCGAGCCTTACTATTCTTTTCCTTTTGCTTGATGGTTAGCCACGGCTGGGCCATGCCATTGCATAAAGATTTTGTGTACTGATCCTGTTTGTTAAACTTGTCTTTTTTACTCTCTTCACCTTGAGCAGTGACACAGGACAGAGGTTTGCAGTCAGTTTAGTGTTGATGAAGACCATTTCTGATGTGTCCTCCTTTGCTATGCAGTACTTGCAGGTGTCTCATTGCTGCACTGTTCCAGTGACAGCTAGCAGAGTACCCTTTTGCTCTTCCATTTTGTTAGGCATTTCTATTGAAAAATAAAGCTATCCCTCTATTTTACTGACAATGTTATTAATCTGCAAAGTGTGAAATCCAGATCTACACTGCTTTCTTTTAGAAAAAGCTGGTTTTTTAATATTTCTATTTTGAAATTGACCCCTCTCTGTATGTTAAAAAAATATGTTTCTTATTTATAGGTGGCTGTAGTTTTACTGCCTTATCCAGTGAAGGCTATTATATGGGATTGTTGTTTAAACCCCTCCTGAGTAAAGACATGAAATACTATTTCAGATTTCAAACCTGTTTAAAGGAAGTATATTTAAAGAGGGAGAAAGATTTGCTTTTTTAATTGTATTGATTGTTTTTGACTAAACTCTCACTTTTATTAAGGTTGATGTGAACAATGACATCAGCATTCACTACTGAGTTAATTGACTCTATGGATCTTACTAACAGGCTCGAGCTTCAACATCCCCCGTCATTCTTGTTGGCACTCATTTAGATGTTTCTGATGAAATGCAGCGTAAGGTCTGCATAACTAAAATTACTAGAGAGCTGTTGAATAAGCGAGGCTTCCCAGCAATCCAAGATTATCACTTTGTGAATGCCACGGAAGAATCCGATTCCATTATCAGGCTTCGGAAAATCATAATAAAGGAGAGTCTTCATTTCAAGGTAAGCTACGTACTATTCGTAATGTTAGACATTGTAGTTTTAATTGAGTATATTTTTAAACATTAATTAAACACATAATTACATACATTTTTAATGTGATAGCAAACTCATCTTGCCTTCCATAAAATCTTACACACAGCGAAATAAGGAAAGAAAATCGCCAGTTTTGTTTTCATTTTCTACCAAAAAAAATCAACTTAGTAAAAATCTCAGCTAAGTTTTGTTTTCAAGCACTAGGGCTATGAAGAGAATAATTAAAAACGGACCATCTGTTTCTTACAAGAAATCTGATCAAAAACTTTTCTGTTGGATGGCAATGTGTAATTGCAATAATAAGCATTGCAAGATTTCAGGGGACCAGGAAATAAGATTTTGTGATTTCTGAAAGCCAGTTCTCCATTTACTGATTACATTTTAGATAGTGTGAAACTATTCCTAGAAAAAGGAAAGTGAATTAAAGCAGGAAAAGAAGACGCCTTGGACTGAGTGATCCTCCTAGATTGGAGAATCTCACTCACAGTTCTGTTGTCTCCAAAGCCATCCCTACCACTCATGCCCTGCTGTCTCCGTAGCCACAGCATGAAGCTCTGTCTGAGTGTGAATGACAAGGATGAAGACAATATCCCAGACATGGAGCTTACAGGAAGACAGATCCAATTTGTAGCAAAAAAACCCCGAAGGAACTCAGGCTCAAGAAACAGGGCAAAGCACCCGACTGTGTTTCCCTTAAGTGTCCTAACCTGGCCAAAATTATTTCTACCTCTTCTCCTGTCCACTGACTATCAGTCATGGAGACTTTTAATTGAGCTATTGCCCTTTTCATCCCAGTTTATCTAAAGGCATGTTTAGAGATATTACAGATTACAAGAGGTATCATTTTTTTTATTCATTTGCCTACTGTCTTGTGTTAACCTGCGATGTTCGACATCATCTGTGCATACACTGAGTCTTTTCCTTCAAATCAAAGCTTCTCTTTGAACTTCTCAGAAGACACAATTATTTATTTTTTATGTACCTGTAACATGGAAATATTTTCTTCTTAGAGAATTCATTTATAGAAAGACATTCATCTTATACTTCTGACAGAAGAATTAGATACATTTACCTTTCAGAAGCTGTATTAGTCAATAATGAGTGTTCTTGTTCCTTCTTGCTGCTACTATTGAGTGGACATAACCACCTTATGTCTTAGCTTTATTGTCTCCATTTTGCGTGAACAAATTAATACATTTAAGATTTTTATTCTTGATTCTACAGATCAGAGATCAGCCAGTGGTTGGCCAGCTCATTCCTGACAGCTACCTGGAGCTGGAGAAGAGAATTTTGCTGGAACGTAAAAATGTCCCAGTTGAATTTCCTGTGATTGATCAGAAACGCTTACTGGAACTGGTACAAGAAAGCCAGTTACAATTGGATGAAAATGAACTCCCTCACGCAATTCACTTTCTGAATGAATCAGGTAAAATATTATCTTCAATGTAGATTTGTTAACACTTAATTGCAAACCTGCAGCAGAGAGACCTGCATGCATTTTTAAATCTCGCATAAGGTTGACACAAAGTGTTGAGCCGAAATGCTTAAGATTCCGTGACATTAGTTTTATAATCCAGGTTGTTACATCATAAAGGATATAAAGGATATAAAGGATCGCTTCTGTAACAATTTATATATCTTACCTCTCCTTGAAAACATCATACCTGCTGGTTAGAGAGTGCAGTTTCTGAAGAAAGATGCAATTACTGATATAGCTTGAATAGAATAGCCATTTGGTGAATATATGTAACAGCTTATCTTAGCGCTATACAAACTTCCTAAGATTGAATAATAAACTACACTGAGCATAGCTGCATGGCAAAAACCTGTCAGCTCAGAAATCTAACAGATTGTTACCTCTAACAGATAGAGGTAAAGCTGAATGGTGATTGCATTCTACTGTCCTGAGATATTGACATAAATTCAATAGCTGTATTTATTATTCAAATTGCTTATGTCAAGCCATGTAAGACAAACAGCCCAGAGTGGGGTGTTTATTTTGCTTAATATGGAGCTTGAGAAATGCATTGCTCATTCCAGTATTCTCTGTGCAGGTGTACTCCTTCACTTCCAAGACCCAGCACTACAGCTAAGAGATCTGTATTTTGTAGATCCTAAGTGGCTGTGTAAAATCATGGCACAGGTTAGACTCTGATTACTTTTTGTATCTACATTCATGGAACTTTTTCATCTACCTCAAACCATTGTAACTTATTAGTGGCTCTTCTTCACCATTTCTTTACTATTTCATGATCTAGAATTTTCTCATGGCCCAGGTTGGTTTACCTGTCTTTGTCCATTTCCTTTGCTTTCTAGACAACTGTCTGCCTTGGTGGTTCTATATTCTTATGCTGTAATGTCCAATATCATTTAAACTACACTGGACATAAAAATACATGTAGAATAGAAAATCCCAGGGATTCAAAGTAATCCCACAATACGTTGTGATAGGTTGAAGTGAAAGCTGAAATTTTGGATTAAAGTAGTAAGAATGGGAGAGGAAGAGTCATTGTGTGCTTGGTCCTGATGGCAGAAGAGAATGATATGGATTCACTTGCTGGGATGGGAGAGTAGCTTAAATGAAACCATCATTGATATGTTGATCTGGAAACACTCTCAAAAATTTTTTACATATATGTTCATATTTTCTAACCTTTCAATCTTTACATTCCATTCAGTGCAGGAAATGGGATGACAAAAATCTAATCTAATCTAATCACCTTTAAAACTGGTGGGATTAAGAATGAGAAAAGACCTAAAAGATCACGTTGTCAGTACCAGTATGCTTGTGTGAAGTGCTGGTACAAAAAATCACTGTAGATACGCTCCTTTCAGGGAACGCTTTCCCAAGTTAATTTGTGGAATAAATTTCCATATAATATGGAACAGTGAAAGATGCTGAAGAATGGTAGCACACTAGTGGCTTGGACAGGTTAATTTCTTTTCTGTCTTCTTGCTGGTTAGCATTATGGAAATGTTTGGTTTCGCTCTGAAATGGAGTCCATTTTTTCCCCCTAAATTATAGGCTACCAAATATTTCAGGGAACTAAGTTTGTCAGGAAAATGCAATCTAATGATGACTGTACACCTGAAATTGTTTTAATTTTTTTTGAAAGATTCTGACAGTGAAAGTGGAAGGCTTTTCTAAATATCCTAAGGGAATTGTAAAGCGTTCGGATGTGGAAAAATTCCTTTTAAAGAAGAGCAAGTTTCCTAAGATCTATATGTCACAATACTTCAAGCTTCTGGAAAAGTTTCAGATTGCTTTGCCATTAGGAGAGGATCAGCTCCTAATCCCAAGCAGGTAAGCAAAGAGCTAAACCCACAAATGAGAGTCGTAGATCGATCAAAATAAAAACCTCCCTAAGGCTAACTAGTTAACTGACCATCACAGTAATTTGATATATGAAAGCATGATATATACTTAGTACACTACATTTCAGTGTACAGTTTCACAGATGTGTTTAGCCGATCTCGTAGCAGATAATTCTTAAATTATATTAACATGGTGGATAAGTGGAATCTATAAATGATAAAAGGCTTTATGAGGATAATATATCTTTTACAGTTACTATGCTTTGAGACTACCGCAAGAAGATTTTAATTTACCTTTATATCACAGTGTGCCAGGATTACAGATATTTATTGCATTATAAAAGATAACCATGAATTTCCGTAGCCTGTTTGCTTAGAATGAGAACCACAGTCAAGTTACTCAGAGGCAGTATCTCCTCCAAACAGTCTAGTTATTAAATGTGGTAACAAAAAAGTGCTATGAATTTGAATGAGGTCTTTTTGCTTCATCTGAAGCAGGTGACAGAGTTTCTCTGCCTCAGTCACAGATTTCCCTGATGTGTTTAATAATGCTTATTTTGCTTAATGGAGAGAGTGTTGCATGGTTGCATCGATTAGAGTTTCTACATTCTTCAGAATCCTGGGATTGGAGGGTATTATCTGAATTTCTTACCTGCCTTTTATGTGTCTCAGGGTTTTATAACATTTACATTTCATATCTAATGGTTCTATTGGGTTTAAATTACAGTAGAACTTCACTTTATCACAAGCAAGCAGAATAAGTATATACACTATCTGCCTGCTCCCTGATCATTTGAATCATTCATTCATTAATAAATAATACATTTTACACATTTACACAATAAATAATGTATGTCATCAGTCAGTTTGGATAAAGTACATCATTGAATACTGTCTAATGTTTTTATTCTTTCAGTTTATCTGATCACAGACCTGTTATAGAGCTTCCCCACTGTGAAAATTCAGAAATTATCATCAGGCTTTATGAGATGCCGTACTTTCCTATGGGATTTTGGTCCAGGCTGATCAACAGGTTGCTTGAAATATCACCTTACATGCTGTCAGGAAGAGGTACAAATCTTTATCTTCAATAGCAACAGTGAGCGTGTTTGCTTTGAATGCCAACATCTGCATTTTAAAGCTCTAATTCCCAATATTGTTTTGCTTTAGCTAATTTCTGGCCACTTGACAAATATGGAAAAAAAGAACAGTGGTCATTTTTGTAACTTAGAAATATCCAGATAGTGCCTGATTTTTAGTGCCGTGCAAAAGAAAATGAAGGTTATATGCAGACTGTTTCTCTCTTCATATGCTAGAGATGGAGGAAATCCTTAAATTATGCAATATTGCCATTCGCCTCTGCAAGGAATACAGGGAAAAGGATATGTTTTCCACACAGAAAAACAAACTCTTTTCTTTGGATTCCTTGATTCTCCCTTTTTGAAAGTCTAAAAACTTTGCTTTTATTGGAAGGATGGGATGTCTTTAATTTTTTTGCAATAATTCCATGCTTTGACATGAGGTCTGTCTGCTGAACTTTGCAATTTCAATGGGTGATTTATGAATACTGGTGGCAAATAAAGTACAAAAAATATGCATTGCTAATGCTCTACAAATGTGATTTATAACTGCCTGGTGTCCTGTCATTCCATTTCCTCCTGAGCATACAATCCCAATCGTATCTTAATATTTCATGTGTGCAATAGAGGGAAAATTTAAATCACTGACTTTTTTTTTAAAAAGTTGTCTTAAGATATTCTGTAATTGAATCTGAATGTACCTAAGCATTTCTGTAATCCCTGCATGCATCACCTGTTGCGTGACTTACCATCTGATTAATACTTAGTTTGTGGATATGTCTTATAGAACTGAGCACCAGCTGACATGCATTCAGCTCTTGGGGGGCTATTCTGTCTGCAAAGTTGTAGCCTTTGTTTCGTTTGCTATTTAAGTAGGCATATACCTACAATCATAATTAAATATTTTAAGTACCTTGAATTATTCTGCATATTTTAAAATAGGACATTCCTATGGGAGATAAAATTTTTAATCTAGTTTTGTATTTTCTAGAGCGAGCTCTTCGTCCTAATAGAATGTATTGGAGACAAGGCATCTACTTGAACTGGTCTCCTGAAGCTTATTGTCTGGTGGAATCAGCAGTATTTGACAACAACCCTGACAGCTTTTTGAAAATTACAGCACCTTCTTGCAGAAAAGGTTAATTATTCCTGAGCCTGATTTTTGCTCCAGTTTGATTGCAGCTTGGCATTTTGGTTTGTTGTGCTCTTGCCTTTGGAATGTAGAGTTTAGCTTTGTAATTACAAGTATGGCAGATTGAGGCTGTAATTTCCCTCTTTTGGTTTCTTAAAGGGTGCATCCTTTTGGGGCAAGTGGTGGATCACATAGATTCTCTTATGGAAGAATGGTTTCCAGGTTTGCTGGATATAGATGTATGTGGTGAAGGGGAAACATTGTTGAAGAAATGGGCTCTGTACAGCTTTCAGGATGGTGAGGAACACCAAAAAATACTACTTGATGACTTACTTAAAAAAGCTGAAGAAGGTATGTATTTATGCTATTTGAGGTTGTTACAGGTATACCCATATGTATACCAAAGCCATACAACATCTCCTTTATAAGATTTGGGTATTTCATGTTCTTTAAAAATCTTTCGTTTCTGTAACACATAGTTACAGTATGAGTCAAAAGCAACTTGTTCTTTTTTCTTATGTAAGAGCTGGCAGTATAAGTATAGAATATGGGAGAGATTATAGAATATGGGAGAGATTATAGAATATGGGAGAGATTATAGAATATGGGAGAGATTATAGAATATGGGAGAGATTATAGAATATGGGAGAGATTATAGAATATGGGAGAGATTATAGAATATGGGAGAGATTATAGAATATGGGAGAGATTATAGAATATGGGAGAGATTGCAGCCAGTCTTTATAGTCATGTATAAATGGCGATCATGGAAAGAATCGTTTTGTCACAATATCAATAATGTAACTTCATTCATGGAACTGAATCCAGTCTATAGTAAAACTCATATAAATCTTTTGTTTGGACCACATACAAAAGTAATTTAAAAGGCAATGATCATGGTGACATTCTACATACATACTAATAGAATTCTTTGTTTTTATAGACAGAAAAATAATCCCTTGGTTAGTTTGGTGGTGTTACATGGCAACAGTTGCGCCACATTTGATTGGTGCATGTACAGAACCTTGAAAATACTTAAACATGTAAGATACATGAAGTTTAATGGCAAACTAAGTTTTTTGTTCCATATATAAAAACAGTTGCTGTCACATTTGATTGGTACATGTACAGAACCTTGCAAATACTTAAACATGTAAGATACATGAAGTTTAATGGCAAACTAAGTTTTTTGTTCCATATATATATATGTATATATGTTTATGCTTTAATAATACACACACACATATGAATTGAATTTTAGGTACATTTAGTTTTTTGTTCCATATAGATAAATATATATATATGTATGTTTATGCTTTAATATACACACATATGAATTGAATTTTAGGTACATTCCACTCACAGAGATCCATGTACCTTTCAGTGCCTTTTGAATGATGACTACCTTTTTTTTTTTTCTTCATTGTCTCATTTATTTTTCTTAGGTGACCTTTTGGTAAATCCAGATCAACCAAGACATACCATTCCAATAGCTCAGATCGCTCCTGATCTGATACTGGCTGATTTGCCTAGAAATATTATGTTGAACAATGATGAGCTGGAATTTGATGAAGCTCCTGAATTTCTCTTGGGTAAGCATTATTTGGTATGGGTTTTTAATAGAGCTTATGTCACCAAATCTGTGGAAATCAATTGTGCAACATATGGAAAACATTTTAGAGATTTCTGTGGAATGGTACTTTTAAGGTATTCTGAATTTCAGGTTGAGTTCTTATTTTCCATTAATTGTATGCTAGGGCACTGTTTTTTTATGTTTTTTGAGTACTGATCATGAAGCAAGCTTACACAGTAGATCATCCAAACGTTTTAAGTTTGGATCCTTTCAGCTATTTTTTTGAGAAATGGCTGATATACCTTTGGTTTTAATATTCTTTTCAAATTTATCTTTGAAAAGGTGATGGTGGGTTTGGATCTGTGTACCGTGCATCCTACTGTGGAGAAGAGGTGGCTGTAAAGATTTTCAATAAACATACTTCCCTCAGGCTCCTCAGACAAGTAAGAAATTTTGCCTTTTTTTTTTTCTCTAGTGCTGCTCTTAGAATACCAACCCTAGTGAAGACCTTGAAAAACTTAAGTAAAGTGCAAGGCTTCACTCCAGGACATTTCTGAGTTTGTTTCAGAGCTACAGAGGTTATGCTATTTCCAGTATTTCATCTGGTTTTACAATTTACAGGAGCTTGCAGTGCTTTGTCACCTCCATCACCCCAGTTTAGTGTCTCTGCTGGCTGCTGCAATCCGTCCCCGGATGCTGGTGATGGAATTAGCCCTTAAAGGATCTCTTGACCGTTTACTTCAACAAGACAATGCAAGTTTAACTAGAACACTTCAGCACAGGATAGCTCTGCATGTAGCTGATGGCTTAAGGTAAATGTGACTTCTGTGTTGCTGTTAGAACAGGATACAGCTGGAAGTAGGATATACTGGAAATGAAAAGCTTATCTTTTCTTATATCTCAAGCAGAGTATTCCTTGGGTCAGACAAATGCTTGTATTTTTGTGATTGATTAGCTGATACATAACACAAACTTTTGTTGCCTGTTTTTTTCTGCTAGCGAGTAGTGCTTGTATAAGTAGAGATATAGAGCTCTGCATGGAATTTCTATTTCTTATTAAAATGTCAAAGACATTAATTTAGTGCATTTCTTAAGTTCTGAAAGTCCATGAATGTTCTCAGGAGCTTTTGAAATGTGACTGTAAAACCACAAAACCTGCAAAGGAGCTCAGGGACCAATGAAGGGGAAATGCAGTGGGAATAATGCATTCAATGTGTGTGTACAGATACATACCTAAATTATGAATGCTTTCAATAAATACTTTTTTGGTTAACAGGTACCTGCATTCGGCAATGATCATCTACCGCGATTTAAAGCCTCACAACGTGTTGCTCTTTACCCTATATCCCAATTCAGCTGTTATTGCAAAAATAGCTGACTATGGCATTGCCCAGTATTGTTGCCGAATGGGTATAAAAACCTCTGAAGGCACACCAGGTATGGAAGAATGCTTTGTTTTACAGTGCTTTATATCAAAAAACAGCTAATGTGTTTTTTATTTAGTCTGTAAGAAGTAACTCAAATCTGTACTCTAGTCAAAATCATGAAATGTAGTCCTAATCATATGACAAGTTGTGATTTATACCTCTTGGCCTTTCTTCCTAGTCATGTTTTAACGCCTTTTACAAGAATCAAGGACTATACTCTTTAGAATCAAGAAGTTCTCTTTAAAAAGAGCAGAAACTAAATTGCATGCATTAATTATGATTTTTTCTGTCCTGTTTTAGTATGGTTATTGTGATACTGAAATTATACTGCTAACATTATTTGTTGCTTTAATTTTCATTAATACATAGGTAGGTCTTACTTTTTTTTAAAAGGCAATAAATGCCTGCACCGTTCCCTGACTTTAGAGAGAACATACTAATATCCATTTTAAAGCACTGAACAATTCAACAGCTTTGAAAAATGTATTTAGGTCTTGGAAATTGTCCCTGAGGGTGTGACTTCAAGTGCTAAATGCTAGGCCTTCAGTAAGGACTGCAGACTTGCCCTTCTTTTTCAGTATTCATTGCTAAATGAATTATTTTATGTGTAATGGTGCAGGAGCTCTGTAACTGATGTACTGTCCCCTTCCTTTGTACTGATTGCTGATATTTTTGGAGATCTGCCACATGCAAACTATTGCCAACCCAGAAATAGTATGTCATTTTGGTTTACTTCCTGTGACATTTTGATCTATAAGTGTTTGCTCTTAAAAGGAGAAAGATGGCATCAGCTTGGTGTGAGTCACAACTATTAATAAATGATTTATTTGCAGGATTTCGAGCACCGGAGGTTGCCAGAGGAAATGTTATTTATAATCAGCAAGCTGATGTTTATTCATTTGGCTTGCTGCTTTATGACATTTTAACAGGAGGAGGGAGAATAATGGAAGGCTTGAAGTTTCCAAATGAATTTGATGAATTAGCAATACAAGGAAAATTACCAGGTATGCCTTGTTTTGTAAAGTTTTAACATGAAAGAGGAGCATTTGTCCTCCCTCCTCAAGAAGTAACACGTTTTATGTTGTATCTGGCAATGATCTGAGGAGGGAACTAAATAATAGCAATTTTTAGAAACTTCTCCTAATTTCACACGATCTAGAAATAGTAAGAAATAGGCATCTATTCAACATCATGTTGATTATAATTTCATGGCAATTTCAAGGGATCTATCTGGTTCACTTTATAAAGAAATGGAGAGTTTGTGTACTTGGGACTTTATCTAGAGCCTAGGGGAAATGCATGTTGCTGAAGGTACCTTCCAATATCAGTCTGGACACAAAAATGGCTGGACTTGACCCTTACATATTATTGTGCTATCATGCAGTAAGATAAACACAATCTCACTTCTGTTATTTTATCATGATACATTATGGTAAAAAAACAATTGAGAAGCTGCATATTGTAAAATCTTTTAAAAACCCTTTGAAATCTTATTTTTTGAAAAAAAAAGTGCCACTCCCTTAAAAGAGCAGTCACTTCTAAAGGTTTTAAATGGGAATTCCTTCTTAACTCGTCAAAAGTTTGAAGTCCCTGCCCAGCTATGTAAAGTTCTTCATATTCCATCTGCATTACAATATGTAGTTGTTGGCTGCTGGAAGGAAGATTGAACAGGCTCTCATGCTGGACATGATGCAGTCAGCTGGACAGTGTAACTCAGTATTTGGCAATTTTTTTGTAAAAAGCTGTTGAAGTTTTATAGTATTACAAGCTTAATGCGTGGCATTCTTATTTATTGCCCTGTGGTTTTGGATATACTCATGAAACATTCTTTAAGACTGAAAAGTCACTCCCTCTAGGAAGGGACAACAACTGTACCACTTAATCTGGCATGGCTCGTCCATTAGGGGAGACAAAGAGTTCATGCATCCTCCACTCCTTAAAGAGAATAGCCCAATTCATAGCACAGACAGATTTAACCCCCTGTCTAAAGAGGGACAGTTTTAACCCCTGTCTAAAGAGGCCATCCCAAGTACTGGTGACTAAGTATCTCTTGAATGCAGTTGTCCATTTGGCTGTTTTCTGTATTATAAGCCCTGTGAAATAATCAGAATTATTAGTGTCTGGAGATAGTAGAGCTCCATCTGTGCACATACTCATAATTTATCTTTCCACCAAAAAAGGGGCTGGCTGAGTGACAAGTAAATAGAGCCTATCGTTTGCTGAATAGGATATGTTCATTTGCAGGTGTTTATCATTAATGTCACCTCTGTCTGGTGTAGGACTGGAATATCTGCTGTGGATTATGATCATCTAAAATGAAATGTAATACAGGCACCATTATTCATGAGTGATTTGTTCTTAGAGAGGTCAGCACCTATAGTTGTAAGATCTGTAGTCAAAGCACCGGACAGGAATTTAAACTTCCATATCTCATAAATACTATATGGAGTTGTTTTTCTAAATTGCCATGAGATGTATTGGAAGTTCATCTGTATTCTGTATATTCTGCCAAAACACAGAAGAATAAATGTTGAAAAAAATGTTCACAGGAACTGAAAAGACTACAGACTGAAATGACATGCCCTTGAATGGTCAGCATTAATCAAAACACAGCTCACACATATCTGTGATTCAGTCCAGGGACATTAAAAAAAAAGTTAAAGCAAAACCCAGTGCTTTTAATGAAAAGGACTCTAGCTGTAACATTTCACGCTGTAGCATTTAATGGCAGATGACCAGTTCCAAGCTGTTCATGCTGACATTTTATCTAACAGCGTGG
Source organism: Calidris pugnax (assembly GCF_001431845.1). Taxonomy (NCBI): domain Eukaryota; kingdom Metazoa; phylum Chordata; class Aves; order Charadriiformes; family Scolopacidae; genus Calidris; species Calidris pugnax. Next base: position 43,459,514 of record NW_015094506.1, read on the forward strand.
TATTTCTTAAAGCAGCTCTGTAAGAAGTTAGATGAAGTCTTAAAATAAGAAGTTATTCAGAACTCCCATTTCTGAACTAAAAAAATTATATAATTTTTCATTTTAGATCCTGTCAAAGAATATGGGTGTGCCCCCTGGCCTAAAGTTGAAAATTTAATTAAAAAGTGTTTGAAGGAAAACCCTCAGGAACGACCAACATCTTCCCAGGTATTACTTAGTGTATTTATTTGTATTTTTGAGGTACATGAAGCTGTTGTGCTTTCTAAAAAGGAATGGGACATTTAAGTTAGTAAAAGGCACAGGTTTTTCTGTTCTTTTCTGGACCTGAAAGAGCTGTGGAATATTGCCTGCTCTTGCCATCCAGGATAAACTGTTCCATTCAGATCTACCAAGCATTTCTTTTAGCCTGCTGGTTTTCCCTGTGTTGCTGTGTAGTTATTGTAAGGAAACAGGATTCTAATTACTTGGTGGTCTTTGCTAGAGCACAAAGGGCTTTGCTGTATAGATCAGTGCAGTTGGCCTACGCGGTTCCGTGCGTGTGAGAGGAGGAACAGCAGTGTGGATCTGAAACCCACTGTCTGTTACCACACATCACACTGCCCTTTGAAGTGGGTGAAGTTTTCAGACATGCCTAAACCTCACTGACTTCCTGAAATTTTAACAGGGAAATAAGTGTCAGCGTAAAGTTGCTCAGGGCACAAAGATTGCTCATTAATAATGGTAATACAAATGAGCAGACCCGCTGAGATACCATGTCCATATTCAATAAAACATTGTTGTCCGTTGCTTGTTACTCATTGCTCGCTGTACAAGCCATTGTTCTTACCATGTGCATGCTGTGGCTTTCTTTGTAGGTTTATGAGATCTTGAATTCTGCAGAGCTTATCTGTTTGATGAGGTACGTTTCAATACCCAGCACGTCCACAGCAGAGTGCATGGTTGCTGCCAATCAAAGCTGCAAGAGGGCAGGAGTCTGGATAGGCAATGGGAACACAGAAAAAGCACAGCTTTCATTTGTTAACCTAAATACCGATGGACATACTTGTGAGGTAGGTGGGAAAGTTGCCATTTCATCCAATTTTTTGGCACCCAGATGTATTTTAGAAGAATTAATTCATTTTAACAGCAGGATATTGCTTCTGGAAAGCTAAATGTTAAGAGAACAAAGATTTCTCATGAGTGAGTCATCATTGTATTCATCAAATGAAGCAGAAACACAGTTGCTTCTCCTCTCCTCCTGCCATCCAGCCTGAAATTTCTCATAGTACTGTCTTTCCACTACTGGGTTCCTTTATTCCACTCAGATGGAAGCTATTTCTAGCACGGAGGCTAGAACAAGAAGTAATAATTATACAACCCTTCGTTCTCTACCTCCCCTAAGAATCCAGTTAGTCTCCTAACAATTACTCTCTTCCCATGGATGCCACCTCCTTGGGCTGCTTTGGGTGATACCCTCCAGCTCTTTTCATTTGTTTTTTGTACATCTCAGTCCTGGGCCATCAGAAAAGGGAAAAGGTTTTACCCAGGTTTGATGTGCTGTGAGGAACACGTGCCAGAACTGAGCATGACTCATCATCAAAGTTGCTTAAGTTATATTTCCATCTGCCATCTGTTGACCATGATACACTTGAATGGGTAGCTTTGGTATACATTATATGGCTTGTTTTTCTAAAACTAAAATGAGAAAAAGAAGTAACAGACCAGTACTTTTATTGTTAGCAATTAAACTTCTACTGCAGTTTGCTTAATTCTTTGATGGCTTTGAGACCTTCATGAGAATAGAGAGAGACGATATTTTTTTCAACATTCAGCAGATTTTCCTGTGTACTGTTTGAGGGGTCCAGCACTTTGAAGATAGATGGCACAGCTGCAGATGTATTCTGCTAATAGAGAATTAGATTTCCTAATGGGGAGGTTAGGTCTTGGGTCTGTCTGGGGTCCAAGAAGATGGTACTTTATTTTTATTACCAGCAATTTACCAGCATTTACCCTTACTGAAATCTGGTTTTCTCTTTTTTCTGCCTCAGGACATTGCAGATAGTAAAATTTTAAGTTTGACCTTAGTGACCCTTCCTACTGAGAAAGAAAACTGGATTGTAGCAGGAACCCAGTCTGGTTCTCTGTGGGCAGTTAACACAGAAGATGAAACAAGAAGGCACCGTCTCCAGAAAATGTCAGATTCCATCACTTGTTTATACTGTAATTCTCTTTCGAAGCAAAGGTATAAAAGAATTTTAAATATTTTGGGTTACATTTTGAAAATATGACTAAACAGAGATGTTCAGAAAATGACACCTGTACACTCAGGCAGTTTTGTTCCAACGTCTGCTGATTTTGCCTGTATTTTCACTTTTAGTTTTGTACCTAGTGTAACTGGAGACTACATTCCTAACCACAGGTGCTTGTGTTTGCTTTTAGAGTTCAGTGAAACGCTTGAAATACCAGAGGCTACTTATTTTAATTTTTCTTACCTGATTAAGGCATTTTTATTTTATTTCAGCAAACAGAAGAATTTCTTCCTGGTAGGCACAGCTGATGGCAGACTGGCAGTTTTTGAAGACAGAGCAGTGAAGGTAGACCTGTTCTTTGCTGTCTATTCTACAAAATACTATCGGTAATATGTAAAGTAACTACCAATAGTAGCTTAATTTCATGCAACTTATTTTTTAACTGCTTCTCTAAAACTGAAAGTAATTTTCTACTGCACTCTTAGAGGAACTGTGCATGTCCTACAATATCTGTTTTAACCAATAGAGTTAAGAGGGGGATATTATTTCTCATTTTAGGACTTTGAAAGCCAAACTGACTAGAGAGTGACATTACTGGTTGTTACTAAGAATATTCTAACAGTTTTAATCTCCTTTATTTATTGCTGTTATAACTCCTTCTTTTTGTTCACACTAAATTTTCATAGAATAGATATCTTTGAAAAGAGAATATTGTTTAGATTTTCTGTAAGTCAGAGTTCTGCTCACAAAACAGATAAAGAAAGGCTGGAAGCTGTTCATATCAGCTGGTTCCTGAGGGTTATCTCCTGACCATATGCAGCTTAGAGCAGTTCTGGAGTTGCAGTGTGTTGCAGAACTGGGATATGGTCCGGTGTGGGATGTCTCCAAGGTGACTTTCCCTCCGGTTCTTGACACGTGCCAGGGGTTGCAGGGAGTATCAGTCCCACCTCTGTCCCGTTTCTGCTCTCACGGCAGTTTCTATGGGATACCTGTAATGAGACTGTGGTGCTCTTCAGTCTTGAACATTCTGGAAAGATACCATAATGGTTCAGAAAATCTGGCTGTGTAAATTGAATTCAGCAGGCTCTGTGGCCTTGTTTTAACAGTTTCTGAGAGTCTGTGTACTCCTTGTTTCTAATGGAGAATGTATTTTTTCTTGCAGTGTAAGGGTGCTACAGCTCTGAAGATAGTAACTATCGGAGACGTTAGCACACCACTCATGTGCTTAAACGAGTCCTCATACTTATCTGAAAAAAACATAATCTGGGGAGGCTGTGGAACAAAGATCATTGCCTTAACTAGTGATTTTTCTGTTCAAAAGCTCATTGAAACAAAGACAAGCCAACTGTAAGTTTTTTTATAAGTGATGTTACTTGGCTCTTTTGTTGTTTTCATTGAAGTTTTCTGGCAGTACTTTGATGTAATGTCTTGTTCTAGAACTTGTTCTTTGAGTTCTCTTGTTACCATTCTTTTCCTTCCACAATACAGATGGAATATATTATAATAAGATCAGTGAGTAGTGCTTAATGTATTTATTGCTGCTTTTAAACAAGGGATATGCATTTTTAATATATAAAGGATTTATGAAGTCAGTATCTCTTGAGAAAATGTATAAAAGCAACTGATGGGCTTTTCTCCCCCAGTTGCGTTTGTCCAGGCCCTGGTCACTTTATTTAGAATTATACACACATACTTACAGTAGTTTTTGCCCTTACATGTTTGTCAGTATGATATATGTGCATATCTTTGCCCTTTATAGTTCAGTCATGTATGATTTCTGACTTCTCATTAGTTAGAAATTAAAGACTGAAGTTTTTGGTGTGTTTGAGCAAATCCTGCTCTGAAGTTAAGGGGAGTTTTTCCTGAGCAGGGGAAAAAGTGCTGGATTTTATGCTAGTAGAGATTATTATTTTGAGAAATTAGTTTTCTTTAGAAAATAATGTGTTAATATAAAGCAAGAAAAAAAGTTAGTAAAATGCAGTTCAATGGCAAGATGCAAAATATGTCACAGGAATAATTTGAGCTTTTTGGAGGCAAACCTATGTACAGTTTTGAAAATACAGTTGTTAAAAACAATTAACATTCCAGAAAGTAGCAGTGTTACTGAGTGTCTGCTATCAGGTGCCTGTGATTTTGAGCTGTTCTTCAAGATGGATTGATGAGTCAGTGAAATAAGCTGATGCTGTTAAATTGCAGGGCCAATAGTACCTTGGAACATGCAGGCACAGATCTGGCAAGAGAGACAGATTCATATGTAGAGGAAAATCATCAAAAATGCTGTCAGCTGAAGTGAAAAGAGAGCAGAGTGAACTAAATCTCATTGCTGCTTTTTAGACTGGATCATCTTTGTGTTGAGTGACCCTTTATGGTCTTGTAAGAACTATATGGCCCTGTAAGAACTATGGAGTGTCTCCACAAACTGAAGGAGTGGCAGGAGAAAGGTGGAGTTTGCTCTTCTGTGATGTGAGCATATGTGATTTGAGCAGATAGTTGGGAAAGATTTATTAATAGGTTTTGGACATTAATATACCTCCAGGGATATCATCAGCATAACTCCATTACAGTCAGAATTTATGTTGAACTGGAGGAAGATTATAGCAAACCCTTTCAGTTGCATCCTAGCTCAGTTTGGTTTTGAGGCTGAATGATTCTGTAAGAGTTCGAGGGAAGCTAATCCCACTCAATAGTCAACTTTTTCTGCTAGTTTTTTTCTGTGTATCTAACTGGAGTTCTTCTCTCATCTAGGTTCTGCCATAATGCTTACAGTGATGCGAATATTATTTCAATAGCAATAGACAAATCCATCTACTTGGCAAAGAAAAACAGCCATTTTGTGGAAATCTGGGACAAGAAGACAGAAAAACTATCAGAACTAATTGACTGTGCACATTTTCTTAAGTAAGTATTTCAGATCAATGGCCTGATGCATAGAGAGCTGAATATCAGATTGCCTCTCTAGCATAGTACCTTAACCTGCTGGAGGTGAGGGATTTGCCCAGTTCTTTGGGCAAATGTGAAATTCCTTTCCTCTCTTTTGGCCCAGAATTTCACAATATCCCATGCAGAATCTCAATTTTTTAAGACCCTTATTATATTTCACAATTTGTCTATGATATTGATATGATTCATTTAACTCTGCTCAAGAAAGACAGAAGTTTTTTGCTACCCTTCAGGTGCTAATGCCTTTGCATCCAGTTCCTGCATCTGCTGAATGAGAATGTCTTCTCTCTCCAACACAGGTTCAGTAGAAGACAGAGTTTTATTAACAGTGATGGTGATTTCATTAGCATTTAAATTGTTGCTCTCCCTTAATGAGCCACATCCATTCCATTTTCGTGGTGATGTTAGGAGCAGCTCTAGGTGTGCTTCTCCCACTCTGCAGTGACATTATTCTCCTGCAGACCAGGAGACACCAGAGAAGTGCACCTGCCTCCTATTTAAAGGTCTTTTCAAGCAGACCAGCTGGGCCTTAGAAGTCCAGTAGTTTTCATCCCAGTTTGTTTCAAGTCAGTCAACTGATGAGCATGAGATTTTTGCAGCTTATCTTGTTTGAAAGGCTAATATTTGAGAGAGTCGTTTTAGCAGTTGTGGAATAGTGTGCCACAAGATTTTAATTCAAATTTTCTCTGCACTCATAGGGACAAAATGGAAAAACTAAACAAGGAATCAAAACATAAACTGGCTTATTCTGGGAGAGTGAAGACAATCTGTCTGCAGAAAAATACTGCACTGTGGATAGGGACCGGAGGAGGACATATCTTGCTGCTTGATTTGTCAACACGTCGTCCTGTACGAGTTATAGACAACTTCTGTGATTCTGTCAGAGTGATGATTACAGCTCAGCTAGGTGAGTAAAACCATCAATGAGGAGTATTTTGAAATCAGTGCCAAGTTTAGGGTTGCTGTCTGCTGTTTGGGGTGGTGTTCCAGGAACAGATTAGCATTTTCCGTATTTTGTTCATTCAGTTCCGTTCCACTGCTGTATCTTCAGTCGATGTCAGACGCGGGGGTGTCAGCTGGGTACCTGTGGGCTGTCACACCTGTGCCCACGTGAAACAACAGCTCTGCCCCTGCTTGTCACTGATCAGCACGTGAACACACTCCCCCGTGCCATGCTTCTGCACAGCTCTCACTGTCCCTGTCCCATAGTCTTCATCTTGATCTATGTCTGCCTGTGTCCTTTATCCGTCTGAAGTTTTACGCTTCTGTCTTCTCTCTCTGTGGAGCTCGTTAGGTTTTAATAATTTTTCCTTAATTGCTTATTGCCTAGCTTTCTTCTCCCATCCTTTTCCAGGAACGGTTCTCTTAGGTTTGGGTCACAAGCAGGTGAGAGCAAAGCTGGGGAAGTGGTGCACACTTGGACTTGGGTGCAGACTTGTATGTCCATGCTGTTCCTGTCACCAGGGCCAGTTTCGAGCTGCTGTGGGCCAACAGTAGTTGGGGTTTTTCTGTGGTAATTACGAATGGCCAGAGGTCTGTAGTTGAGCGTGGGGCACTTCTTGGCAGTTGTGACTTCCCTCGCCTGTACGCTTCCCTGCATCTCTCCCAGAAGAAGTAAAGGCCACACCAACTCGAGAGTTTGTGGTACTGCAGTGGTGGTTATGCTCAAAATACACGTTGCTTCAAAAAGTACCCTGCGGCACAACATGTGGATTCCCATTGCCTTCCTCTGTGCTTTGAAAAAAAACTCTGGAGTTCCCTTCTCAGTGTGATTCAAAGTGTGTTTGCTGTAAAAAAAAAGACTCTGAAGCTGTTGTTGTGGGCTCAGAAAGACAGTGTAATCCTGCTAGCAAACTTCGTAGTTGGAGGCTGTGGATGTTTTCTCATTACCATCATGGACTTAATTTCAGGGCTGTTTTTTCCTTCCTGGCACCAGGAGTATCCACAGACTACAGTTAGCTCATAGTGCTCCCAGTGTTGTACAAAGCAAAAAACCTCCATCTTCCTCTGTCTTGCCTTTGCCTGAGGCAGCAAGTTTGTAGAGTCTGTTTGGTCCTCAGCTGTTCAGAGTGTCAGCTCCAGAGTCATTAGCACAGTATTTTCAGTCCTTATGGTCCTGATAGCTACAATATTGGTGCTATAAAGGGGCATTTTATTTTTAGTATTTTGTGAAGAATAGTTACTATGAAAACAGAATTTCAGCTTCACTTATAACTGTAATTGGTAGGAAAAGTACACTGTATAGAATAATACAGTGCAATTTTAAAAAGCCTTCAGTCTCATATTCTTTGTTTCTAGTCACCTCAACATTTTTAATCAAAATTTCATGTATAGAAAAGTTAATATTTCAGGAGAAAGAGTTTAGCTACATTTGCACAAATCTCAAGAATTGCAAGTAGGATTGATACATGCAGTTTGATGTGTACTTTCTTCTTTTGGTCATTTTTTCCCAGCATTTATTGTTGTGTTGGGTTTTTCCTAAATTCAAAGACTTTGTTTTTCCTGGCATTTTCACAGAATCACTGAGAAAGGCACAGAGGCTGTCGAGCAATTCTTCAATAGTAACACGTTGCTTGTGTGAAATCAGAGAAGATAGAGGGAACTATTTTTGCATTAAATAGTTTCATTTAAGATTAAAATATATAATGTCAATCAGATGTAAGTATTTCAGGAAAAAGAGATTGCCAGACTTTGAGACATCAATTCAATCTGCAGTTCATCTATGAATACGGAAATTAATGTCTTTTTCTAATTCTGTCGCTAACACATTGACGTGTTACAGACATGAGACTTATCGTAGAGAATGATTTATAGGTAAATCTGTAGTTCATTTTGCAATTGAAAATTTAGACTTTTATATAGTAAGAAAGAACCCCAGTCTGAATAAGAAACCTTACTGAAGTTCCATCACTTTTGTAAGGAATATGTATAGGCCTGGCTGCAGAAACAATAAAAGTGGTGAGAAATCTGAGCATGGAAGATGCGTGTGGTTCCCACCAGCCCTCACCTGCCATAAGCAGATTTACATCAGTATCAAAGGAGAATCCACTGCAGATTTCCCCAGGGTGGGAGGAATCTCTCTGTCCCTTGCAGAGGCCCTGGGGAACCGCTGGAAGTGTCTGATGATTCAGGAGGGATGTGTCACGGGGACACGCTGCAGGGCGGTCACACAAAGCTTCCAGGACTGTCATACTCCAGTCTGTTTGTACTCTGCAAACTGAGCCCCTCCTCATCTTTTCCCTGAGGGAGTGTGTCAGGTGTTATGTGGGGAGAGGCGTGGGGTGGTGTGGGGCACGGTGCCGCAGCTGGGCTGGCTCTTCCTTCCCCAGCCTGGTGCCTGACCCAGGAAGGGAGTCCTGCGTTCCTCTGCTGGTGTACAGCCATGGACCCACCACCCCCCGGTGCTGCCAGGGGGACGGGGAGCTGCTGTGGCAGGGGAATGTGTTACAGCTTCCCTCTTATCTTGCAAGGCATTTAGAAACTCGTCTTGTTGGGAATAAGTGGAAAGTTGATACTGAAACACTGGCACATCTGACTCATCCTTCTGTGGTCCAACTGCTGCTGTCTTCCTAGGCTTTTATTTCCCCCATTATTCAGTAGGCACCTTCCCGTGATCCATAGCCTATTTCTCTACTAACTCTCCTTTCCTACCTACCTGTCATCGTTAGCTCAGAACACTTTTAATTAGTTGGCATCATATGTGGTTGTTTTGGTTTTTCTGTACCCAAACTGGTGACCAGCACTTTCTGGTTCAGCTGTGTGCTGGGACTTCATGGCAGCCCGTCCCTGCCCTGGGATACCTGTTTCCCCTGACTCTGCTGCCTCTGCCTGCACCATGTAACCGGGGGCTTTGTTCTTAGGCTGCTGGTGCCGTGCTGCTGCCCTTCAGCCCTGAGAAACCCCTGCCTTAAACAAAGACATCAACTATCTTGTTTTCATGTCTGGGTTTTTCATGGTTAATGATTTTGAACAAAGGGTGCAATTGACTGAGCTCTGTCCTCTTAGTGGCATGGTGTCATCTACTCTTTCTGTCCTTAAACAACAAAGTTCCCATTAAAATCTGACATTTTATTTTTTTGAAAAAGGGAGTCTCAAGAACGCGGTCCTGGTTTTGGGATATTGCTACAAAAGTGACACCGAGGACAACAAGTATCACAAAGGTACCTGAACTGTGTTTTATTAATTTTTATTATTAGTGGAGTAGACACCATTATGCTTGACTATTCACTGAGAGTAGAGAGTTGCTGATCATCATTTGATAGAATTTTATTGAAACATCGTTATTAGTTTTTGTTGTCTTTTGCATTTCTGGGCTCTGTGTACCAACCAACAGTAACTTCCCTGAATGGATCAGAGGAAGCCACCATTTGAAGTATATAATATAATTTGCTGAAAAACTGTAATTGGAGAATAGATGTCGTTGTCTCAGTGGAGAATGTATCCAATGGATTTGCAGAGGGGTCTGTGCTAGGGCAGGAATCCTCAGTGTTTTCATGGATGATGAGGATGAAGGAGCAGTGACTGTGCTTTGCAGATTTGCAGCCAATTCTCGGCTGAGCCAGCTCCGAGCACCCTGGAGGGCAGGATTAGAATTCAAAAAGACCTTGACAAGGAGAACAAATGGTCTGGAAGGAAATGGGATACAATTCAGGAGGGACAAATGCAAGACCTTTTACTTAATTAGGAATGATCTGTTGTACCAAGAGGAGGAAATGATCAGCTTAAACAGCAGTGCTGCAGAAAAAGGGTTATAATTGATCACAAGCCCAACACGAGTCAACGGTGTCACGTTGGTGCAGGGGAGGCAAACAGGGTGCTCACACCAGTCAAAAAGCCACCTCTCTGAGACACGAGCTAGTTCTTGCACTCACTGAGGGCTGATACGGCCTCCGCTGCAGGAGTGTATCCGTTTGGGACACTGATGAATGATTGGGACTATTAGGGATAGTCCAGAGGAGAAAAATGCAACCTGTGAGGAAATGCTGCAGGAATTTGAGTTGGTTAATGTAAGTAAAGCTTAGAGAGGTCCTGATATTAGGCTTTGAATATGCAAATAAAGAGGAAGGGAATAAAAACTTCTACATATTTCCTGTGGGTTGGATAAAGACTAACCATGTTATTATGGCACGGGAGATTTAGGTCAGACATTAGGAAAAGCTTCCTGATAATTAGGATGGTGAAGTGCTGGAATAGGAAGATAGAAAATCTCTGTCTTTGGGTTTTTCTAAGAACAGTTAAAGCCGATGCTCTGATTGATGCCCATCTTCACCTTTGTCTCATCCCAGTTTCAGTGAGTCCTAAAAATATGGGGTTTATTGTCTGATATTCCTTGACTATTACCATAAGAACACCTATTGTCTTTTTAGCCTTATTACTGCATTTAAGAATTCTGTTAATTACACAGAGAGGAATCAGAGACTTGCAGGAACCCTGGGGCCTTGGTTCTTGAGCCCCTACTCGTGCAAGTGTTGTCAATTATCCTTATTCCACTAAAAGCAACGTGAATTCTTCATGAGTAAAGAGTCGTTTGCAGAAAGGGAGATTGAAGAAGTGACCTTTTTCCAGTATATTCACTGCCTTATGAAATCAGTTTTCATTTTTAGTTTACAGTGAATGGGTTTTGAGTCTTGTAAGCATTTAGGGTATATCTGCTCAGGTAAACAGAGATAAAATTTTGTGCAGAAACCTCAGTAGCAGCATAAGCTGTAGCTTAGGTCAGGAATTCATGGCCCACAGGCACCAGAAATGGTTTTTCAAGTGTTTTTAAATGGTTCAGTCTAAGTTTGGGAACTGGAATCCAAATTACTGTGCAAATACAAACAGCTTGTAATCCATAACTGCGTTACCTCACACATAAAGTGTCATATAGCTCGTCTTCTAGGTCCTAAGCATCATGCTTCATTAAGGCAATTTATGAGTAATTAAAAAATAAGTAGATAAGCAAAACCACTTCTAATTATGCAATAATTCTTTTCTGTTGCAGTTTTCAATTTTTTCAATTTTTTTTTTTTCCAGAATTGCAATCCTGTGTGTCAGTGTGGGACATCAACCTGCCCCATGAAGTGCAAAACCTGAAAAAGCATATAGAAATGAGACAGGAATTAGCAGAAAAAATGAAGAGCTTTTCTTTGGACTGAAATGTCACCCTGCAAGTTCCATTCTCTTTTCTAGTCTTCCATCCTAACTTACTGTGCAATATTTACAACTTCTTGTTGCCGGGGTTTTTAACCGAAAAACAGGAAGAAAACTGCCATGGGAGAGGATACCAAGAAGAAAGAAGGATAAGTTATTTGTAATATTTGAGAGAAAACTATTGAGACTTTCTGAATCCAAAGTGTTATCGTGCATCTGTTTACTTGTGAAGTTCTGCTCTCGGCAACTGGGGCTCAACTTCAGGATAACGTTGCTCATCCAGTTTTTGATCCCAGTTAAATTGGGAATAAGCCAGGAGACTATAAATGGCTATTTCCTTCATTATCTCTACTGAGTGGATGCTGTAATAAGCAGCAAAATTCAAGCCTCTGTGTGTTTGTTGCAGTTTGCGTGTACGAGTTTGCTCTGATGATTCATGTTTTAGTAACAAGTCAGAGCTCAGGACTCTGAGTGAAAGAAAACATTATGTCTTATATAATAACAGTGTTTAAAGGAACATATAATGACTACAATACTCCTTGAAAACAACAGGCAGAATAGTTTTTATTTCTTCCATGAATAATTGACATTTTTTCATTATGATCAGAAAAAAAAAAAAGTTGTGCTACAATAATAAAGTAGCTCCAAATTCAGGATTTAAACACTCCAACAGACTCCTGCCAGTCGATGTCCTCTTGCAGTACTGCCCTCGGCCCCGTTCCAGGAGGTGAGGAGGTGTAGTCACGTTGTTGTGGGCACTGCCTTTCCCCTGTCTTTGTTGTAGAGCCCACTTTGGGAAGTCAGGAGAAAGCACGGGGTGAAAGCTCTGATGGAAACGCTGCTACAACCTGTACCACGAAGGAAGCAGTGCGGGGCTGGAGCCAGACCCCTCGTTCTTCGTCCGACTTGCTGCTTTGCTTATCTCAATCTAAAAAAAAAAAAACAAACCAAAGGAAACTTTCATTTTGATACTAACAATGTGCATAAGTTTCCACTTATTCTGGTTTTACTTTATAGTGTTATTTCAGGGGTAGGCAGGGAACCAGGGAAGCAGGAACGTGCTGCCACACATTGTCATTCAAGAGATGCCTTTTACTGCTCTTGGCTTTAAGTCCAAGCTGCTTCTTAGGGCTTGCACTGACCTGCTCTGAGCACGTGCCTTATTTCTGTCCATCAGGAGACAGATAACTGTTTTCTTTATTTTGATACCAAAAGAATCCATAGGGTGCCCCTGAAATCTCAAGGAGTGGGGTATCCAGCGCCATTCCTGAGTTCATTTCTACGGAGCTGAACACGGTTGAGCAACCAAAAAGCTCTCAGTTCCATTTTTACAGTTTTGGAGAAATTCTATGCCAGGACAACAGCATTTATTGTGTCCAGCTGTATCATTGTGCTATTTTCTGCCATGTGTAGAGTGTGTACTCAGGATTCCGTTCAGATACGCACCCCGGGATTTATGTATTCTTGTATTCCGCATACTGAGAGTAGTTTGCTATTTATATGGGATTTTATAACTCAGAAAATATATATTATCTATAATGAATACTTTTTTTAAAAAATAGAATATATGTATTGTGATTACGTTTATTTATAAATCATTTTGAGATGTAAGCCTTAAACCTTTTTATTAAAACTCTGCTTTGTTAAGAACAGTCTCCTTTCCAGTTGCTGAATTTCCAAGGAGAAGCTTTTGTGGAGCTCAGTCCTTTACATCAGGATGTGATGATGCAAGATCCCAGTTCCGTGGGTTGGGCTGCCTTCCCACTTGTTCTGCGTCTCACACTGCACCTCTGGAGCCCTTTTCCTCTCCCCAGTTTGTCTTCTCCTTGGTGCTCCTTTCCCAGAGGTGGTCTTTCCCAGCAGCACTGTCCTTGCAGCCATCAGTCACCTCTTCCAAGACTCTGGGAGTCTCTGGCATCTGTGGTGGGTACCACAGGGACAGCAAAGAACAAAACAACCAAGAGCAACCAAAGGCAAGTGATTACAAACCTGACCAGACTGGCTGCTGTTGAATTACCACTGGAGAGAGGGTAAAATTCTGTAACAGTGATCACTGTGGCTACTCCCAGTGAGGGAATAGAACGAGGCTCGGTGAGTGAGGAGAATGACGTCCTACTTTTATATCAGTCTTTCAAGTAGAAAAGTGCATGAGAAAGAATTCCTCTTCACACTTATTTTCTGGCCTTTAAGGCGTTCCTTAAGAAACCCAAAACCAGCTCCCATTACCCATCTTCGAGAACCACATTTTCTGATGAGAACTGGCAGTTGTTCTGGGGTTTTCTGTCTGAATTAGTTCCTCATCCATATTATACCTCAGCCCAGGACTGTACTGACCTGCACCTTCTCTTATCTAAACCTTCTTCAAGGCCTTTGAATGAGTACAAATAAGATGAGCTGCACTGGCTGGCCAGGCTACCATTTTTGTTAACTTTTCCAAACCTTTTTTTTTGTTGTTGGGTAGGCATGTATCTTTATAACAATTTTTTTAGCTTATAAATACAGAGTGGCATAATCACAGGAGAGCTGAGAATCATACTTACTGCTTATCTGTATTTAAAAAGTCATTCTTTTAAGAGGGGGAAAAAAATCCAACCCTTAAGATGTATTATTATTGTATTAGCAAAGAGAAGCCTCATTTAGCAAAAATTTAGGAGCAAACACAAGTGAATTCCCAGCGTTCACTTTCAAGAAGGTTCCTGGCTGTACCTGGGAGCCGTGCAGGTACGGGATGAAGACACCTCAGTAGGACTCATTAACGCTTACACTAACTCCTGTTCAATTAAGTAACAAAACTACAAGAATTATCAAATGGTGAAAACCTTTTTTCCCCTGCAGTGACCTTACGGTGACTGGTACCTACCGTGGGCATGGGTTATTTGGACTGAGCACTAAACTGGAATTATTTTTTAAGAAGTTATTGAAAATTACCATACACCCATAGGTCAACAAAAACACCCAGTAATTTTTTTAAAATTAACCTAATACAGTTTTGCTAAAACCAAAATGAAAGTAAAAGCAAGTTTTAAGGCCTTTTCTTTTTCCTTTTCTTCTGTGTTGCTTTGATTTTCTTGCAGCCTGAGCAGGCGGCAGGCTGTCAGGGTCGTTAAGCCCTGCCGTCACTCCCTACAAAGGCTGTCACTAATTAGTGAGAAAAGACTTAAAAAAATCAATGTTATATCTCTAGCATAGGTAATTATTTACTTCACTTCCACTACAGCCCATTAGCGTCAATGACCTGAAAAGATGAAGTGGATAGAAAAGAGGAATTAAAATCATCTGTGGCTGTGGCTTCTGTGGTTGAAGCTTTTTGCCTTTTTTGCACCATTTTTCTCTCTGCCTTCCGTGGTGCTTTCCCCGTGCCACCTCCTGGCGTTGGCACGGCCGTGCCTGGCAGAGGGACGGTCTCTTTCCTGTGGTGGGCTTTGACCCCTGCTCCCACCCAGCCGAGAAGCACAGACACTGGTTTGCAGTCTGGGGGGGAAATAACAGAAGTGAGAAAAAAGCAGGAGAAGCTGTTTGTGTGACTGCTCAGCAGCACAGCCCGCAGCCAGCCCAGCGTCCTGCCCGCTGCAGGGGGGGCAGGTACCCCCTTCGGTGCTGCCGGACACCCCCCAAATCCCACCCCAGCAGAAGATGTGACCATGCAGCGCCCAGGGGTCCCCCAGCTCCTCCCTCCTTCCGAAGGACACCATGGAGGGGAGGGCGTTGATGGAACCAGTCACAGAGGGGACAGAGAGGCCTTGGGCTCCCCCGCAGGACCTGGGTCAGCCCAACACGGTGACAGGAGCACAGTGACAGCTCGCAGGGTGATGCACCCCCAGCATCGTGGTGACAGCTCCCAGGGTGACGCACCCCCAGCATCACCACCTCCTCCCTGCTCCAGATTTCAGCAGCTGTGGCAGAGCCCAGCCCGCACAGGACCATCCCTGAGGACACAGTAAGGCAGGAGAAGACTTCCCATTGCAGAAAGAATTCACGGAATCATGGAATTGTTGGAGTTTGAAGGGACCTTCTAGAGATCATCTGGTCCAACTCCCCTGCCAAAGCAGGATTGCCCAGAGCACATCACTCAGGACTGCATCCAGGCAGGTCTTGAAGATCTCCAGAGAAGGGGACTCCACGACCTCCCTGGGCAGCCTGTTCCAGGGCTCTGGCACCCTCGCCCTAAAGTTTTTCCTCATATTTGAGTGGAACTTCCCATGTTCCAGTTTGTGCCCATTGCCCCTCGTCCTGTCACTGGGAACCACTGAAAAAAGTCCGGCTCCATTGTCCTTCAACCCACCCTTTAGATACTTATAAGCATTAATAAGGTCTCCCCTCAGCCTTCTCTTCTCCAGGCTAAAGAGCCCCAGCTCTTTGAGCCTTTCCTCGTTAAGGGAGGTGCTCCAACCCCAATCCAATTAGTTCATACAGCAGCAGCAGAAACACCTGGCTCCTTGTGCTGCAAATACATCAACTTTAGTTCATTGACGCTCAGCTCTGCTTTCTCTTGCCTTGACATCTCCGCAGTCTCCTTGAAAACATCTGTTCTCTGCAGAGCAGAAAGATCCACCCCCACCACATCCACCCCCACCACCCTGCTCCCGGGCTCTGCAGTTTGGACTTTAAATCAACAGAGCTAAAGCCGAGGCTCAGAAACATCAGCTTGGCTCCCTTCTCATCAGAGGCCACCATAAATAATTTCTATTGTGGAAGCTGCAGAAGTGCTGGCAGAGCCCTGCGCCCTCGGCAGAGGCTACGGTGACAACTCTTCTGCGTTGGTCTAACACCGTCAGGTTTAGGCAAGACTCAAAAGGATGCTGTGAAATCCCACCTGCACCAGTAAAGGTTCAATGAGTTTCCTGTTACTCTGAAAAAAGTTCGAAACGTGAAAAGTGACCTTCTAAATGTTAACAAACAGTCCCCGGCTGGAGCCTGAGAGCTGGAGGCACGGGCTGCCCGGGCTCAGCTTAAACATCACCATTACTCATATCTGCCTTCCACCAGCTTTAGTAAACAGTAATTCTCAAATATTACCCCTGTCAAAACTCACCACCACCCCCCTTTCAAAATAATTTCTCCCTCCTCCAAAATACCAGTATGTACTGAGCACTCTGCAACTGGAAAAGTCTCCTGGCAAAACACGCTGCCACCTTGTAATTACAGGGGAGCTTGCAAGGGGAAAATAAACCCCCAACCATTCAAATCCCTGGTTTTACAGCTATTGCTGTTAAAGCCAGGAAGGGACACAACACCCGGGCTCTGCAGGGGCTCAGAATTAGGAGGTGCAGAGCAATGGGCCCTGCTGGAAGAGCCTTAAACCCCCACTGCTGGAGCTGTGGGGGGAAAAAAAAAAAAAAAAAAAGTAGAAAGAAAAGTAAGAAAGAAAAAAAATAAAATCAATATTCACTGTCTGCAGTTCCACGGGAGCACACAGCCTGGCTCCTGCACAGGAATGCCCAGGCTGGGCAGCCCTGTGAGACGTGTCCTCCTTGGTGCAACCACCAGGAGCCCGTGGCAGAGGCACTCCCAAATGGGCACAGGAGAGGCTCATGCCGAGAGGATGCTGGTGGCCTTGGCCCTGGAGAGAGGGGTGGGAATGGTCTTTCCTGGGGGAGATCAGAAAGCCAGAAGCGTGCCCAAATCCAGGCCTGGAGATGAGGGTCAGCAGACGGGGAAGCTCATCACCAGCTGTTTTCAGTTCTGCTCCACCTCACTTAACCCACTTCTCTCCAGTTAAAGGTTTCATCCTGGACAAACTTTGCTTTTTAGCTTAAAAGTCCTTTGGGCTTAGACCGTGTCAGCTCTGTCCACCGCCCCTGCCCTTCCACACGGGCATCTCCAGAAGGACAAAGCACAAAATTGCTCTTGCTTCTCAGCTGCCTCATTGCTGCTGAAAGACAGAACCACCAGCGTCCCAGTCTCACTGGAGGACCCACCACTCTCTGCCCTGCAGGAGAAGACACAGGACAAAGGCTGGGAGCTCCCTGTGACACCTCCAGTCTGTGACAGTGCAGGCAGAGACACAGGAACAGCAGCCCGGAGGAGCTTTATGAAGCTCTGCTTTATGAATTTATGGACCAGCTCACAAAAAACTCTTCTGGAAGACAGGAAAAGGTGACGCTGCCTTGCTCCTGGGCCTGCAGCAACCAGAAATGCTTCAGAAAGGACACTAACCCCTTGGAGAAGGAAGAGACGAAGCATTTCATATGATTTTAAGTAAACCAGCTGACACACATGGCAGTGCTCCAGCCAAGGGCAGAAGGTGGGCAGAGCTACAGTGACAAACCTTTGCCAGGGCACCCACAGCAGCACAGGGAGTCCCTTAGGGCTCCTTGAAGCATTAACTACTGTAACACCCACTTTATACACGGGCAAGGATATTTTCTGGACACAACAGACCACCGGCAAGGCCAAATACTAGACACGATTTGCATTAACTAAGTGTTGGTAGGACAAAAAAAAAAAAAAAAAAAAGTGTCTTTATGAGAAGTAACTTTGGAAGGAAGCACCAATCTGGGTCTGTGATGTGTCTCCATGTATCCTCCCCCACCCACACCTTCTGGGATGCCTTTTAAAAAAAACAGATGGAGATCTTTGCAAGTTTCCCCAGACAAGCTGTTCTCATTTAATGTCTCCCAGAAAAAAAAAAGCTGCGGCACTTGGTTACCTCTGAAGAAACAGAGAGCAGGGAGTTTTAGTGTCATCAGTGCCACCGGAGATGGGACCAAGGCGATCACATCCCTCCTGCTTCAATGTCCCTGCAGCAGTAACGGGTTAAACAGGACAGCCTCAGCACCCGATCTTCTCCCAGAGAACCAGACAGCAAGAAGAGACAACCTTGGGTTTGTCTGCACAGTCAATGACAGTGCATTTACAGCAAACAGGTATCTGCCCGTTCCTAAGCAACTGCGCTGACTGCTGAGGGCTCAGCTTGTCAAATCACTCCCTGAGAACCTTGACAGGATCTCAGGGGGCACGAGGCAGAGGAGGGAGAGTCCTTGCCCACCCCACGCAGGACTGACTCCACCAGAACATCCCCCTGTCTCACCACGGACCACCCCACGCACACAAACAGGCCCCCAGGGCAGAGCCAGCACCGCAGAGGAAGGGCGGGCACTGCACCCACCACACGGGTCCCCACCAGGGAGCTTCTGAGATGCAAACAGCTCAATTTTCTTCCAAACTCAAGTTACCCACCAATTTCTAGGATGACAATTTCCGGGGAGGGAAGAGCAGCTTGGTTTTGCTATTTTTAAAGAAAGTCTGCTACATGGGCTAACCTGACCCCTCTCCTGCTACTGACACACACACGTTTCTTCCTCACCTCCCGGCCAGCCCGAGCCCCAGGACATCTGCTAGGAAAGTCAGGGGGGAAGAGGGAAGAGAGCCTGGAGTAGGGGAATTTCCGTTCATACACCCATTTCACTCTCTTCTCATGGTCTGTCCTGCAAGAAGCACCGATACACGCAGCAGAGAAGGTGGTAAGAGACACAGAGCAACAGGCAGCACAAAGGCAGCAGCCACAACGTACCCCAGCATCCCTCACAGCCAGACTTCACAGCCTCCCCCAGCACACTGCTCACCTACAGCCACCGCAGCACAGCACAGCACTCAGCTAGAAGATTTCTACAGCAGCCTTCCAGGATCTGAAGGGAGCCTACAAGAAAGCTGGAGAGGAACTTTTTACAAGGCCATGTAGCAACAGGATGAAACATAATGGCTTCAAACCCAAAGAGGGGAGATTTAGATTAGATCTCAGGAAGAAATTTTTCACTCTGAGGGCGGTGAGACACTGGAACAGGTTGCCCAGAGAAGCTGTGGATGCCCCATCCCTGGAGGTGTTCAAGACCAGGCTGGATGGGGCTTTGAGCAACCTGCTCTAGTGGGAGGTGTCCCTGCCCAGGGCAGGGGGGTTGGATCTCCATGATCTTGATGGATTGGAAGGTGCTTTCCAATCCAGACTGTTCTGTGATTCTATCAATTCAGCCCTTACAGCAGCTCATGATCAATTCCCCTCCCCAAGAACTCTCCCTCACAAGTGTGGGGTCTGATCCCATCTCCAGCTTTTCCCTGCTGGCTCAGCTCCTGCTGCCTCCTCCCCTGCACAGGTTCCTGCCCTGCACGGCCTCCCCTGCCCACCCAACAGCCCGTCCCGACCCCTGCCACACCACAAGGCAAGCAGTTGCCCTTACTCAACTCCTGCAGGTGCCACAGCTGGCTCCATCCTCACCTTCTTCTTCCTCTACCTAGCAATATCGTGCAGCACACACCCAGAAACACAGCAGTGAAGTGTGTCACCTCAACACAGAGATTTTACAGCAAGTTCTTGTGCAATTCTGCCTCACAGGCGACGGGGCCGAAGGTGCTCCGTCCTGTTAAAAACCCACCCAGCTCAGTGTCTCCTCCTGAGCCCTAAAGTCCATGGAGTTACTTGAGAAACACGGGTTCCTTGAGCTCCCACCCCCTCCCCACCTCTCGGGGCTGGCGCTGGCTTTCAGCTCAAGGGGCTGGAGGACAGCCACATCCAGGCACAGCACCCCAGGTCTTGGAGGCACCCAAGGGCACCGTGCTCCTGCTGACAGAACCTACATCCCATGAGAGCAAAACCCAAGTGGTGCCAGCTGGAAGCAGGGACAACTTTTTTGCCCAGGACAGTGAGGGGACAGGGGAGGCAGAGCAGTCTGCAATGCTGTGAACACACCTTGTTACTGTTAAGAATTTCTTCCCGTGTTCTGTCTCTGTAACATCACAAAAAAGACAAAGATTAAAACACATTAATTTTGACCATCTTTCCTGACCCAGAAAAATGGTATTTTTCATCTACTATCCCCCCTTTCAGAAAACACACATCACATCAACATCAGGGTTTGTTTCCCTTGGGACACCCATGCCTTTCATTTTTCCATACTACACTCACTTCTACCCACGTAAATAAATGCAGGTCACTGCAATAAACTACTATTTTCCCTGGAACACCCTGCACATACTCGTTAGGCTAATGATAACGTGTGGTACAGGGTTGAAGTGGTACCAGCAGTTACAACCAAACCCTCTGTGAGCAAACAGCCCAGCAGCACGGGCTCAGCTGATCCCGTGTTCACCCCACACTGCAGCATCTCACACCTGGAAGTCAATCCCAAATTTTCTTCCATTAGCCCCAAGCTGTCCCACAAGCTTCGCTCTAGAGAGAACGCCACGAATACACCACACAAGGATTTAAGACACAACAAGCCGCTTGGCTCTTTTATGTGAGAATAGAAAATAACATTTAAGTTCTGGTACAGAAAGTCAACCGAGACCAGCATCTCCCACCAGCACACTCTGTTCCAGGCGGAGAAGAAACTGTGTCAGGACAAAGCCCAAAGCAGAACCAGTCCAAGCAGAAGTAGGGAAGAAACCTTGATTTTCTTGCTCACCGAGGACAAGAGTTTCTCAAGTTGCTGGAGTTTTAATCAGGAAGAAAAAACAAACAAAAAAAAAACCAAACCAAAACAAAACAACAAAACACAGAAGAGAAAACCATAGACCTGGCTGTCAACCGCAAGGACCTGGCTCCCTTCAACTTCTTTCTCAACCGTCGAACTGAACAAAGGTCTTTCCCTATTTCCAAAACACAAAAGAGAAAACCGTAGACCTGGCTGTCAACCGCAAGGACCTGGCTCCCTTCAACTTCTTTCTCAACCGTTGAACTGAACAAAGGTCTTTCCCTATTTCCCACATTTTATTTACTATTTCACATAATGTCTCAGTTTAGGAAGCCCTTTGCTTTGCATAGCAAATCACCTACATTATTTACACTGTGCTCACCACCAAGATCCAAGTGTCCTCTAAAGTACATTAACAGAAGTGAGCAAAATCTGACAACGCCACAGAGATTTTTATTTTTCCATAATTAGTCCTCTCAATTATAATATTCGTTCCATGGCGAGTAAGGCCAGGGTCAGCATCATCTCCTAATATATTATTAAATCAGTTTTGCTGAGAAGGAATCATATTATTAATTTTTTACCCCTGGGAGGAGCAACTGTTTAACTACAGGTGTACACCAGTAGTTCAGCACTGACAGAATGTTTAGTTTCTCAAAGCACCATCTGCGTAATAACATTCATTCTCAGTAGCATATTTACAATATAAAACTGATATTGCTCTCTTCATTTATTTTACAAAAACCTTCATGAACAATAAGGATTAGTTCTGCAGATCCTTTTAAATCACCTGCCTGCAGCAAAATTATTCAGATTCCCTGAAGTCACCTACTACCAATGCCACCGCTCCCTGCCTGGGCCAGCAGACCTCCCAACTGCCCCAAACTCTACATTTCTGCAGTATTTAGCTGAACCAAAACAAGGCAGCTTCTTGCTCTTTTTCCTCCCCATCTCTGGGATTTGCATACCAGGGCTTCCATACCAGCAGCAGGACAACAAGGAAGGTTCCATCAAAGCAATTTCTTTACCAAGAAAGAGGCATACAAAGATTTCCTGATCTTTTGCTAGGGAGTCTTGCCTTTTATCAAAACTACAGTCAAATGCCTTATTTAAAAGGCTTCTTATTCCAAGTCACAAAGCTGTGCACACCGGTGCCCGTTCTCAGAGTCCTTGGGCACTTCCAGGCCAACCCCAGGAGCGAGGTTCTCACTGCTGGCCAAGTGGCTGTGTGAAAACACAGAGGAACTCCTCTGCTCCGCGTCACGTTCCTCTCACTAAGGAAAGGGGGGACTACAGAAAGGCAGCGGCTACGACCAACATTATGGCTTGGGCTCCACCTTACTCCCTGAGTTCTCTCTCCTCTCCCTCTTCTTCAGGATTTTCTAGGATTGCTACCCACCTGTAAGGACAGCACCTTAGCCCCCGGCCCCACCATTTCAAAAGAACAAGGAAACCCAAACCGCAGTCCGTACACCCAAGAGAAAGCCCAGCTCTGTTTCTGTCCCTCTTTGCCTCTGCCCGGCTCTTCCACACATCCCACATGTACTCCTTCTCCTCGGAGCCCGCCGGCCTTCCCAGGGCTCCCTCTTCCCCAAGAGCACCAGGATGCTGCAGCGGCCGATGGCAGTCATCACCAAGACACTCAGCGCAACCATGAATACTGTACTGGTGGCAACGCTCCTGTAATCTCCAGAAGATGGTCCACCTCAGTGGTCTCACACCCTCCTGTGACTCCATGTGCACTTAGAAAGACAAAAAATTACACAAATTGTTTTGCTGTTGGTGGGTTGGTTGGTTTTTTTTTGTAAAGGCTTCGTTTTTTGCTGCCCGTCAGCACTGTCTCAGCATATTGCACAATGTTTTCTTTATTATAAAAAAATGTCTTCTGTGTCAGGCAGGAAGAAAGAAGGTTTTCTCAGGAGGCTAATGCGTACTATTGTCCGTAGTTCGAGGTAAGTGGTTGCTTGTGTGGCCATCAGGAAGTGGGACCTATCAAACAAAACCAAAGTGTTATGAATGGCTTGTCCAGAAACAGAATCTCCCCTCCCTCCCCCAAAATACACACTTCTTTATTCTCGGGCATTTCTTGTGTGCCTTTTGCCTGCTCTTCCAAACAGAAGTTACACAAATCTGTTTGCCTTCCCTCCTCTCCCCACACTCACGTAGCCTTGCCAGCTGGCAAACTTCAACCAAACCTGAGAGAAAGGTAGAAGTCTGAAAGGCTATCGACAGGCTTAAACGGGAAAAAGAGAAGTAATATAAAATCAAGACATTGCTGGAGGAGCAATCCTATCCATGCCCAATGAAGGGAAAGGTAAAGACTGCCCAGCTCTTTCCCGCTGCTGGGCAGTGGCCTGCAGGCTCATCAGCTGCCACACTGAAGGCCAGGAGCACACGGGGCCTCTCCTTCAGTCAGCAGGACAAGCAGAAGATGATGTGAGGGAGACTGACAAGGCCTGGGAAAACAGGTAATTTTTGAAGTACTATGAAAATAAAAATAATATAGTAAGGAAAATGGAGGGTACCTAGCAGAGAAATCTCTAAGAGACTTGGTTTCGTTAAGTCAGCCTCTTAGAAAACACCTTGCTCCCATACGTGTTAGGTTTCCCAACTGTTTTTAAAAGCTCATATATATGTTAAAGGTGAGGGGTTTACTGCAAGCATCTTAAATTCTGCTGGGACCCAGTCCCAGAGTTGTCCTTGTCACCCATCCTCAGGTAGCCACACCACTTGTTGCATACTCAGAGGAAGCTTTTCTTACCGATGTGGATCCGTAAGAGCCCAGTCTGAAACGGCAAAAAATAACTTCTGCCACAAATCTTCCAAAGCCATGTAAAATTCCTGCAATGTCAAGCGATTTAAATTGTCACAAGTAGTAAAACTGTAATATTCACAGAAGTATTACAAGAAAACTCTACACAGCAGTTAAATGGGATACAGTGCAGTAAACCGGTATGTAAAACACTGAGAAATCAACACAAAAAAGGAAACATAAGGGCAGGGGGAATTCTAACATTCTAAAATGAGCTGATAAAAGCAAACCCAAAGCTATCCAAGCAATTCTAATTCCCTCTGCCTGGCTTTTAGAGGTAAAAATACCTTCTGTGGGCCAAAAATATCTACTTTGAAAGAGAGCTTTTAGTTCAAGGTCTCTTTACTATGCTCTCTTCAAGTGAAAGCCAAGAAAAGAAATAACTTGTAATCAAGATACAATTTACTTAATAGTCAAGACATAATAGGGTGTCTTTTCAACTTAGTTTATTTCCTTTAGAAGGAGCAAATCTTGCAGTACGTGACAAGTTATACAAGGAAAATCCTCTCAATTACTTTAGATGGGATTTTATCTCAACTTTTGGTTCTGATTTAGCACTGGATCCCAGCTACACAAAATACACAGAATATCAGAAGTCAGTGTGTGTGTGTATAGATATATATCTATATCTATCTCCTTGCTCTTCCAGAAGTAAATAACCTATGCCAGAGTAATCAAAAAGGAAACAGCAGGCCCTCAGAACAGCAGAAATGTCACACTGGGACACCAAACATTAGTAGCTTTCATTGCACATTTCAGTGCACACAAACGGTCACTTAGTCTTAAGCCTGCTGGAGATCCAGGACTCCCCTCTAATTTATCCGTAACAATCACCACGACCAAAAACATATCCGGTAGAACTTAAGAGAGAAAGCACTGGTAGTTACCTGTAGTTGAAAATATTCCCCCAATTATGCCACAGAGCCTCACTAAGAACTGCCAAAAAGGCATGTGCTCTTCTGTCACCGTCACCATAAGTGAACTGATATCATATTTCATGAATATGCCTGACACCCCATGGCTGCCAGCTGCATGGTTAATTACTCTTTCCTGAAAGAAGAGACAGAGACACAACTTACTCACTTCTTATTAGTCACAAGGAAAACAATCTTAAGAGATGTGATGACAAAGAGCTGCCTAATTAAGAGTTAGCAATCAACAGAAGACCAGGGAACATCAAGAAAACTTTGGCTGGTACCTTCTAAAAGTCAAACATTAATAAGTAACAATTGACTCTCCTGGTTGCTGGTCTTCTGTGCTGCATATCAGTGTTCACTACCAGGCTCTGGTACTACCCTCTCTAGATTTGCTCAGATGATCCTTTAAACGAGGACGTTTATAATTAGGCTGCTTTTGGTACCTCTGAGGATAAGTGCTAGTCTCGAACTGGCCTGTGAAGGCAAGTGAGTACACAACACAGGCCCCCAACTCTCCCTACTTTATGGGCTACTATTAATCACTTACATCAGGATGAGCTGTTGAACAGCCTTAGCTATGGCAGTTTTCCCAGAGGGTGTTTGTAAATCTACATACTGCATCTAAGACTCATTAGGTTTCATCCTCCTCCTTCCTTGGAGTGCATCTCTAGACTCACATGCCACAGAGGATTTAATTGCTGGTTCTTCAAAGTATGAGGGAAGACCCTAAACTGAAGTATACCATAATGGAAATTCAGATGCTTAAGTTATTAGACCAATGCATTTTTTTCCTCATGGTATAATTACACATATGCCATAATCCATCACTTTGATGAAAGAGAAATAAAATGGAAAAAGATCAAAAATTTAAAGTTTCTGAGGTCTGAAAACTGAATACCAGTACCGGGCCTCTTTTCAAAACTTTGTTCAGTCAGTTCATTTCAGCCAACAGTCACACAGCAAGAAATACACCTCAATAAAAATAGTAAATAATTCACCATGACTACTCTAAACAGATCAGAGCCCTCAGTCCTAATCACAAAACTTCTACAGTTTCTTCTCATTTGCCCAAATTCTCAAACCAAAAGACCCCAAAGAGGAGAATGTGGCTGCTATAAATTTCTACTTTAAAAAAAAAAAAAAAAAAAAAAGGTTTCGGGAGAACAAAAGCTCAACACAAGTTTCTTTCAAAAGCTTGCTATCGTTTTGGTGGAAAGGTGTTGATAAATGTACTGCCAGGTAAGTCTGGCTGAAAATACACAAGGGCAGCAGAAAAGAACGTAACCAACTGAAGACAAACTCAGCCATGTCTTGGAGTCAGAAAAAACAGACAAGCAAGACTGAACAGAAAAGCAATATATCACAGCTCCATTTCATCTGTAGATTTAACAGTCTGTGCTCAAAAACCATGGAGAATACTGCACAAAATGAAAGGAAAATACCCCTTTGAAATCCAGACTAGACTAGGCAACTTCTCCACTCAGCTGAAGTTGACATAAACCATATTGCTTCTTTTGCTACCAAACCAAAGTAAAAAGGATGCCAAAATAATGTATCAGTTATGATACTTGGTCACAGAAACTTCACAATTGTTAAATAAATAAATATCAACTCAAAACAGTACAGAATGCTTTATGTATAATTTCGAGAGCATGACAACATTCAGCATTATAGGATGGCTGATCAGACATACTAAGAAGGAAGAGAAGACTGAAGTAGTTAAACAGAACCTTGCCATTGACAAGGGACAAACAATTATTTTTTTGTTTGTTTTTCCTCTATTACTTCCCTGAGCCTTATCGGTCTTTTGAGGTCAAACGGTGAAAAAAGGATATGAAGTTAAACAAAATGTCCAAAACTCTACCCTCAAAATATACAGAATTCTTTTTCCACAAACCATTTTCGTCCGCTTCTGCCTTCTACTGCTGCACGTGATTTAACTGTTGGTTGCTAAAACCTGCCAAAAACAACTAGCCCTGCACCAGACACCTCAGTTATCAGTGAAACCTTGCTAGAATTATATTTTTTTAACATAGATGAACACAGTATATCAAACATCAACAACAGTGGGGCTGATTCTGTCCAAACCTTTTAGACTCCACTTCCCAGTCTGTTCACCCCTGGCAATTAAACCTCACTGGATCCAAGTTTTAGCCGTGGCAAACTGACCACCTTTTTCCAGGCCTGCATAGTCTTATAAAATAAATGCACTAAGTTGTTCGGTGTTAACTGCTCTTAATAACCTTTCCCAGCTTATTTGCTAGAGCTCTTTGGTTCCTGAAGATAAAACACAAACAAGCTTCACAGACAAGAGGGCTACCTACCCAGACAGCGAGAGCAAGCAAGTACGTGATGCTGCTTTCCCACCACCATTCACAGGCTTTTCTCCTAACCAACCTGTGACTGTCTTGCAACTTTCATAAAAAAATACAAGCCCCCCCAACAAAATAAAAGAGCTAAGACTGCACAGTTAATTGACAGAAACCATCTTTACAGCAGAAGGAGAGAAAAATTTAATACAGGATGAAATAAACGCAATAAGGAGTAGGATGAGCAGTTGACTGATGTCCAGAAGTTTGAGGAGTACCTTAGCGGTAGCAGAGAAAACATGAAGCAGATTGCTAGACCAGCAGGAGATGGGAGTATATTGCATTATGAAATTCCTCTTCATTCCTCTCTTTGCTTGAGCTTTTGTGAGTTTTAGAGCCAATCTTTCCCTTCAGCAATCTGTATGTCCCAAATTGACC
The DNA here is from genome assembly GCF_001431845.1 of Calidris pugnax. NCBI lineage: Eukaryota > Metazoa > Chordata > Aves > Charadriiformes > Scolopacidae > Calidris > Calidris pugnax. The sequence goes on from NW_015094506.1 coordinate 43,486,697, forward strand.
CCTAAGACATCACCTCTCTTCTACTTCCTCTAGCTGTGTATTTTTCAGAAGCACAGCATGGAATCGGGAGGAAATAAAGATTTTTCTCCCTTGGAGAAGACCACAAACTGTATTACAGTGAACTGTCAACCTAATCTCTCTGTGTTTTTTCATCCCAAGGCGTCCCTGTTACCTCTCACTTTATCTGTCATTTTGAATTAAACTTTTTGCAAAGATTTTTTTATTTGACTTTTGAATAAAAGACCAAAACAGAGTTCAGTGTCTGGAAGAGAGACATGTAACTGGTACACATAAGGCCCTTTCCTTATTTACAGCGGTCTTTAAAATTAGTACTTTATGATTTGCCTATGTACTATGCTGCAATAACTGCTTTCTTTATGGATTCAAAATGAAAAGCCTCTCCAAGGCCAGAAGTGGAAGCTCTCTATCTGGACAGTAATTGAAGCTGGTGGTTCAACAAAGGTTAAACAAGACAGCTGAGAGACAGAGGAGCTTGTTGTGGGATTCGTTTTTCATACAAACTACCTTTGTGTCCATTTCTACCACTCCACAATCAAGTTCATGATGTTCAAGGGAGCTGTGTTTTTTGGTTTGCTTCCCACAGGGATAAAAGCTAAAGGTGGATCAAATCTTTGTAAAGCTACAAACAAGATTACGGACCCAAAATTTACAGGGTTTCACCACCACCACCGTTAGCATCCAGTGAAGTGGAAATGACTGGATCTATCACCAATTCTAATATCATGCTCCAGATCTACAGATGCAAAACACTAATGCAAGAAATCAGCACGTGTCACCAAGCATATGTATCTATTTTACTGTCAGTATTACATTATTGACTAGATAAACCTAGTGCATCTTCCACAGAGAGTCTCAAAACCATGGTACAAGTAAGTCTCTGTTTTCACACTTGAGCTTTTGTTAAGAACAATTGCTGTTAGATTTTTCTCTGTTTGGTTTTCTCTCACTTCTACTTACCCTTTCTGTCACCGAAAACTGGTGAGTTTCTGCTGAAATTTTGTATGTATGGAGTTTGGTTGGCACAATTGTGATAAAATATTGGAACATCTGGTTGTCTAGAAGAAAACAAATCTCATTGTTGAATTATATATAGAGTGAAAGACCATCTGAGACACTTACAAATAAATTAAACAAATAATATTTAAAATAATTAATCCACTAAGCCATTTACACTAGGGATATTCTTCAAGGAGTCTCAGCACTGCCAAGACTACTTCAGCACCACCTGCATCAACAAAGTCAGTTTCCATGGGCAAGGCCTATGTCACATTTGTACTCGAGGAAATTAACATTCGATCTATGTAATGAAAAGATTCATTAAGGTCATGTCACTCAAAGCTTCAAATGAAATGCATAGATAGTGTTTTCCACTAGAAATTAAACACTAGAATTAAACAAGTTTCACAGTGTCACATTTTGCATGATATATACATCTTGACAGTGGTTGGAATAGATTTTAGCCATCGAATTGTCTATATGATAGATTTGTCTATATGATGTCTATATGATAGATTTGTCTATATGATGTCTATACGATGCTGGAAGTCCTTCTAAACTGGTTACAGTTTTTCTCTTAATTCGACAGAGAATTCTAGGGAATTCTTCCAGAGCAATCAGCGTGCTTACGTATTTATCATTGCTCTGTCTTTGTGCAATTCCCTAAGAGAAAACACACTGAGAGACTGAAACAATTTGTTTCAACAACCCTACACCCTTCTGGCTGGACGGACAGACCGACTTTGAGACAAGGTTCTGAGGATCACCCTCACGGGGAACGCAATCCAGAGGATGAGGTGTAGGGAGCTCAGTAAAGCTGGTTACTTTACTACACTCCTTTATTCATACATGAGGAAACAAAGTGATACACAAACCCTTCCTGTGGTAACCTCACAAAATACACCACGGAAGGGACAGACCAAATACAGCAATAGAACCCATTACTCCTGGTGCTACTTTTTAAAAAGCAAATCAGACTTATTTTGCCCCTTATGACAACAATCAGATCCATGAATCCCCCTGCAGCATAAACTGCTGCAAAACCCTTTGCAATCTGTTCAGACATGCTGTAACTTCACTGTAACACAGATCCAGAAGAAACTGCAAATGAACTTCACTGAAACAGCAAAGTACAGCAACACTGACATTGAAAAGAAAACGCCCATTTATGATGCCATGCAGATGACTGAACAGGGCATTGCTTGCTACCAAATTCAGCAGGACATATTGTTTGTACATCACAACATTCATAATATTTTAGATGTAATTATTGGAAAAATACAGAAAACAAGATGCTTTTTTAAACACACAACACTTACGATCTGATGCTATTTTTTCTGTTCCATCCAAAGGATTAATAATCCCTGGAATAAGCTCTCCAAATGACAAATGATCTATTCTATGAGAGAAGTTATAGGCTGAAAGACAACACAGGAATGAAACAACATTTTTAAACTATGAGAAATTCAGTTTCTCTAGAGAAGAACTTATAAAACAAACTCTAACTCCATCTGAATCAACCCTGGAGTTGACAAGAGTTAAAATTTCATGACAGGAAACTTCTAGTTGGCTAAATACTAAAGTTATTCTACATACAAGAACCTGAACCGTAACAGTATTAAAAAGAACATTTCATAAATGAAATATACAGAGGAAGCATAAGGCAACCACCACGTTAGTACACTGTCCAATTTTGCACAGGTATAAACTCTGTAATATTATACATTTGTGTTGACATAAATTCATGGGCAGACATTTGGAGATTTAACCAAGTTCATTTTTCACAGTACATCACTCTTGCCTCACACTAAGTACGGCAGCAACACACATTTAGTATTGAGACTCACAACCTAAAAATGAAGTTTCTAAGGACAAAGTTCAGAAATTTTTAACCTTATAAAAGCAGATTTTTGCAGGAAATAGGTTCTTTGGACTGAACTACAGGAATTACATATGGTATCTCTGTTACAATAAAATACATCTGAGATTCCCGATATCATTACTGTAGAAGCAACCTAAAGAGAACATTAATAGTGTTAAACATATGAAAGTAAGTCACTACTGAGTAATAACATTGCAAAGAACATTCTTCACTTTCTTCCACAATGCAATTATTCAGCTACAACACCTTTACAACAGCAACCTATGTTAACATATGAATTAGGAGACGGCAGTCTGAATGAAATGATACCCATTTGTATGGAGATGATAGAAAGAACTTACACTCGTGGCTTACAAGGGCTGCCAAGTGTGCATGGCCTCGAGGGTGTGGTATTGCCCTGAAGAAAGCAAGATACGTTTTATGAAAAATTTGTTTAATGAATCCACACAAAAGACAGTTTTCCTAAACAGGACTGTGTAGAAAAAATACCTCTCCCCCTCTATTTCAATAAATACTTCATAAATTGTGTGCATCTATATATATTTTAAAAATTAATTACATTTTTATTACTGCCAAGTACAGAGAGACTGAATGACAAGGTACATGAAACATTAGACTCATGAAAACCCTCGTACACAAAATTAGTGTCATGTATTTTTAGAAATATCAAATTTGCAGAGTCACCAGGCTACTAGAAGAGCCACCAAGAGCTACCCAGAGAAGCTGTGGGTGACCCATCCCTGGAAATGTTCAAGACCAGGCTGGATGGGACTTTGAACAACCTGGTCTAGTAGTAGGTGTCCCTGCCCAGGGCAGGGGGGCTGGAACTTGATGATCTTTAAGGTCCCTTCCAACTCTAACCATTCTATGATTCTATGAAAAGCTGCAGAACTGTTCAAGTGATTAATGAAAACTTCACTTGTTCTATGACTAAGCAAGTTAACTACGCTCTGTATTTGCTCCCTGACTAAACAAGTTAACTTCAGGTCTGGACTCCTGTTTGTAGACCTGCAAAGAAAGAACGATACAGAGTCTGGTAACAGGGCAAAGAGGGATGGGAAGAGTGGAACAATGTCTGGAAAGTAAAATAGTCTCCCAGCCACATTTCATCCCTACCAGTTCCACCAATAATGCTCATAAGTTTCCCTACTTAGTTTGAGTTAAATCATTAATAAATACATGTAAGTTTTGGACAAAAAAAAGGTGGCAAAAGACAACCAGATCAGTCAAGGTAGGACTACAATAAATAACAAGGCAATAAAATACAAAGGCTGGCAGTGAGAAAAGCTATTAAAAAAATATACAAGAAGAGAGAGAGCAACTTAACAGAATTACAAACATAATGATGAGCAAAAGGAAGCAAAGAAAAGCAAAAGATTATTCAGGGTTGCAGAACTAAAGACAGGAGGAGAGAAGTGATGGCAGTACAGATGAAAGGCTGAGATCATCAGCTCTGAAAAGGGCTTAAGAAGTTGGACATCCAGGGGCAAATCACAGAGGTGGTACAAGACCAGACAGAATGGCATTTGGAGAAATATCCCCACAAAGACAGCAGCTGGAATTACATGTGGATAAATTGGAGAGTATAGACTGCATGCTAGGATCTCTGGTGACAGAGGTGGCAAGAAGGTAAGTGAGGACAGCAGAGCTGTAGAACACAGAGAAAGGTGAATACAAGTTCATATGCAGCGTATATAAGCCAATACCATTGCTGAAGTGTAGCAGAAAGTCTCTCCTCAAATCAAGAGGAAGTGGCATTTAGCTCCCTAACTACGGCTCTACCCCTATGTTATCTCAGCACAGAAACAGCACAGATCTGCACTTCATCCCTGCAAGTGACCTCTGTACTAACAGGAAGGAGAAGTTTGGACAGGCCCAAAGAACAGAGGCAAGTACAAGTGGTCCCCTCCACACCATACACTTACAGGGGACCTATTTTCAAGAGTTTTCACCCCGTAAGACACTGGAATTCATAACCACTACATTGCATACAATAATGCACTGCATTGTTTCAGTAACTTATGAAGAAATTTGTTTTTAACTGGGCAAGAAAAGATGCTTGTGTATGGGATGGTTAATAAAAACCAGTCATTAATTTAAAAGCGTAAAAACATACACAGACATATACATGCATGCACTACATATAACGTAGAAGTCTTTTTGTGTATTCTGTTCAGTTTCTGAAAATAACATACTTGCCCACAGTTATGTGAAAGTTCCCTGCCACTTTATTGACATAGAGATGACCATGAATTCTGCACGCGTCTGGAGACTGTAATGAATTATCTTCCCTGTATAAATAAAAAAAAAACATAAGAAGTACTTGAGAACATTCACTAACAGAAATAACAGCAGTACAGTTAGATTTCTTTTTCCTAGCACAAAGATATAGCATTATCATCTACCTCTCCTCATTGTATTCTTCCAGAATTATAGCAGGGATGGTGAGAGGGAAGGAATCTAGTAAAAGTCAGCCTGCTGAAACCAATAAGCTTTTGTTCGTACTACAGAGAGCTGGCCTACAAAGCTAACTCATGATACCTCAACATGTGAACAGAAAACATAAGCGTATCTTGCTGCCCTGGGGATTTTTTTTCCAATTACTTCTACCAAAAATGGTTTGTTGGGGAAGTTTTAACGCTACACTGAACATCACAAAATATATTAGACCCGTTAACAATATTGTAGCAAGAACAGCTTTCAACATTTATTTTTCGTGGAACCTTCCTCTTTCCACACTTCTTGGGATGTCCACAACTCAGAACATGTTCATAAATCTGCTGCTTAAACACATACCAAGCATAAATAACACCTCAAATATTGCACTAACAAGTATCATAGAGGCACAGAAGGACCTAAGGACTTCGAAGACATCAACTAAGAAAAAAATATTTTTTCAGCCCTCTTTAGCCTTGCCTTAGGAAGAAAGGATGCATTTAGTCCTCAAAGAAGGAGATTACAACACAGAAAGCGCATACAGTGTTTTTGGTGTTTGTTTTGTTTTATTTATGGCTAGTTTGTGTGGGGTTTTTTTGTTTGCTTTTAAGGGGAAAAGAATTTCAGCTTTCAAGTAGAAAGTGTTTTCCCCTGGGGAGGAAAAAAAAAAAAAGTCAGATAGCATCTAGATTCAGGCAGACCAAGCCTTCCACGCATTAGTCTCTCCACATTTTGTGGGCAGTGGAATCAAGTGTAAAGAGCAAGGTCTTTCCATGCAATTTGAACAGTGCTATCTTAGACCAGGGCATTTACTAACAAAACACATTTTTATTCAAAGGTTGGTTCTTTTAAAACCATGAAGTATTAAGTCACGGGAGTTTTTTTAAAAGTTGCTAGACAGGAAGATATTCTTTCATTAAAAAAAGACTTTTATTTCTTATTGCTTTGGCATTACTAATTCACATTAAAAAGGAAGCATCAGATAAAATGGACTAAAAGGTTGTAGGTATAGATCTATGTGTGTGGCTGCATTATGCATACATATACACATATAAATACATATACAAAACCTTGAAACCTTCTCCAGGTTGGAAACCCCAGAGATTTTCATAGAACTACAGCTCTCCAAAGCGAGTATTGAGCACACTATTTCAAAATATAATAAAAAGCAGTAAGGTTGTCTTTTCTTACAACCTTATCTTCTGGGAAAAAAAAAATCATAACCACAATAAAATGTGAAGTTTAATTAAATAGGGTGGGGAGAGAGGAATGACAACACAATACCTGACTTTTTCTTACCGTGGCGGCAGTGCTGTAGAAGCACTTTTAAAAGCACTTTTGAATATCACATCTTGAAGAGAGTGTTCTTCCTGCAGCCTACTCTGAATTACCTGCAGCATCCTAAAGATTACATAGACAAGTGTGAAAGCATGCAACAGGAAAACAAAAAATAACTTCACAATTAACTATCAGCTTCAGTTGCAGGTTATAAATCAAGAAGTTAGTAAGGTTCATGTCAGTATTAAAGCGTTGCAATAAACTTTGAGAATGGTATTTTATACAGAGCTTAAAGCCCTGGTGCTCACAGCAGTCCGTTACCAAAACGCCAAAACTAGCCAGACTCCCACATAAGCTTCAGGTTCTGTTACAAGATTATTAGTGCAGCAATCACACACATTACCAAGCTATTCCAGTTTAAACGATAAACAGCGTGTCAATTATATGAAGTTATATGAAAGACAAACTCATTTGCTTTCACAAGAACGTGTCACTATGGTTCAGCTTTGACATTTAGATACCCAGCTATCTGCGTTACACGCCCCAACCTGTAATTAAAACTCATGCTACCAAGCATTAGTTTGGAAACAAGTTGAGTGAGTCCATACATCTCGACTTGCAAGTGCATGACCCGATTCCACAAATAAGTCCAAAGCCAATTTTTTTTACATAACGGAGATCTCAAATCATATGGAAAGCAAAGTACAGTAATATCTTTTCACAGATTTGCACTCCCAAGTTACAAGCAAGGGCTGTTAGACCCAAAACAAAGCTCTGTCACATGACTCTGGTGTACCTCAAAGCCACTTCCAGTACAAATAATACAAACCATAGGCATGCATCTCAGTACTTTACCTTTGCCATTCTTTTTGTTGTGGGCTGAGATCAAACACTACCTGAAACAAAAAGAACACATCCAATAAAACATGCAGGAACCATAAAGTCCCATCCACAAAAGCCAGAAGAGAACTGGGGTGTGGGAAGGGGTGGGGAGTTACAATCAACTTCACACTTGGTAGCACATACTGCAGTTTATGAAATTACTTTGCATTTTAAATAATACATTCAGTGTTCAAGTATGGGAATTTCTGTCCTCCTTCCCCCAGAATTACTCACTTGTTTGCATTTATAAGTTTAGCATCTTTTCCTAAAGCTCTCATAACTCAAGTCAGCAGTCTCTGCCCCTCTAGCCTTTGACAAACACTCTCTAGAAGAAGCAGTGACTGGCCATTTATTTCTAAGCGATATAACTGACGTACATGGTCTTAATGCAAATAGGAATGAAACAGGCAGAGGAGTAATCTTTGAAAACAAGGGTCCAGGTGCAGATTGTTTATTTCTAGGGTCAGCCTACACTGAGCACTTCTTTAAGACAAGCTACCAGATCTACTAGACTTCAACCAGTACAATAATATCACCAGTGACATCTGTGCATGGAATTCAAATCTATGTATCGTTAACACCGATGTACTCCAGACAGTAAATTCAACTGCAGTTAATGCTCAAACCTATCTAGAGCTATAGCTCAAAGAGATCAAGTACAAAAAGTTTCCTCTTTCTAGGATTATAATAATTGGGGCAACCACTAGCAGCAGCAGCTATAGCAGCACAGAGATGACTGTCCAGACAAAAGAGAAAATGTTCCAAGGAGAACAAACACAAAAAAACCAAGCTCCTTCCCAAGCACGTTGTTCATTCAGCCACCCCCTCCTGCTCACACACAAGTAGGAATTTCGACAAAACTGTTATAATTTGGAATATGGTTCAGTTATTAGAGAATGCAATAATTACAGCAGGGAGTTACATTCTCTAATAGGCTTTCTGTAAATGATAAATTACTTTCCTACAGAATAATTACTTCAAAGCTTATTGTACTATGCCATCAAAACCACTTTAAGAACATAGGCTGACACAGTTCCAGAGCCTTCAGTTCACAATGCAGAAATTAAAAGGGTACTAACCCAATTTACGATCTGTAATGCCATTCAACATTATAAAGATATCACAGTAACTTTCTACCCCTTTTGAGAATCACAGTATTCTTCTAGTTAAAAAGCAATTACATCAATTCTCTTTTTATGAGAGCTCTGATAGTTTTCCTTCCAGATCGAATACTGTTAGCTCTTATCCCTAGAATTCGCACATGTAAAAATAACTAGCTGTAGAAATCACTACCTTGTTAAGAAGGACTGATCTGGGAGTCTGCTGTATTCAAATCTGCTGTATTTTCAGAGGGTGAACACACAGAAATCCCAGTGCTGGCTTTTTTGCCTAGCAGATTCCTGGGGCAAGCACTGCAGACCCCACTCAAGCATCAGACAATACTTGGGGAGGTTCTGTGCAGCCCAGCTGTGGGGAAAAAACACAAGCAAGCAAACCAGCCTAGCAGTGTTCCACTTTGAAATAAAAAGGTAAGAATCAACTTACTGGTTCATAGATTAGCCCATCTGCAGAGGCAACCATTGTTTCTGCTAAATCCAGAACATCAGCCCCCACATCTATTTTAAACAGGAAGAAAGATATTAAGAGTCAGACAGATGATCATAAAGAAACAAAAAAAAAGTTAAAGCTGAAATGAAGTTTCACAGTACAGTAGCAAACTTTCACTATAAATTACTGTTCCTCGTTAACTAAGTCCAAACCAAAAGAAAAATAAATCTGGCAAGAAGCAGATTGCTGGGAGGAAGGGGGAAACCACAGCATCCTACTTTTCAACCTCTCATATCAGACTATCAACTGATGCACAGTGACCAGAAACCAAATTTTCAGGTTTGCAATATTTTCTCATTGATGTAACACCTTTAGAGATATTGCATGAACAACACACACAAGCATCTAGGATCTGCTATGCATAAGTATTTTTCCCTGTTTCTTAAGCAGTGAATCCAAACCAAGACTTGTCAAAACAGAGGATAAAGTCTTGTTTATTTCTCAAATTACAAAAAAAAAAAAAAAAAAAATTAAAATTTTTTTTTCAAACTGGATTTTTTTTTTTTGGCCACCTGTTTGCCCAAAGCTGTGTTTAAGAAACTTTATTGTCTGTAGTTGAAGGTCTGATTTGGTCCTTTTAATCTTAATTGCTCTTTGGTGTGATTTATAACTTATTTAATTTTAAAAATCAGGTTTAAAAGTGTGCTTCCTTGTAGTCATCGATATTCATTTTATATATTAATTGTATGTTTCTAAAGACAGTATCTTTCTATTTTCAGGCTGCAGATGGGTTCCTATTTGTGGTTGGATGCAACAGAGGAAAAATTCTGTTTGTCTCAGAATCAGTTTGCAAAATACTTAATTATGATCAGGTGGTTATAACTGAGTTTAAAAAAAAAAAAAAAAAAATTCAAATTTTTTATTCTAACTGGAAAGTAATTGAAAAAAATTAAAATAAATTTAAAGAGTAAGAAGGAATGACTTGTGAGTTAATACTTGTGAGACAAAAACAAATTGTATGGTATTGATATACCATACAATTTTTGTAAGGTTTAACCTAGCCAAAAAAGTAAGTCTTGAAGATTTGCTTGCATTCCTGGTAGAAGTAGTATTTTCTCTCTCAGTCCAGGACAACCAAATTCAGTCCATACAAATAATGGTTCATTACCTAAATTATGTCAAAAGAATAGTAAGCATCATCTTTAAAAGGGAAAGCACCCATATGTTCATCAGAAAGATGAAATTACCTGATGGTTCTAGTATTGTTCAACAAAAGACCAGATTAATATTTGCCAAGTTCATAAATAAATAAAAGTTGTGATGAATTCCTACTGCTGAGCTGTGTCTCACAATGCGGTTTTAGAATATTCCAGCTAGAGAGAGAGTGGAACAACAGATCCCATTTGTGCTGACAGACAAAACTAAGTTCTGAGATGTGAATGAGATGACATAAATACTTCTCTTCACATCTCCTACCAATTCTTTCAGTGAGTCATATGCCACTACATACCATCAAGATCAGAAGACATCTCACTGTTAGAGTATTTTTAACAACACCCAACTATATTGCAAGTAAATGCATGTTCTGAAGAGCTTTTACAATGTTTCAAAACTTTCACTGCTGCAATACTTACATTGACACCTCATGGCAACTGTAATATCAATATTGATTCTTAACTTACTGAAAAGAAAAAAAAAGGAAAAGAGGCAGTAAGGATAGTAAGTAACATTGAGTACAAGTATCAAGAGATATATTACTAAAATTCTCAGATTACTCGCAGAAGCACAGTCAAATAACAAAATTTACACCAACAAATATAAACTTAAGCCGTTTAAAATCTGAGTGAACAAAGATGGACTTCTAATTATTAAAGCACTGATGATCACTTGTAATTTAGGAGTTAAAGCATCAGATTTTCCTGTTGAATTTTACTATGAAACTCCTAACAGATTTACTGGAAATATTATTGGCCAAAGAGCTTGTCTTACTAAAAATATAGTTTTCAATATTTTACAAACTTTTTTTCCACACAACTACAACAATGCAATAAATTCCACAGAAAGCAGTGAATCAGGACAATGTAGGAGTTACAAATCTAATACTGAGTGAATATTTGAGCACCTTCCTCCTGTTTTGTCCTTAAGACAGGCCACAGTATTTCCAATCCTCATCAGAATTCCTTGGGACAGTGATACTCAGGATTGGGCTGAGAAGCTGCTAAAACAGGTTCCAGAAAAAGACAGTCGGTTTTGGTAGCACTGCTTCTGGAAAAAGCTCTTTTCTCAAAAATGCTTCTATATTATAATAGCAAAATGCCTTTTTTGTTAAGATCTTTATCCTGAATGTTTCCATAACAAGGGGCGGTAAAACACAGTTCTTCCCATCAGGGGAAAAAAACCAAGCCCCATGCCTCAAAAAAATCCATCACACCAAAAGTCTGGTTGTGTGGCATTCCCCAATATCCCGGGCACTTCCTATTGGTTTTCATGTTAGTTTCACAAAAGTCATTTAAACTGTAACAAATAAATCCCCTCACTATAGTCACATGGTCCTATCATCTCCAGGGAGATTCTTTGGGGAACTCAGCTGACAACAAACAAATCACATAAGCAAGGGATTCAACACTGGCTCAAGTGGGGATCAGACACAGTCAGCAGACAGAAGAAAAACAATTAAAGCAGTAACAATCTCCATCAGTTTAAACTGTCATAGAACCACAGGCTGCAGGATGTCTCCCAAGTCCCATAATAGTCTCTTAACCACTAGACTATCCTTCCCGTGCAATAGCTTCAGTAGGGAAAGAACCTACTTTAGCAAAGGCCTAAATGTGTGTCTGTCTGAATGGATTTACCTTAACCTGGGGTTTTGATGCATCTCGCTTAAATTTCTGGTATTTATTTTTTCATTACAGAAATCTTTGGTATTTCCGACGTACAAGACATCTAATTAATAGACGTATCTTTAGCTTGTTACCACAGCAACTAGTCAAACAGCTTTTAAAGTTGTTCCAGTTCCAGACATGTGATATTTAAAGATGTTCTGTGCACAAAAATCTCCATCAACTTCACATGGACTCATGGGTGCCTGGTCACCTCAGGAAGAAGGGCAAATGCAGTCCAGACAAGCACATGAAACCAACCACAAATGTACCTTCAGCCAATCTTGGAGGCTGGAACTAGAGACAAGATCAGTAGCAGTTTCTAGATAACATAGTCAAAGTTCTGAGTGCTTAAGGTCCACCTTCAACACAATAAAGCGTAGTGGCAATACAGTAACTGTATAAGCTAGAGTGAGCATCTGGTGAATCTTGTGGGTTAACCGAGCTGATGTAAACCCACTGATTTACATATCATAATATAATTACAAGCTGATGTACGTATCACAACATCCTCTGAATAGTTAGCAAATAATTCCTCAGGGGACTCCACCAAACCTACACTATTTTGATGTCTTCATTGCAGAAATCTCTATTTCTCATCTTCATAGGTTCCAGGAAAAAACAAAAATCAACAGAAGAAAAATCAAGTCCCTTTAATATTTCATTTTTAATTTCAATTATAAATTGCTTGCAAGTCACATGAACATTTTAAATCAATTCTTCCCTGAAATATGGGTAACTTAAGTTTTTAAAAGGAATTCTAATGGATAAAACTTACCTAGTAAAATCCTTGTCTACTTCATATTCATATTTCATCCATGTGTCCCGATACACCGTGAACTCCATTACAGTCAGGAAAGCTATCGTTGTAAATGCTATGAGAGAAACTAAGCAGTCAAAAGAGAAAAAAAAAAAAAAAACAAAAAAGGTTTAGATTGTGAGAAATATTATTCGAAAACATAAGCAGAACAAAATTCTAACATTCTAGAATCCAAGTGTTACCAGTGCAATACTGGTATCTTTGATTTACAAATCCATAAGCTGCTCTTAGAAAAATGTTTCCATATCTACAGTATTTGCTTCTATATAGGAGGGGAAAAGAGTAAGTCCTATCTTTGCATCAAGAATGAACTTTAAACATCAAGTACAGTCAAATACTAGAAGGATGGGGAAGTTGTGAAATCCCTAAACAGAAGATTTAAGAACAGGCTAGATCCTCCTCCACATATAAAACAAAATGCCTACAAATCACTGTCAAGGAAGGTCTAGGCAAACTCAATCCTAAATCCAAGCACGAAAGGAGAAGGTGCACCTTGAAGTCCCTTTAAGCCTATACTTGTCTACAACTTAAGTTTTTATAACAATCTCTTTTTATATCTAGTTTTAGAGCCAAGAATGTAGCAGGTGAGAAATAACATGTCCCATCCTTGGAGGTGTTCAAGGCCGGGTCGGATGGGGGTTTGAGCAACCTGGTTTAGGGGAAGGTGTCCCTGCCCTTGGCAGGGGGGTTGGAACTAGATGACCTTTAAGGTCCCTTCCAACCCAAACCATTCTATGATTATACACATTATATGCACTGTCCACTTAAAAAAAGGTGCCCTTATTATATTACTTGTGTATATAAATACACAAGTATATAAGCACAGCCAGGACTCCCACCCCAATATTTCAAACAATTCTCCCTCTGGTGATAAGCAACACACAGCCATCCCTTCTACCACCAGCTAAATAAGTGAAGAACTGGATTGAAATCACTTTTAGGAAGAAAACTAATTGGTATATTTTAATGGTATATGTGCCTCACTTATCTCCAAAGCAGCCTATGCGTCACACTTGCAAAGTTGTTCAATGCAAAGGGAAGATCATCCTGCTGCACACAGTCAGAAACATAGGAGCAGAAGCATAGAAGCACCAGCTACATCCCTTTTGGGGGGCAAAAATCTTGGCTTTGTTAAGTTGAAAAGACCCTTCCGTTACAGGGCACGGTAGTGATTTTTACAGTTTATTGACCGTACATGTTTTCCACCTGCATTCTGTGGACTATTTCTATGGAGTCTGTGAAGTGCAACTTGAAAAAAAACAAGCCCATTGTTGGTAGGCTTCAATTCCCCACAGAGTGGTCTACAGCCCAGGATGGCAGCAGGGACATGAAGGCACTGTCCTACAGGATCAGAAAAGAAACAGCAGCTGCAGCACTGGCTGTTGCATTGATCAACACCATTTCAAATCCCAGCTTTCAGCTGAAGCCATGTAACGATCGCATATATGAAGACCTCCATGTCAAAGCATAGTGTGAAAGCAGATGCACTAATTAGTTAATTATTTTGGCTAGCAATTTCCTTTAGGACCCCAGTAGGTCACACGCACCCCAGCAATGCAATAGGAAAGCTGGAGCCATACTGTCTACCCAAACACGAATAAACAATTACAGCTGTAGCTGCTTTTGGGTAAATCTGAGCAAAGTTATATGTGGATCTGAACAAGAAAATGAAGTCTTGTAGAATTTCCAAAGACAGATCCTCTTTTCTGAATGCTCTCCCAGCCCCAGAGCTAGAGTCTCAGCTTGTTTGAGATACCGGTACTTCTTCTCCAATGGGTTTTAGGCACTGAAAGCCTGAGAATAGGGATGCAAAACATACCAAGACTCTGTCACATCAGAAAGCAAGCCTGGCACTTTAATCCTAAATGAAATGGGAATACTATATTAAAATTTTAAAATGACATAGAATAAGACAATCCTGTATTGTCATTTATAAGGTTACTGGGATAAACCAAAGAATGTTAAAATAACTTCTGGTATTCAGAAACCTTCAAGGCGCTGTTCACCAAAATGAAGTTCTCATAAAGGATAGGGCTATACTACAAAAAAGAAGTTTCTGAAGTATTTATTATTTTTTCTATGAATTACAACATAAAAACGACTCATTTGCTTTCTCTGGAACTGGGACTAACATTAGCAAAAACTTATTTAATCAGCTCTCCAAGATCATTTTATATACAATAATCCTTTAATTATTAACAGCACAATTCAGGAAAGATAGCAAAGTAATACAGATCCCTGTGATATTTACTTCTACACAAGCGGAGTCATTACTTCAGAGGCTTATCTGTAGATTGCAATTGCTTCTTGTACTTTTCATTCAAGTGAGTTTCAGACATAATCACACATGAGAGAGACTTTTGTCCTCCATTTCAAAGTAACTGCTAGCATTTTCCTATCTGACCACAAACAATTCCAATAGATGAAGTCACTATTTCCAGATCAGGTTACCTCTAACCCAACCCAACTTACAGGCACAATTTTCTGTTCAGATACATATAGAAAAGGTACTTCCTCCAGCTACAGCTTTTTGAGAGAAGCTCAAGTGACTACAAGGATGGTACAAGTGACTACAAGGAGTAAAGTGTTTAGTTCTTCAAAGGGCTTTCCTTCTCTTAGGATCAACTACACCTTCAAGACAAAAGGCTTTACAAAGTTACTCTCCATCCTGATGCTTAACTTAGCCAGCTCTTAGACACCTCTGGAGAAGGTTTTTCCTCTTTTATGAAAGCACAGATCTGAATTCAATCTGCATTTCAGCCCGTGCTAGCACCATCTCACATAGAAACCAGGCAAAGAGAAAAGGGCTTAATGAGACAAGAAATGAGAAAGTGTTATTACGGCCTTGGCACAGGCACTTCCGGTTGTAATTGGTTAGTTTTTACAGTGAACCTTACATTGGTTTGAGTCTCATCTGCTTTACACAAAAATTTCCCTTGAGGTGAGTGATGAATGCATCTATTTGGATAAGATACTATGCCTTTACTTGAAGGAAGCTCTGTCGGCTCACCAAAAAAAAAAAAAAAAAAAAAAAAAAAAAAAAAAAAAAAAAAGTGAAGAAAGCATCATCAAGTACCTTCGCCTTTTCTGTGTCCATTGTCATCAAGTTCCTGCCCCATCTGGCAGTGGACCCACAAAAAAAAAAAAAAAAAAAAAAAAAAAAAAAAAAAATCAAGGAAACTAGGCAATTTTGGCTAGTTTCAAATGAACACAGATGCCTGTCTTCCTCCTGTTGAAGCTTCTACTCCCAGAGCATGGTAGACTGAGCTAAGAGCCAACATGAATCAATGTCAGCATCTCAATAAGGCCTACCTGTGCCTCCGCTCACTGAAGTCTCCACATAGCTTTCAGGAACCTTTGGAAAGGCATCCAATTCTTTCATCAAATTCAAGGTCTTCTTCCGATTCAGTCGCCTCATCTTCAGCACACTCCTCCACTTCCTCCTTCATATATTCCCTCTGATTTGAGAATAAATCATTATGGTTAAAATACACAAGCAATATTACTCAAACCCACTGGCCATAATCAGAAAGCAATAATAAGGCAATGAAAAACTAAGGAATATGTTTTAAAGAAACACATGCTAGACAACTGGATGGTCACTCTTGCTTCAAGAAAACTGCTAAAATTGGTCTGGACACTGCTGCTGACATTCCAGCTGCATCCAGCACATTCATCATTTAATTACTATGACTAATTTCTTTCTTGATTAAATTCTTATTGGTATTGAATATATTGAATTTTAAATTTAAAAACACCCAAACCCCTCAGTCCTGAAATAGGCTTGCTAAACAGACCTGACAATGCATGGAAGTCACTGACTTAGCAGGGCTTATCTCACAGGCTGCATAAACTCAGGTAGATGTCAAACTGCACTGGGCTCCTATATTCAGCCAATGTGGGCACATATTATATGCTAAAGGAAAAAAAAAAAAAAAACAAACCAACCACATCTCACATTTTTACAGCTGCAGAATTTTATGGTCATAATAAAATCAGTATTTTTCCCTCTATAGAAATGCCATCCGAAACAAATTAAGTATCAAATCCTAGCTTCATCTTTCAGAATCCTTTTTGCCCGTGACATGAGCTCTGCTCTCCTTGGAGTCGTTGATACATTAGGCAGCAGGATGCTGAGAGAAGCAGCCTGCTCAGGAAATACTGTCTTAAACTGTTTCCAAAGCAGGCAAATATGCTCACAACCTAGTCCCGCCAATACGCTGCGTGTTTTAACAAGCTGGCACTGCAGTTCTGCTTCTGAGGAAATGCTGCACTTTGCCCAGAATTTCTGAAGCTAAGAAAAACTATCGTGCATTTACTGTATTCTAAGAATACATCATATTATCGTCCCCTATTTAAAGACACCAAGGCAGGCAAGCTAGCCTACACTGCCAACATGCAAGACAATCCTCAGCATCGTAGAAAAATCTGTGAACTCATCTTCTCTGTTTCAAGAGCATGTCAAGTCTCCAGCGTGTCCTAGTGAAATTACTCAAGAGCAATTCCCTGCTCTGCCCCTCCCTGGTGCTGAGCAGGCTTTGTACTATGCAATAACAAAGGAATAGGCTTTACTGGAAATCGAAATTCACACGTGAAGAATCACAATCTGTGCCTGCGATTTCCTCACTGCACAAATTCACTTCAGACCTTCGTGAGAAGATACAGAGTCTGCAGCTGGCGGGAGCATCAGTCAAGTCAGCCTGCAAAGACCAGCAAAATGATTCTGAGCGTGTTGCACAGGATTCAAAGAAGCCACAGTTGAAGTGGGCAGAGAAGATGGGTGCTGGAACAGAGTTTCAGTTATACAGCTTAAAAAAAAAAAATAAAAAAAAAAATCAGGGAAGGAGGGTCCTGTCCTTAACTACACTACGTAATTGTGTTTTAAAGAACCATCTCAACTCCACTCAGAGTAGCTTAAGAAGAAGTTAGATAAGTTAGGAGCAGATATGGCACAGTAGCTGCTTGGACACAATGACTGGGGCTGTAACATTCGTTAGCACAGAGGAAACGCTGGGCAGGGTTACCTGCTGTCCTACACAGACAGCACTGAAGTCAATTTGGCACTGGTTCGTTTAACTTGTGTCTTCTCTGCCACCACACACGTAGGAGCACACCGTAAAGAGGTACAAACCTAGTGAATTTGAGAGCACTTTACTAAGAAAGTTTCTAAATCAGCCCGCACCAGTGAGTGTGCAGATTTTTGTACTCTAGCTAGAAGTATCCAAGTTGTTAATTTGTTTCTTTAATCCCACATATACAGACTCACTTTCCATTACAAAACAGAATGGACAGTTGATACCTTCCCCCCTGCCTGTCTATCAGAAACACCAAGTACAAAATTTGGAATGCACTGCTACGAAAGTAACATATTACGAATCCAAGAGCCCAACACGTTCACAAAAATTATTATTACAGACTAAAAAAGAGAAAAAGCATCATGTAAACACCACTCGAGACCAGAGAGACTGCAAAACCGACCCACCGGATGGGCTCGGGCAGCTTTCGCTGGCTCGGACACCTCGAAAGCGAAGCCGTTACCGGCCTCACCATCCCCTCCCTCCCCCGCGGAGCTGACCCCCGCCTCCCGGGGGGCCTCGCACACACGGCGCCGGCCGACAGACCCCCGCCCGGTTGCCCAGGCCGAGAGAGGCCCCGGGAGGCGGCGGTCAGCTCGGAGCCCACACGCCCGTGCGGGCCGCGGGCGCTGCCGGCCGCCGTACCGAGGAGGGCGCAGGCCCGCAGCCCGGGCACCGGGCAGCTACGGGGCAGGCCGCGCCGCCGGACGGGACGGGAC
>NW_015094506.1:43505304-43507394 GCF_001431845.1 Calidris pugnax
GCTCGTCGCCTCACGGGCATGCGCCGCCCGCCCGGGCAGCGGCTCGGCGGCAAGGAATAAGCGAAAACACGCGTGTTTGGGGAAAAACGGCTGCTGTTCCCCGCCCGTGCGGCTCGGGGGCGGGGGAGGGGAGCGGCGTGGGGGGGACCCGCAGCGGAGCCGTCAGGTGTCTGGGGCTGGCGGGACCCGCGGCCTCCTCCGGCGTGTGCCCGGCGGGCGGCGGTAACGCGGCTGGGGAGGCTGTGGAGATAGAAGCAGGTAATGCTCGGAAAGGGGCAGTGCCTTCTCTTCGGTTAACTAGGAGGGGAAAGGCTCAAAGGCAGCGGGGAAAAGGCAGATGTTAAGCTCACAGGCCAATCTTCAGACCTGAAGCGGAAAAAAAAACTAAGAGGGCTAATTTATGCCCCAAATACCTGCTCTTTTCCCTGTGTTGGTGGAGCAAATAAAAAGGCATTGCCTCTCACCGCAAACATTACCCCCTTCGTAACGGCGCTGCTAGTTTATCACCACATTTCTTCCCTATAATTTATTCTCCTACTAACACCTTAGGGGACATCAAAACTATTCAAGGAAAAGTGTTCCATATAAGATTTTAAAAATAATTTAAAAAAAAAAATATACCAAACATTTATATTCATATATCAGAAATGAGAGGGACTGACCAGTTAACGAGGCAAGCAAATAAAACCCACACCACAGAAACGCAGAAAGTGATGAATTTTGCAGCATTAGAACAGATTTTAATGAGGAAATCTCATTTCCTCTTGTTTTAGAAGGAAAAGTAGATCCGTGAGAAACGAGTCTCAAGTAGCATGCCAGAGTACATACAATTTGAAGAAAACAACTGTTTGTCTTGGTGTTGACAGCATTTGAGAATGAAAGAAACCTGAAAATGAGGAAGTTGTATGAACTGATTCAAACTTTTGGCTTTTTCGGGATAGGCAGACATGGGTTTCAAAGGAGAGAAGGGACAGCAACGCACTGATGTTGTCGCTGAATTCTGATCAGTCTGTTTTGATCATTTTGGCAACTATAACTGCTGTATCAGAGGGTCAGAAAGGAAAAGGGGGTGAGAGAATGATACTATAAGAGAGAAATAACTAGGCCAAAAATATGTTTACATTTGTTCCCTCAGAAAGAGCAGACAGTTTTAGCTACAGCACTGAAAGTTCTTATACTGACGTGCCAACGGTCGTAGGGTATAATTCAGCAGCCAGGGATTTTGCTGGCTAAGCCCTCTTTTCCCCTGAAATGCTCTCAGCGCTGGGGCCTGGAAAGAGCAACCGATAGATGTGGTTATTAGCTGTGCATCAGAGATGCTCAGCAGATGTTCTCACAGGCTGTGAACTAAAGCAATCCAATCTGCTCGCAGACAAAAACGGGTTTGGCATCAGTGCTGGGCGCCGCATTGAGATGCCTCTTCTAGAGGAGAAGTGGCATGGGACAGAGCTGCTTGCAGCTTTGCACCATTATCGTCGTATTTTTAACTACAGATGTCTCTATAGGATTTTATAAGAAAAAACACAGTAAACATTTTTCAGAATTTAAGAAAAATAGAGAAAATTATATAGTGATAGCACTGTGCATTACACTGACATATGCATTTGAGTGTAATGTGCTAAAGCAACCTTAACAGTGATTATACTGCATCTATCACATACCAGACTATTCCAATTCAAACTGTGCTCCTTTCCTTATGCCCCTGTGTGTTCATTTTCTGCTCTCCCAATTGCACCTCTGCGATGGCAGCGTATGAGCACCTGCCAAATCACCTTTGGGAGCCTGAAGGGAGCAGGGAAGGAGGAAGAAATTCAGCTGCCACGCAGGCGAGCCAAGGGGCTGTCCCACAGCTGCTGCTCTATACACTTGTTTCACTACGGTATTTAACAAGATCCCAAAGAACCCCGACACTTGAGTGCAGTCGTCTATGTAAAAATACAACCATCTTGCCAAGAAACCCAGCACTTCTTTACACGGGTGATTTATGAAGTCCCTTCATGTGTGCAAAGAGGGGAAACCACATAAGATGTCTCATTATCTGTACAGTGTAGCAAACCACAAATGAAGCAGGACAGGAAAAAAAAAAGGGG
>NW_015094506.1:43507443-43507854 GCF_001431845.1 Calidris pugnax
AGAGAGGAAATCCTAGGAATAATAGGCTAGGAAGCACATTGATATCAAAGCCAGCAGGGGAGAAGACGGTAGACCAAACAAGAAGCACAGATGTAAACACGCACAGATTCCCCACGTGTGCTTCAACAGGCTCCACGCTGGAAAACCTGTGCCAGAGGCACGGAATTAAAAACCTGGCTACAGCATTCCCAGACTAAACCCCGGCCGCTTGCTGCCGCCACCGGCGGCTGGAAAAGGAGCTCGGAAACCGCTAGCGAGGAAGGGCGAGAGAAAAGGGCCGGGTGGCAGGAGGGCCCGGGGATGGGACGGGGATGGGACCGGGAGGGCCCGGGGATGGGACGGGGATGGGACCGGGAGGGCCCGGGGGCGGCGGGGAGGGGATGAAAGCAGCACGGAGAGGGTGAGGCGAGG
>NW_015094506.1:43507864-43569165 GCF_001431845.1 Calidris pugnax
TGGCGGCCGCCCTTGCGGCAGTGAAGGGACAGTGAGGGCGATGAGGGGCGGCCGTGAGGGGAGCGGGCCCCGGAGCAGCCGGTCGGCCGCCACAGAGCGGCCATGTCGGCGGGAGGTCCCCGCGGCCAATGGGAAGGAACCACGCTCGCAGGAACCGGAGCGCGGAGGCGGCGGGAAGGCGCCGCCGCCGCCTGTCGAGACCTCGCCGGGCGCTGGGGGGAGCTGGAGGCCGCCGTCCCTGCCCCGGAGCCGCGCTGTCGGTTGCCTGTGCCGGGTGAGCCGCGGGCCTTCTCGGAGCGAGCTCCTCCGCGCTGCCGCCCGCCGCCCTTCCCGCCCTTTTACCTCAGGGGCGGCTGCGCCCGTCGCCCGCCCCTCAGGCGGCGGAGCTGTTCGAACGCCGCAGGGCATTTCGGTGTTTATGTCTCCCCCGTTAGCGGATGCTTAAGAGCAGTTGGTACAGACACAGCCGCAGGTCCGTGCCTCCTGCCGGTGAAGCAGCCCCGTGGTGGCCCGCCCGGCGGAGACGCGGGGCTGACAGGGCCGGCCGGGCTGAGGTGGCCACCATCGGCTCCCCTCAGCCCAGCCCGCGGCCAGAGGCGCTGCTTCCTTGCCCAAAACCTGGCCGGGGTCACGTCCTTACACGTGTAGGAGTTGCGATTTCTTATTGTGGTGGCCCCTTCTTTGCAGATTTTCAAGACCCGCCTGGATGCAGTCCTGAGTAACATGCTCTGACAAGCTCTAGGCAATCCTGCTTCAGCAGGGGAGTTGGACTAGATGATCTCTATGGTCCCTTCCAACTCTAAAAATTCAGTGAAATTTATTCACCGTCTCCCATGTTCGTGGTGCGTCTGTGGCTGATTTAAATAAAAACAGGCTGGGCATGAAAGGAGGCCTTGGTCTCTGTTTTTCTACTTCGTTTTTCCAACTCCCCACCACTACTGGTCTTTTGAGACATCCTTTTTTAAATGGTCTTTGTGAAAATTCCTTTTTGTAGGGTCTCAAAAGGCAGATCAGTCCAGTTCACTGAAAGGAAAAATACGTTAAGGCCACTTAGGCTAACTGGAACAACCCTGTTTGCCATTAATTGATTGTGTAAATAGGACAACTCTGCTGTATGGAGTCACTACTGCTTTAATACATAATCCAAAATTATTTACCACTGTAAATCTTTTTAGAGACACATTAGTCCTAATATTCCTTTTGAATATTTCTGTGACTTAGCTAACATTTAAAATTCAATTTATACAGCTGCTTCATGAGGCTCATACTTCACTCACAGGGGAGCTGGGATAAGTACTGTAACTGCGTAGAGTACTGTGAAAGCTGCAGTTAAAAATGTTATGGTGTGATCTTGGTTTTTTTTCCTTTTCCCAAGAATTTAAATTGTTTGGTGTAGATGGATAACTGATGCAAAGTTGTGCCTTTCATTCAGCAGAGATTTGCTATATGTTGTTGATAGATGGTTTGGGGTGTGGAGGGAAGAAGGGAACATCAGTCACTCAGCTGAATTCCTGTCTGGATTACGAATGTCAGGGTAGTAATAAATCCTGATCTATCACCACTTGGCTATTTTTAGTAATTAAATCATTATTACAAAGCAGAAATATTTTTATAATTTATTAAGTTACACAAAAACACTAATCCTTTCACATAACAGCTTCCTGAATTGTCTAAATCCTCAGCACAAGGCCAGCAACTATCAGGAGACAAAGACACTTACACTAGTTACATTGTGACCTTCAGTATTTCTTTGATTTCAGTGTTCTGTTTTCCATTCTCTGGAACACAGTTTTCCTAAAAAAAGCACATGAACATGAATAAATAGGTTTCTCAAAGTTTCTTTGAAGTTGTATTCACAAGTAACCATTATTTTTACTCATTTGCTACAAGTTTGCTGTATCCTAGCATAAAGCTTATTCGTGAAAAGTACCACTAGTCTTAAAAACCTGGACGGTAGGAAGGATTTGGGCTTCTGCAGGGCTGCCTAGTTGAGAACAATGTTAGCCTGAGCAGTGGAGGGATATGAATGATCTGCCTTTGACAGAGGAAACAGCATTGTTGTTGCAAAGCAGGGTCGTTTAACCAGTGTGCAAGGTGCCAATGTACACAGCATTGCTATTTGTTAATTGCATAAAAGACACACAAGTCTTTTTTAGGGTTTGGGAGAGATCTGGGTAAGCCATATGTGGGCTGGTGTTGGTACTAGGATATTAATAAATAACAAGTTTGACATAATCTTACTAATACTTTATCAAAATTTTTTAAGTTGTCATGACCCTTTTGGTATTACAGATATACTAGTAGCATGCATGTAAATTGATGCTTAATCAGCAGAACAAGGTTGCCCAAGGTAAGTATGCAGATTTGACTGTTTGGGCTTTATAAATCTTTAGAGTTTTCTTGAAAATTATTCCCTTGATGTGCAGCCAGGCCAAACAGGTTGTAAGAAACCCTTAGCGAATTACTAGAAAGGTTTTGCTTTATAAGAATATTGTTTTGATTGTAATAATAACGAACACTAACTTCATGTTTTGGTGGGGTTTTGTTTTATATTGTTTTGGTTTGTTTTTTACATTTTTTATTTTACCATGCCTGTTAATTAAGCTTTATCTAGTCTAAGTGTAATCTGGAAATCACCAGGGTTTCAATTAATTTTCAGGACTCTTCTGCAAGGCAATCTGAAGGGGTCAGGATACTCTTATGTGAGTACAGCTTCTGACATCTTCTCTGTAATCCCCTGCCCAGCTCTCTCCACATCTTCCTTGCCCAGTCCATGTCCCTAGGAGTACCTGTGGACCTTCTCGAAACATTGCATTTTTTCCTTGCCAGGGTACCTGAATCAGCTGCTTCTCTTCCCACTCCCACCCTCTCAATCTCCAACTTCAAACTCACTCTGGCTTCTCCAAAGCTCTGATCCTTTTCTACCCTGTTTTCCGTTGCAGGCTGCCTACCCTTCAAGATGCAGCGAAGACTCTGCAGTGCTGTCTGGCTGGGTGTTCATAGACACCTACTCCTTTAACTCCACCACAGGGAGCTCAGGATAATGGCTGCAAACTCTCTGGTGAAAAAAGGATGGGCAACGCGTGAGCAAACCGATTGCTGTTGAAATGCGCTGCACACGGATGGTCAGCAAGGGAAAGATTGCTTCCTGCCTTCTGCTGAAAAGCAACTGCTTCAGTAACAGCGTTTGAAAGCAAGAGGTATTTCCTTCTCTCCAGGTTTGTTGCTGGCATTTTCTGTGCTTGGCTGGGTTTCCGTTGTACCCAGCTGCTCCTGCCTGGCGATGACACCACTTCCCTTCCACATGACAAGGGGAGATCAGGAAAGTGAAGGGAGGCGTTGATTTTTCCGCTTTCTGCCATCTGGTACAATTAATTACTTGAGAGAAAGATAAAGCAGAGGTTACTTATTTGTCATCCTGGGCAAATTATATAAAGCTATGTACCGGTTCCCAACTTGCTAGCATGCAGTGTCACTGGTGTGCTACTCTTACATTGGTTGTATCGTTAGGATCCATGATGAAATGTAATCATTCCCCTCACTTATTTTGTGTGTGACTTAAGCATGATGATTCCTGTGTTTGTACAGATTTCAGATGTTACCGAAGAGACACAGATAGAATTAAACCGCTCATAGTCAGCCAGCCATCATTCTGTCATACTTTGGCTAATTAACATGTATACGTTGATAGATTTAAATATGCCCCAGAAGCCTTTGTAGTAAATTTCATGTGGGACTGAAAGTGGAGAATCTTCAAAATGTCAGTTTAGCTGTTTATATTGCCAAATTAGGCAAAAGAAGGTAAGTTGTCGTGGTTTTGGCTGGGATAGAATTGAATTTCTTACTAGCAGCTGGTATAGTGCTGTGTTTTGGGTTTGGAGTGGCAATACTGTGGACAGCCCACTACTGGTTTTGGTTGTTGCTAAGCTCTCAAGGCCTCTTCTGCTCCTCACTCTGCCCTGCCAGTGATTAAGATGGGGGTGCACAAAGAACTGGGAGAGGACACAGGCAGGACAGCTGACCCCAGCTGACCAAAGGGATATTCCATGCCATATGATGTCATGCTCAGCATATAAAGCTGGGGGAAGAAGAAGGAAGGGGGGAGGACATTTGAAGTGATGGCATTTGTTTTCACAAGTAACCATTGCTTATGGTTGAACCCTGCTTTCCTGGAGATGGCTGAACACCTGCCTGCTGGTGAGAAGCAGTGAATGAATTCCTTGTTTTGCTTTGCTTGCCTGCATGGCTTTACTTATTAAGCTGTCTTTATCTTAATGCACAAATTTTCTCACTTTTCCCCTTCCAGTTCTCTTCCCCATCCCTCCACGGGCGGAGTGAGCGAGTGGCTGCGTGGTGCTTGGTTGCCTGCAGAGGTTAAACCACAACGTACGTGTAGCTGTTGAGGCTTTTGACAGAGCTCTGGTTGGTCTAACACTTGTCTGCTCTGTGCTTGCTGTCTTCTGCAACCAGGGACCTCGTGGGTGACCACAGGAGAGGGGCTGTGTGAGAGTGCTGTTGTGGTCACAGTCGGACACCACGCCTATCGCAGGTATTGCTGACTGCGATGGAAAATAGATGGAAAATGTCAGATTTCCCAGTTGTTTCACCATGCAGACCTTTCTATTTCTGCAGTTTCCTGAAGCTTCATTAATTTCAGTTTAAATATACTTTTTCAGATTTCTAGTGATTTTGTGCTACTTTTCTTTTTGAAGTTGTATAGAAAGAAACCATTTCTTCTAGCCAACAAAGTAATGAGAGAGAAAAGTGATTCTTTTTCAGTCCATCTCACTTTTACTAGCCAAAATTAACTAAACCAAAATTATTTTATTCCAGGTCAATTTAAAACACAATATTTAAATTTTCACTTCTTGTAAAAAATAAAGGAAAAATATGAGGGCAGAGTGCTTTCATTTCAGAGACCAGTAGCGTAGATGGTCCCCAGGATGGTGGAAGAACTGGTTTCACTTTGTGCTTCCAACTGGAGGACCAGAGCCAGTGTTTCCCATGGGAGCTGTCTAACCACTGGGCTTTGGTGGCTCTGCAGTGGATGCTCTTGCTGCTGCCACCGTTGTTCTCCAGCAGACACATTTTCTCTCTCCATTGTTTCAAACTGAAGCTGTCATCCTTTTTTCCATCAAGTTCTTCTCCCAGTGGTCTCAATTTCCTAGGCTTTTTTGGGTGTTTGTGGAATTGACTGTTTTCCTTTTGTTTGATCTTTAAATGGTAGTCTCCTGGGTTCTGATTTTTGTTTATCCTCCCCCTTCATCCCCCCCCCAAAAAAAACCCAACCACCAAATGACCAAATGTAAACCTTAGCTCCCAAACAGACTACAGCATGGAAGGTTTCTGCATTGGTCACAAAACGTTTCTAAGCCAGTAGGTCACAAAGGTTCCTCAGGGGACAGAGACATTTTCTGAGCTCGGGATAATTTTTGAACATCAATTTAACCTTTACAGAAGAATTTACTTTAACCTAGAGAAAAATACTTAAAATAATATAGGCTGACAGGTATGGAAAAATCTAATAATAGGGATTTAAAACAGAACACTGCCACAAATTTAGGTGAATAAAAATAGGACAATCTTTTCTTAGCACTTTCAACAGCACAGAGACCATTACCAGAATAAGAGCACTGATGTGCCCTATTAAGAGATACTGTGGTGGAAAAAGCTTTCCACTGGGAAGATCCATTATTTTATGTTTCAGGGGAGTGGCTGTCATGAAAAACTGTTGTTATTATCCCAGCTCTGTGTATATTGTCCTCATACAAATTGTATTTTAAAGCTATAATAGATTTTTAATCCCCGGTTTACCAAGGGGTTTCCTTGGTCTTTTATTTGTTTGCCAAAATACAGCTTGATATTTTAAGATCAAGTCTGATTGACTCTTTGAAAGCATGTGGGTAAATCTAATTCAACAACTACTCTTTGTGCTGCTCAAGGCAGTTTGTTGGCAGAGCTGGAAGTACTGTACCCTACACTCCATGTTGTGTTTTGCAGTTTTTGTTTTCTTAAAGAAAGTCATTGAACAAATGTCTTTAAAAACAAAACAAACACAACAAAAAACCAAAACAAAACAAAGACAACAAAAAAGAGAAAAAAAACCCCAAGAAAACCCCAAACTTAGGTCAAATTGTCTTTAAAACTAGCCATTTTTTGTGACTAATGTGAAGCACCTTGCCTTTAATGGCTTAAAATAAGCATCGATTTTCTGAGAAGCAAATCTTTCCATATACCTAAAATAGTGAGATGTACAAAGGAAATACTGGCTTTTAAAAATCTTCCCCAGTTGTCTTATTTGCAGAGATTTTAGATTATTCCTGATAAAGTCATCAATATAAATATAGTTTCTCTTAACTCCTGCAAGTGTGATACAACTCTCCCTTTTTAGTGGACACCCTGTTTTAGAAAACACGCATGATTCATTCCTAGCGTTGTGGGGTTTATACAGATAGCCTACAACGCTTCCATTATAGCCTCAAAATGCAGTTTTCTCCTCATAATCATAGAGGAAACTTGAATGTGGACTTAATGGGGCTGCATAAAGCCAGGTTCCCAGAGACTGTGCTTGGGAGGGTAAATCTGCTTTCCTTGGTGTTCTTCCCCTGTGGAAGGTCAGTGGGGACACAGAAGAACACACCAGGCAGCTGTTAGTGACAACAACCTATAGGAGCAAATATTCCAGGGTGAAGCACTTCTTCAGTCTGCGTCTTTGTTGGTGTCTCCAGATCTGTAGTGGAGCCAACAGAGGTTCTCCAAACAGCTGTGGAAATGTTACACGCAAGAAGAGCAGGGCATGCCAAGGGAGGAGAGTTATTTGTGGCTCCCCAGGCTGGACGTCACTTTGTGTTTCCACCTGGGAGGCAGCCTCCATCAGGGGGATGTCAGTTCCATGGGGGTTTGCAGTTTATTATTCAGGTATAGTAAATCATCACTAGAAAAATATACCTAAAATCTCACCGTAGCTCTCCTGACAATGTATAAACAAAAAGCAGGGCTGTATCTCAAACCCTGAGGATCCATGGTTACTGACAGGAGGGGAGAAAGACTATTCACGAGGACTGTGATAAGGGAACAGGCCTGTTTAGGAGGGCATCCGGAGCACCTACCAGTTCAGCTTCACCATATGGCCCTGCTCATCTAACAGTTCTCCCCTGCTGGTGCTCTTGCCTCAGCCTTTGTCCACATCAATACCGCTGTGTCTCTGATCCCATGTGGCACCCATGTCCCATGGCATCTGGACACAGCGGCCAGAGCTGGGTACTGGCAATGAGGTTTTTCAGCACTCCCAGGCTCAATAAAGAGTGAAGCAGATTTGGGGTTCATCCAGGAGGTCTAGTTGGGAGGGAAGAAGAGAGAAAGGGGCCAGAAGCAGCCCTGGAGACCAGGCTACCACACCTTGTGGAGGTTGGAAAAGCCCTTTTGCTTCCTCATATGTGTCTTCAATTGTTTCTTCCTGAGCATATGCTTTTCTTTTTTCTTTCTAGTGCCCCCTGCTGTGTTTTCTTGTGCCAGAATACATTTTTTCTCTTGGATTTAGGGAGAATAATAATTTCTGATTAAAGGCCCAATAAGCAATGAAAAGTGTAAAATATCAAGCATTTTTGTTTATTGATGTGGAACAGGTCCTAGAAACAGCCTTGTCCAGTTCTGCTGCATGAACTCACCAATTCTGAGTAAACCAACATGAGATTGCAACTGGACATGTGACAGACTTCTCATCCTGCCAGCTGCACTGCCAGCTTGGAAGGGTCAGGACCTTAGGAAATAACATGAAACATTACGTCTTGAATATATATGTCTGGAATAGCACTTTGAAAATCACACTGATATTTTACAAAAATACAGTTCATCAACCTCTGTGTCTTTTTTCTGTTTAGTGTTGATTAAAACAGTCAGCAACGCTGTGCCTGCCAGGGAGATAATAATCGAGTTGAAACTGGATTCCTTGTTTGTGGTGAAACAAAACAAAGACTTCAGATATCTGATTTGCACACAAAAGGTGAAGGGCACCATGGGGTGCTGTGACTGTTAGAAAATGAAGAAGTTTCTCATAAATTATAAATAGGCTTTACATCCTTTTGAAATGTGAAAAAGCTCATTTAAACAGTTATTAAATAAAATTTTTAAAGTAGCTGTTTGCTTCAGGATGCAAAATATGGGGGAGCAGCCAGGTGGTGGGACATGGAGGCAAAGAGGCTGGGGGACAGGGTGACCTCCCTCTCCCCCTGCCCCTGCGCTCCACAGCGTAATCTTCTGCTGTCCTTAGCTCCCTCCTGATCAGATCTGACAAATAAAGTACTTCTCTTATTTTATTGTAAGCTTATACTTCACTCTGCATTATTTCGTGCTGTAGTCTCCCAATGTGTAGAAAACCAAAGAAGTATTTACCTTTGAGAAATTACACTTTAAGCATAAGGTGCAGTTGAAGAAATGAGAGCAGAAACAAAAAAGGAGAGAGACAAATGTAGCAAGATGGTTTTGCTTTTTTGACCATTAGATTCCATTTATGATTTTGGCCAGTTCTTTATGGTTGGATTCATCTCAGTATACTTTAATTGCTTAAAATTGAGGCATTTGTCCTCAGCTGGGGAACTGGGCTGCCCATAGCCAAAGGAAAGCTGCGGATACCTCCAAAGGGGAATTTGTCCCTTCAAGGTAAGTACCTAAAGAAGGTGGTGGGATGAACGCTGTAGGGATCTCTCTCTTTCTCCTTTGACTCTAAAGGAAGCCCAGGTGATTTGTTCAGATTAAATACTACTTTTTCACATGGCAGGAATAGTCCCAGGCTTAAACAATTTTATTTCTTATTGAAACTTTAGAGAAAAACAGATTTGTTTTTTATTTTTTTCTGATGTTTTCACATTTTCATTACAGGGGAAAAAAAAATCTAGATAACCAAAGGGAAATTTTTATTCCAAATGTCCATCAGAGGAAAATGCCTGTATGGGCTGGTACCAGCTGCCCGTCAGCCGGCATCCTGGGGCCAGGCTCTGAAGTGTGGCTGGTGCTCCTACTCTGCCCTCCTCCCTCACTGCTGGTTGGTGTCTGTGGAGGGAACACATGCCGAAGTGGTAGCCATCCCTCTCCTGCGTGTGGATGACGGATGTGCCTTGGGCCTCAGAGATGACAGCCACAGGACCTGTGATGACTTGAAAAATCACGCACCAATGCTATCCGCCCTCCAGCCAGCACGGGACGAGTGATGCATTAGAAATCCAGATCCTTTACCAGCGAGGAGATTAAAGAAGCAAGAAAGAAGTTTCTTAATCCCTGCCTCAAGCGTTTTAAAACCTTCTTGCTTGGGTCCTACATAAATCAAAATACAGGACTGGCTATATTCTGCAAATAAATCATCTTTGATATTTACTTCTCACATAACTTCTCTAACAAAATCTGAATTCCCTACCAAATATGCTAATAAAAAGTCAACCGTTCTATAATTTAGTGGCATCATATTAATAATATTTTCTTCAGTTGTATGTCTCTCTCTCAGAGAGCACTTGACATACTGCTTACACCTAAAAAGTGAAATTAATATCTTAATATATCATTTAGTCTATTATTTCTTAATAATGAAACTCACTAAATATAAACCGTCTGTACAATAATTAATCATGCATGAATGCTAACCAAATGAAGATTAAATTAGCATGAAAAAAGCCTCCCACAAGTAATTACCACAGGCACTTGAGGAAAATAATTTCAAAAAATGTAAGTACATAAATTATTTCTGCTACAGTGAACAATCGTAGTAATGGAAGAGGACACTTAGTATTGAGCATTGCAATAGGATTAAAGAACATGTATCTTTTTTTTTTCTTCTGAAAGAATAGGAACTTCCGAAAGAAAAGCGATGATTGGTTTATAAAACATATTTTGCACATATGGAAAATCTTCTGGTTGAGAATGCGATGACGCTTTGCAGACAATCATGAACTAAGCCTTACAAGCAGGCAGAGGAGAGCAGATAACAAATATGTCACAGCTAAAAATGTGTACCCAAGACAACCTGCCATTCTCACAGCTGGAAACAAAGTGGCACATGTTTCAACAAGGACACCAGGAGCCAGGGGCCAGCTCTGTGAACGCCGTGTCGGAGCTGCTCCATCGCCACGTTTCCTGCCACCGCGCTGGACGCCTCTAACTACCCTGCCCCGTGCTTGCCATCGTGGGCACCTGCTGGCAAAGCCTGTGCTGAAATGCAAAGCTGTGGCTCAAATTTGCCATGTTGTCTTAAGCTTTAAATTGAAAAAAAAGAACCCTTAGCGTTCACGGCAGTGATCCAGAGCTTGAGCTAATTTGAAGCTGGCTCATACATCCACATGGGTGCTACCACAGCTTTCAGGTAGGCATGTTTGCAGTTACCTCAAAGCCCTCAGTCAGCCCTTCCAGATAATTTGTATCCCTACTGATGCCCATGTTTGGATAAACCAGTACCGCTAGGCTTTTGATGTTAAGTAGCTGTAAAGACTGATATTTCATTCCAAAACAGACCAACTGAACAGTTGTTTAATTAAACAACAATTAAGAAGTTGTTTGCCAGCACTTTTAAGAATCCCAGCGTTCTCTTTTCTGTTGCATGAACTTTTTCTGCCATGAACTTAACCTGTCACAATTTTCTTTCACTGCACATATTTGCTGATGCCAGAAGCTCCGTCAGAAGGGGTTCACAAATCAAGCTTTTGGCAGGTTGCAGGCTGGGTCTCATTCTCACCTCCACCTCGGTGCCTCAGGGGACGCACTGTCTTCTCCAGCTGAAGCGCACAGGTATGCCTTTGCTTGCTTCCCTCAGTCGGCTCTGCTCATTTCCAGCTGAAACACTTGGCTGTCTGAAACCCAGGTAAGACCTCTTCAGTATTTAATTTTCCTCCTAAGTGTGGAACTAAAGTATGTTGGGGTTTCGGTGTCTTTGTTTCTCTGCTTAAATGAGTCATGTTTAAAGACTATGACTAGTATTGAACATCATGGGGTTAGGCAGGGTAGGAACTGGGACATGTAACTTCCAAGATTACTCTTACTATGGATACCTATGTTTTGCTGCAGTGCTGTTGCAGTTCAAGTCATCTCTGAGCCTGTCCATTATTCTGACAGAGTACAAAATGTAAAGCCCGACTCAAGCAGGAAGATGTTTGCTTGTTTTGCCTCAGAGGCTGGCTCTGCTGCCAGCTTTCTCTGTAGCCGGAGGAGCCAGGCGCAGCTGCCCAGATGCTCACCAGCATCATCTCACCATCACACACCAGACTCTCTGTGGTGGTGGCAAGTGAGAAGAGCTGAAGCAGCACGAAAGGCTGGTGGCTCTTGATAGCTTTCCCTGCCTATGTTTGTTGAAACAGCCATGAAGGTATGGCTGTTGTGTCACGTGCTGTGCAGAGCTGCATGAACCAAGCCTACATGGACCCTGTAACATCTGAAATACTCTGAATGCCTTTGCTTATGTTCCCCCTGCTCTTGGGGAGAGTATTTGGCCTCAAGTTGCGCCAGGGGAGGTTTAGATTGGATATTAGGAAAAATTTCTTTACAGAAAGGGTTATCCAGCGTTGGAATAGGCTGCCCAGGGAAGTGGTTGAGGCACCATCCCTGGAGGTGTTCAAAAGATGGGTTGACATGGTACTTAGGAATATGATTTAGTGATTTTTTATTGCTTGTTTCTTGTTTATTTTTTTGTCAGAGTTAGGTTGATGGTTGGACTAGATGATCTTTAAGGTCCCTTCCAACCTGGACGATTCTATGATTCTATGATTTCATCTTAGCTTAATTCAGCACAGCGATGGGTGTATGAAGGTGAGGAAAAAGAATGGAGCTGGGAAGTGGAACTTTGGGCATGGTCACACAGGGATGCCCCAGCAGCTGGAGCTGCATCAGGGCAGGCTGGCCCTACTGGTGCCTACAAGTGGAGAAAGAGGTGGAAGGTAGAAAGATGGGGGGCAGTCTGCAGTTTGAGAGCTCTACTAGGTGGCAGAATGCTGGGTTGTCTTTTATACCCATGGCTACCTTCTGTTTCTCCATCAGGTTTTGTGTTGGCAAGTCTCAGGGTCCTCCAGGTGAGTAGGAAGAGGACAGATGTGAGGTAAATGCCACAATGAAGCTCACTTGGATGCACACTGAGGTTCCCCTCAGCGAGTCTTTTGTGTTCATACTGACATTACCTGTTTTTCCTCATTGCACTTTAAGATGCGATTATAATCTTATCTATGCCAAAATTCATAGCATTTGATGTCAGGTGTTTCTCAGTGGCATCTTCATTAGGACTTGGTCTTCGTTCTAAGTTAACGGAAAGAAACAAGAACCTCCAGAGAAGGAGTTAGATCTCTGCAAACAGCCCTGCTGAATCTAGTCAGGATTAAATAGTTTGTATTTGAATGCTACAATATTTTTGCTGGTAGGATTCTGTTTTTATTTTACACTAAATGTTAATATGTATTGAGTCTTCTCTGAAAGCCCTTGTGAGGTGTCTGCTTTCATCCCTGTTTCAATGCCAAAATTTCAGTCATGAGAAATTTTTGCTAGAACAAAATCAAAGTCGGGGTTTCCTTTTAATCTTTATATTTTTATTATGGCTCCATTACTTTAAGAAGAGCTAGCTCTGGGTAAGCCTACGTGCAAGCAGTGCTTTGGTAACCCACCAGTTCTTCTCTTGCAGCAGTACCAGTCTGAGTTTCACGGGCAGGCATGAGGCTGGGGCTGGCCATCCTGTTACACCTCAGTAAGTACAGAAGCTGCAGTTACTCAGGCCAATTTGGAAATATTGTCATGGGATTTACATATGTCTCCAAGATTTTGTGAGAGTGCTTCTCTTAAGTACGCTCTTAAGACACGCATGATGGTGACAGAGTCCTTATTCCCCACTTTCTTGCCTAGGAGCTATGAGTGATATGAAAAGCTTTAGGTACAAAGGAAAGATAAATGTTGTAATTGAGTCTGAGTCATCTCCTGAAAGGGGCAATCAATATCTGCTAACAAATAATGAGCGTGGATCTGCGTAGATAAAGAAGAGCAAGCTAATCAAACTTACGCGTCGCTTTATACCTCAAGAGTCAAGCGTCACTCATCATCTGAAGTATAACCTCTGCCATAGACTGAAATCTGACAGTAAAATACTGTAAATTTACTGTTGTAATTGCGTTACTGTTTCTAGTGTTCTGTGGGATCTTCACATATTGATTGGTTGGGTTATTTTAACTGCACTTTTTACAACAAGTTGAGCCAAGTAAAGCTGAACGGATAAAGCCTCCAAGGTACCCATTCCTGTTCAGGGTTTCAGGACAGAACTTGTTTAAAAGGACAAGCCCTGTAAGGAAAGTCTTAACATAAAGAGAAAAATATTTAAAGTTGTTTCAGGCAAAATAAACAAAAAGATCCTGCAATTATTTAGACAGTTCAAAATTATTCTGTTTAGTTATTAATGACCATTCCTGGGGTCTGAATGGAGGGCTCTGGGATCAGACCGAGGGGTTCATTATAAATCATCAGAAAATGTGAGAGACCCCTGACGTCAATTCTGGTCTCAGCTCTACTATTATCACTTGGAAATGAACAGAAATCAGCAGAATTAATCCAAAACTGGCTCTGCTCACAGAGTCAATTGAAAAGCCTGTGATTCTACTGTAGGAGTGCTGGCTATGGGTATGTCAGGATAGGAAGCATAATAAATTATTGTTCATAGCAGATTGGCATGTTTACTGTGCAATAATGTGCTGAGAATATAAGTTTTAGAATGGATTTGTAATATGTGGCTATATTTTTTGTATTGATTTTGCAGCAGGTGTCTTCTTTACCAAAGCTCTCTATTCTACCAAATATTATTAAGGACAAAAGGAGTACATGCAAAGGATAATTTAATTTTCTGCTGATGTTGGGATTTAACTGCTTTTGTCTGGAGAATACTGCTGGGAGTACAAAACAATTTCCTCTCTCTTTGATCTTCTTTTGTGCTCAGTGCTGATAAGACTCCAGCAAGCACAGGATGACTGTGATGCTGGGTCCTGCCACCCGGCCGTTGGGGACCTCCTCTTGGGTCGCAGCAAGCAATTAACAGCCTCGTCAACCTGTGGAATGAGCAGCCCTCAGAAGTACTGCATTATAGGCTACCTAGAGGTTGGTTTGCTTTTTCTTTTTTAATGAACTGAACTCTGCTTACTAATAATGTTCTCATCTGTAAAAGCAATTTGCCCAGACTGGGAAGTTTCCATTGGAGTTGTCTGAATAATCATCAGACAGTGTGACATAAGTCTGGTGGAAGGCTCTGCCTTACTGTGGTGCATATGGATGGTTTGGCAGCAAACAGCCTCCACAGTGATGTGTAGCTTCTCAAGAGGCAGAAACATCCATGAGATGCAAAAGAACACAGGAATTTCTGAAGAAGCTTTGCTATGTGGGTCCTTTTCTGACCCATACCTCAGAGGTGAAGACCAGAGTTTGCATGTGTGTGAGTGCAGGAGGAGTACAGTCCTGCAGGCTGTAGGCACTGCCTTGATGGACCTTCACTGGAGGACACGTCCCATACAGTGTAGTGACCCAAGGCAGCCTATTAAGAGATTCACACCATATCCTCTCATGTCTTTTGATCTGAAATAAGACCAGCATTGGTAAAAGCAGAAAGGCACATGAGAAAAACTCATGGTGTAGTCCAGCCTTTGGCTGGGTGGGTGGGTAGGAAGATCCAAAATGTTGGCGATCAGATGGATCCCTCTCGCTCCCTGCCTGCAGCGCGGGAGCTGCGCCAGGCAGAAATGGGAATTCCCCAGTTGTGCGTCCTGGAGGACTTGGCCCAGCTGAGCTAATAAATTGTTGCAAATAGAAATATTTTCACTAAATATCAGCTGTAGGCTGAAGAGGAAATTAATAAAACACAGCTTAATTTATAAGCATTCGAAAATAGTTACTGTTTATGACCTTCTGGCAAAATGCTGTGACACATTTACAGTGCAAATCTCTGCCATGCTGAGATGGAGCACTGCTCCAACACACTCTTTGCAACTATGGTTTTCTGCAACACGTAAATACCTCTTTCCTCTTCCAAAAGAGGAAAACCCTTTGCTGTTTTTCCCCATGTTGTTTGAACAAGGGGATCCTGGCCACTAACTTGTTGGCTGTGGTCTGAGTCTTGGCACTACTTGGTAGATGGGCACAAAGAGCCATCTCAGAGACATCGCGCCTTTCTGACCCTTAGCCGAATGACTGCTTTTTTCCCTTTCTTTTTAAGAGGAGATCAAAGAGCAATAAAAAATTCATATTTTCACTTGCCTGTACTTATCCTTTGAATTATGTAAATACAGACTCATGAAAAGGAACAGCTGTTCTGCAATAATGCCTGTGATTTAATGCTGCTTCAATGTATCTTGACCCCTGATAACTGTCTCCTAAAAAGGGTTAGAACTACAAATTCTGCTGCTTTGCAGAGCTCAAGGGATAGAGGCTTATGCTCTGGCAATGTGTTCTGCTCTATCAGCTCACCTTATATGTGGGTCACGTGTAGCATATCAGTCACAGCTCAATTCTCTTTATCGCCAGCACACGTTTAATGCTTTTCTGGAGGCAGGCCAGGAAGCTTTGCATCTTGCAAAGCAAAGTTCTTCCTCCCCCAGTTCCCCTCCTGATGACCTGTGTCAGGCATCCTGAGGTGAGCAAACCTGACTTGTGAAAGTGTGTGTTAGTCAAGATGGCAAGCTGCCAAGAGTCTGGACTCGGTTGGGATGTCTTATTGAAAATTCAGATTGAAAAAAATTAATGTTCAACTGCTTTTTGTTTGAAAAGAGACGCTGCAAATAATTTTCTTATTTAGAGTAATGTGTCTTATTGTTTCTAAATGTATGCATCACCTATGAGGGGATTTACTACTTACATGTTTTGAAAGGAAAAGAAAGCAGACTCAGTATTGAGGAGAGTATAAAGCTGCCCACTTCAGAAGCAAATGGGATCTGCCAGACTTGCCCTGTGTGGACATGCACATGCGTGTCCTTTGGGGCACAAAAAGATTTTTACGGAGCAACCTTAAACATAAGTTGACTGAGTGTCACAGACACACAGACACACAGAATTGTAGTGGTTGGAAGGGACCTCAGAGATCATCGAGTCCAACCACAAAAAAAAAAAAAAAACAAAAAAAAAAAAAAAACCACCAAACAAACAACACCAGCTCCCACCACCTAAACACACAACAACCTCCAACCAAAAAACCATCACCCACCCACACAGCCCCCCACCACAAACCAGTAATCTTGGGCACTAGAGCATGCCCTGAAGAACCATGTCTACACGTTTCTTAAATACCTCCAGGGATGGTGACTCCACCACCTCCCTGGGCAGCCCATTCCAATGCTGGATAACCCTTTCAGTAAAGAAATGTTTCCTAATATCCAACCTGAACTTCCCCTGGCGCAACTTGAAGCCGTTACCCCTTGTCCTATCATCTGTAACTTGGGAGAAGAGACCGACCCCCGTCTCTCTACAGCCTCCTTTCAGGTACTTGTACAGAGCAATAAGGTCTCCCCTCAGTCTCCTCTTCCCCAGACTGAACAAATATTGTATGTGTC
The DNA here is from genome assembly GCF_001431845.1 of Calidris pugnax. Taxonomy (NCBI): domain Eukaryota; kingdom Metazoa; phylum Chordata; class Aves; order Charadriiformes; family Scolopacidae; genus Calidris; species Calidris pugnax. Next base: position 43,524,400 of record NW_015094506.1, read on the forward strand.
TGTATAAACCAGAGAGTGGACACGTGCAGTCCTGACAAATGCTCCCGTAGCTTGAGCTCTCCTTGCCAGACCTTTGTGAAATGAGGTGACTATCTTTTTGTATTTTTGTCTCATCTTCGAAATTGTACATTTGTACATTTTTACACCTGTCAAGTCTGCTATAGCTGAATGGCTGAATATAAAACATACTTATCGTAATGTTTAAAACGCATAATTTATAGCATACCTGTGAATCTATATCTGTTCATTTATTTAAATGCCAATAATCCCCGGGTGATTTCCTAATACAAAGATGTGCAAACCATTCCTAATACTTACCCGTGAATTGTGAGTGTGCCAGCCAGGATGTCTCTCTGCCAGTCCCCTTCTGAGTCATTTCCAGCCCAGCTCGTGCCACTGGCTTCTACTTTCTGTTTTCAGCAGCACTCCTGCCAGGCTCCTAGCCAAGGGCTCCAAATCCGTGCCTCCTGCTTTAGCTCCTTCTCCCTTCTCCCTACCAGCATCCCTGCCAGCCAGGCACAGCTTGGGCATCACCTGCCACTTTGGCTTACCCCTGAGTCCTTGCACTCAGGCTCTGCCTAAATCTTGTAGAGTCCGTCTGCGTAGTGCAGCCCCCCCTCCCCACTCTGGGCGTCCCCCAGGGCAGTCACTACCATACTCTTCCCCGTGGCCCTGCTTGTCCCAGGACAGGTCATCTCCCAGCCCCAGCATGTTAACCTTGTCACCTCTCCATATGTCTCCCACTCCATTCCCCTCTTATGACCTTAAATATGAGCTCCTTGCCCCTGCTTTCAAAGCCCTTTTGCAGACAAAAGCCTCTCATTCAGCAGTGAGATATTGACTAATCATCACCACCTTCTTCTTCTGCTTGTTACATTTTCAAACAAGACCCTTTCATTCTATTGACATCCTGATTTTCCTCCTTTGCATTCTTTTTAAACTTTTACAGTTTCTCTATGCCTACAAAAGGCACTAACAGTGATCGCAGTGGTGTGGTGTAGCATGTGGCGTTGTGGGTGTGGGGTTTAGTTTTTTTGGTGGTTTGGTTTTTTTTTGTGGTTGGACTCGATGATCTCGGAGGTCCCTTCCAACCACTAAGATTCTGTGATTCTGTGATTCTGTGTCAGCCCAGACCACCTGCTTACATTGTACCTGGATCCAACCTTGCCTTCCACTTATATCTGTCTGCTGCTCCTGGCTGGGTCTCTGAGCTGCTAGAAAATGTGCAAAAGAGAGAGGAAAAAAGCACATAAATAATGTAGTGTATGTTCCTTTTCAAGGCTTCTTCAGATCTTGAAAGATCCAGTCTTCCCTTGAATCCCTTCTGCCACCTCGCTGCAGCCTCTGCCTGAAAGTTTCTACAGCCTTTATGAGACAGGAATAAAAGCTCAACTCTTAAAAAATAAATTTCTCCCAAGGCACTCTTGCAAAACAAACTCTCTGGCAGCTAAACCCAGAATCAAGACCTTTACAAACATATTTTTTAGCTCTTATTGAGATCCTTCTCCACAAGGAGAGTGTATTTTTATAGATTGCCTGGGGCAAACCAAGGCCAACATTTACCCTATACATATCATGTGCATATGATGATTTTCTTGGACTTGTCTTATATATGAAAGTGATTAAAGCATAAGCACCCAAAGCAGCATGACAGGCTGCTGTCTTGCAATGGCATAAATAGTGTACATCTACCAGATCTCGAGAGATGAGACCAAATCCATCTTTTATTCTGCTTGATTTGTTTTCTAGGCTGAACAGAAGTGCTTTCTCTGTGACTCCAGATACCCCTATAATCCCTATATGCAGCACAACAGTCACATGATTGAAAATGTTATCACAACTTTTGAGCCTGATAGGAAAAAAAAGTGGTGGCAGTCTGAAAATGGTAAGTTTCTTTGAGAAAATATTGCTGCATAGTGTTACTGTGAGATTTATTTATGTATTTGAGTTTTATCACATTGCCTTCATGAAGAGATGAAACAAAACTGCATCAGTTCTTTGATTCAGAAATACTGAGTGATTTAAACCTATTTGTGTGTCACAATATAGGATTTTAGAAATTCTCTTTTTCTACAGACAGATTTTAAGTCCAGTATCTCCAAGAGCAGGCTAGAAGACCCACAGCAGTGCTGTGTTACACATAGTGTCCATGTATTTTTCACAGAGTATATGATTTTCAGGGAAATGCAGTTTATGGCAAAAGATACATTTGTCTACCTTTGTGTAATGTGTAATGACAGAGTGTGTAAAACACACATATCCATTTAAAAAATAATGCTTGCAGTGTAAAGCACCAATACTTTAAGAAATAATTAAATGAAGCCTGGATATCAACACCCTTATTGCCACATCTTAATTTTGTCACAAGTTTCTCTGTGGTAGTTCTTCATTTGATAACAATTTATATATCCTTACAGCTTCTCTGTGAAGGCATGGTAGGAGGAATAGCAGCTACTCTACTTTATTTGACATATATTGAATAGGTAAAAAATACTCAACAGGTTGCAAATTAAGGCATAATATGTTACCTCTATTTTGAGTAGCCAACTGAAGTTCGTAAGCCATGTTTTTTCATGGAGTTTAGCAAGGAACTGTCACCAGTTTTGGACAACAATGTCAATAAAGCTGTGGGCCAGCTGTGAGAGGACCTTTTCTTGCTCTCTCCATCTTTCTTGTGGGATGAGGACTCATGCACAGCCTCGTCAGCAGGAGCCCTGGAATGCTGCATGCAGATGTGAACACTGGGGATATCAGCTGAGCTCCTGCAATGCTCTACAGAGAATGTGTGAATCGTGGGGGGTTTTCCTATACTTGTTGCAATTTTGGAAGATGCCTCACACGATAGCTCTGCTCATGACAAATTGCAGGCCTGGCAGTGTAGAAGGGTTTAACAGATCTGTTTAGCATGACAAAAAAACCCACATATTTTATTTGGTTTCTTTTATTTTTTCTTAGAAATAAGCAAGCTATTTGGATGGATTTTAGAAGAATCTTGCTGGATAGAGGAAGACGTAAACCCAGAACCTTACTATCACCACCACTTACAGTCCAAATGATCTGAACAGGGCCTTTAACCATCTCCTGCAGTCTCAGTGACATGCAGCTTTACTGGTGCTAGTGCTGGAAAGGCAGCAAATCTTGTTGCCCCCGAGAGAGTGCTCCAGCCCCACGCTGGGTTTGTGCACAGGGAATGCCCTAAAGAGCCTGGCTGCTGTGCTGGAAAAGGCATCTTTAAATTCCCCACAAGAAAGCTGTCTCAGCAACCCCTCCAATGTGCACATTATGCTCTTCACTTCATTTTCATTCTCTTTTCAGGCATTGACCATGTCAGCATTAGATTGGACCTGGAAACTTTGTTCCAGTTCAGCCATCTTATCCTGACTTTTAAGGTACATCTTTTACCAGAACTTTAATGTAATGTCATACGCTAATTACTTAACCACAGGAATAAATTGCTTAGAGAGGCAATGACAGCTCCATCATTAGAGGTTTGTAAGAACAGGTTAGATAAACACCTGTCAAGTACGGTTAAGTTAGAGTTGATCCTGCCTTAGGGGAGGAGGATAGACTGAATAGCTTCCTATTCATGTACCTTCTGGTCCTATTTTCTATAAATCTGAGAATTAAAGCTGAAAAAAAATTAAATTGCAAAATCAAGCCCTAAAAATGTGGGACACCTCTGAACTGCAGTTGCTCTTTCAAATGTAGTTCAGTCTTCTCGTGCATATCCATTATGATCCAGATAGTTACAAATTTATTTTTTTTCTACAAAATTCCTACATTGTTATGGTAAACTTCCTTACTTAGAAAGTAATCTTGTGTTTATACAGAAAGTTACCCTTCTCTTTTGCTAGAGAGTGGTTTGAATGAGGAATCCGGCTTTTTCAGAGAATCCTGTAACCAGCACTGTAGCCCTGTACTGAGCCTGCAAGCTCCCAAACACAAAATTTTAATTGCCAGGTGTTGGCATCCCCCAAAGAGGAATGTCAATACAACAGCCCCTGAGATGTCTTATCAATGTCTGGGTAAGGAATTCTTGAAATAATGTTTCTTGCAGACATTTCGGCCTGCAGCAATGCTGGTTGAGCGCTCCACCGACTTTGGTCAGACCTGGAAAGCGTTTAGATATTTTGCACAGGACTGTGCAGCTTCTTTTCCCAATGTCTCTTCTCGTCCAGCAAAAGGTGTGGGAGATGTCGTTTGTGATTCAAGATACTCAGACATCGAGCCCTCCACTGAAGGCGAGGTATTGCCAACTGTCTGTGTTTGCATGAGCTCAGATCATATGTGGCTGTTTTTCTGGAGCTGAAGGTCTGTATCCATCAGATCCACTTCTACAGGTTTTGAGACATGAAGTGCTATTGACTTAACTGAAGAAGAAAAGACAATCACTGCATTTTACCCTCAGTTTTACATCCAAATGAATTTATAAAACAACTTGTACAAAACCTTCTAATGCTCTTTCCTTGTTTTCAAATTCATATGGAAGTCACCCTTATAGGAGATCTTGACTCCCCGTTAGCCTCTATCATTAAAGGCACGGTCCTTTGATCCCTTTGGTGAGTGCTGGTCCCATCTCTACATCACTCTAGGGCATTGCTTGTCCTTCCTCCTGACACATCAATCCACCAAAAGGTCTTTTTGCCTCACTCAGCCAAGGCCAGGCTGAAAGGGTGAGAGCACTTGCTGAATCTGCCACTGCCTTGTGTTTTTTCTTTTATGGCATCAGTGAAGTTGCATTAGTAACTAATGGGTCTCAGGTGACAGTCTTCATATCCAAAAAAAAATAGTTTCAGCTATCTATAGAGCTGTATTGATTTGTTTTGCAGGTTGTTTTAAAAGCTTTGGATCCCAGCTTTGAAATAGAAAATCCCTATGTGCCATATATCCAAGGTATGAACAGTACAGGTTTTCTCCAGAGATACTTTGCTGGTGTGGCTTGTTTTGTACATTGAAAGGGGGAAAAGTTCAGCTAGTGTAAGTCGATGTTGAAAATTAGGTATCAAAAGATCATAGGGAGTCATCTGTATTAGTAACTAAAATGGGCTAATCTTATTCTCTAGTCCTGAGGGCAAATGGCACAGCTCTGCAGAGCTCAGGCATGCAGCTGGACTGTCTTTCCTTCTGGGATCAAGTAGCCCAATCCACGCTGCCTTTTGGGAGCGGTCCCAGAGGTACATGAACCCATGAAGGCAGTGACTGGGAAAATACGGGTTGGCCCCAGCCAGAGCCATACCAAGGAGGGTGCAAATGCATATGCAGCTTTGTGTGAGGAGTGGGTCCATGTCCTGGCACTGTATGGGTCAGTGGGCTCGGCCAACATCAGATCATTTTAACTAATTCTTCGGTATGGAGAAATTCTTGGATGACTGATCCAAGCTGAAGATTTGACCCTGTTCATTTTCGAGTGAACTTGAGCTCCTGAATTCTTTTCTTTTCTTCCAGAGCTCATTACATTGACAAACTTAAGGATCAATTTTACTAAACTCCACACCCTCGGGGATGCTCTGCTTGGAAGAAGGCACAGTGATCCCCTTGAGAAGTACTACTACGCTGTTTACGAGATGGTTGTGCGGGGTAGCTGCTTTTGCAATGGCCACGCCAGCCAGTGTGAGCCTGTGCAGAATCTGCGGGGAGATGTGTTCCATCAGTCTGGGATGGTGCGTCATCACTGCTGGCTCCAACAAGGGCGGTCCCTACCTGGTATTTTGGGGGATGGAAGAGATGGAGGGAGGGAGAGGAAAGAAGGACTCTGATGACCATTGGATTGACCGGTTGCAACTCCAAGTTGTAAAATGTTTCAGTACGGCTTCTTCCTTTAAAGCCCTGGGCTGGATTGCTCTGAAGCTGTCTCTTTGTTGGCACCAGTGTGTTTCAAAAGCAACTGGGACAAGACATGTTGATAATAGCAGCAAAATACCAGAGCTGTAATGGTGCAAATTTAATGCAGTAAGTAGCCTGTGGTGTGTGCAGACTTGAATGGCCACTTGTTGGGTGCATTCCACGCTCCAGCTGGGCTCGGGGGCTCTGCAGCTGGAGAGGAGGCATTGGCACAAAGAATAGCTGATAATGCAAAGCTAACCCATGAAAAATGGATTATTAAAAAATTCAGGAACAAGATTGCAAATTCTGTCCCTCTGGGAACAAGAGTTTTTTTCTCCTGGTAAATATGTTTCTCAATATAGAGACATGTAGGGAGGGAAAGATAGAATTTAGAAGGCTGACGTTTCCTTTGATATCGCTATAAGTATTTTTTTCTAAATGTTTCTTGGTGCCTTTAAAACTATTTGGTTAAAGTTTGTAGTTATTCTCCAGACCTCTTACTCAAATAACTGAGAATTATGTCAGCTGAGGGAGCCAAAGAGCTTTGAATTTTCCTGATCTTGCTGGCATACCTCAAGCAGATCTCCTCGCTTCTTGCCTTACCTTCTCTCTGTCCTCACCACATTGCAGGTCCACGGGAGATGTGTCTGCCACCATAACACTGAAGGTTTGTCTTGTGAAAGATGTAAAGATTTCTACAATGATGCTCCCTGGAGGCCAGCTGAAGGGACACAAGATAATGCTTGCAAAAGTAACTCAAACACATTATTTTCCTTTTTAATAGCTGAGGGACAGGGGAGTGGGAGGTGGGAAGGGGGGATGTGTAGCGCAATCCCAGCTCAATGCATTATGGGATGGCCGTGTTTCTGGGAGGGATACTTTTCCATGCCTCATCGAGAAAAATAGATGGATTTTTATATCCATCAGTGCTGTGTTGCCCTACAAGAAGGAGAGCTGTTCATGTTACTATTTTTCACAAAGAGAAAAAAACAATAAGGAGAGGAAAAAGAAACATGCAAAAAAGACCATTCATCAGTTTGCATAAGGTCTTTCTTGTGAATGAAAGAAGAACTTCAACAAGGCTAAATTATTTATTTCCATGTAGCAGATATTCAGCTAGACCTTTCTTCAGTGGAGCAGTGTTCCCAACTGCCTATCAGGCACACTCACCTGCACGGGTACTTTCTTAAGTGTAGAGGCAGCTCTGTTGTAGGTCTCTGATGTTTCCCCCCAGCTGTAAAGGCCTGGGAAGGTATAATCTTGCTGGGGCACTGAGATCATACAAGTAACAAATACCCCTGTGTTAACAGTAGACAACAATGGTGGCAAGACCACAATAACAGGAACTGTGGTGCGAAATACCCTGCTGTTCGTTTTGGTTTCAGGGTGTAACTGCAACGGCCACTCTGGCAGATGCCACTTTGACATGGCCGTGTACCAGGCCAGCGGTGGGGTCAGCGGTGGTGTCTGTGAGGACTGTCAGGACAACACCACAGGGCAACACTGCGACCAGTGCAAACGTTTCTTCTACCGGGATCCACTCAAAGTCATCTCAGACCCCCAGGCGTGCCTCCGTAAGCTTCCCTTCTTTAGCTTCTGTAAGAATGGATCAAAACAGAGTGGTTCTGGTTCTCTTTGCTCTGAACCCTGTGGCATCCTCGTGCTTAAATGTTCACTTGGTTGTAAAAATGTTACCAAACCTATAACATCCAAACTGCCTTATAAAATAGCTGCATGACAGCGTCCTTGAACCAGCGTTGTAAAAAGGGCTGCGTATTTCAATTCATTGCTAAACTGAGCTTAGAAATCCAGCAAGGCTGTCATCATTCTTGAACATCAGTATAAATATGAATAGCAGTAGTGCTGTTGTTTCTGTGATAGTGAGGGATTACAGAAGAGGGGAAAAATGGTGGGAGGAGTAGTAACTTTTGCTGGATACCTGCCATGTGCAAAAAAACCAGGGCATAAAAGCCCTTCTGAAAGATGAGCTAAATTCATTATTAATATAGGATGGAAAAAATGCTCTGAGTATAATTTAATTGTAGTAACTGATTGGCATAAAAAGTCCCTAAGGACCCCAGGGGTGATTACCCAGGGGAGTGGTGTGGTAGATGTCGGCTCTGCTGTGAGAAATGGATACTGCCTTGGGAAATAACAGAATGCATCATGAAGGCAGTGTCCCTTGCTGAATCCATTGCTTCCAGTAAATGATTTGGCAGTGGCCGACTCAGACCAACTCTGGGGACGTGGCTCATGTGGCAACCCTACAGCTTTCATGGGACCATCCCCAAAAGTATGGGCCCCGCTCTGCCCCAGGTACTCTGGAAAGGGAAGGGAGTGGATGAGTGATGCCTATTTCTACCCAGAGCAAAGGGTGAATCTCTACCAAAGTGAAGACACTAACTCTCCTCCAAAAAAAAGCAGATCTTGGAAATATTCTCACAATAATAATTCTTGCCAGCAGCTGTGCATTAAGTGTAAAGCATCCAACACAGCAAGCATGGATGAACTTCTCTAATCTTTACAGGAATCCTGAATTTGTACCTACCAGCAGCTTTTTCGTGCTTGTATCTAACCGTGCTTTTTCATGTGTTTCCTTGACCATGCCTGTAGCCTGCAACTGTGACCCAGAGGGCACGTTGCACAGCGGTGTGTGCGAGAGCCACACAGATCCTGCTCTGGGAACAGTCGCGGGACGGTGCCCTTGCAAGGAGAACGTGGAGGGTGCCCGCTGCGACAGGTGCAGGGCCAACTACTACGGGCTGAGCGGCAGCGACCCTCTGGGCTGCCAGCGTACGTAAACCACCTCCTTTCTTCTTCTTTCCAAGGCACTTTTAAGAGACGGAGGTAGTTGAATGCACAGACGCACACACTAATGCACTACCTGCTTCACAAAATACCCAGTTGCCTACTATAATTTAATGTCAATGTAATTTAATGTTCCTGGTACAGCATCTGAAAAGATGCAAAATCACTTGCAGAATACATAATATACTATAATAGATCAGGTTGTTGTTAACTGAAGGATTGTTAAATATGCAATTTAATTGAAAAGGAAGATTAAAACATATGAAAATTGTTTTAGCATCAAAATCAGCATAAGGGTGAACAAAATAATGAATAATGACAGGACTAGAGGAAACGGTAGGGAAGGTTTAGATTAGATATTAGGAAGAATTAGTTTACTGTGAGAGTGGCCAGGCACTGGAACAGCCTGCCCAGGGAGGTGGTGGAGCCACCATCCCTGGAGGTATTTAAGAAATGGGTAGATGTGGCACTTCAGGGCATGCTCTAGTGCTGAGATTGTTGGGTGTGGTGAGTGTTTTGGTGATTGGGTGTCGGTTTTTTTGTTTTGGTGTTGTGTGGGTTTGGTTTTGGTTTTTTTTGGTTGGACTCGATGATCTCAAAGGTCCTTTCCAACCATGAAGATTCTGTGAAAAAGTCACAGATGGGACTCTGCACTGCGGAGTGCAGCGTCGAGATGGCAGGAGCTGCTGACTTGCTAAAGAGATCTTCCAGCCAGCTGTTCCCCCGAGAGAAGCTGAAAGACACGTTCCACCCCTTGCCCAATCGCTCTGTGGGTTTGTGAGCATGTTGTGCCCACAGCGTGGTGCTCAGCAACACCCCAGGACTGGGCAGTGCGGATCAGCACACGGCAAACCACCGCACCGGAATTCTGCCAGTGCCCCTGCTCCCCTCGGGGAGGGTACCCACCAAGGAAATGGTCCTTTCCCCAGGGGCAGCCTGAGGGCTGCAGGATGTCGGGACATGTCCCTCCACAGAGCATCCATCCAGAGGAGGGAGACTGCCTGTCATGGTGCTGCCACATCTAAAGCAAACACCAGTCCTGCAGCCGTTACCAGGGCCTGCGGGGGTAACCGTGCGTTTCTCTCCCCGCAGCCTGCGACTGTGATCCCTCTGGCAGTTTGCCCTTCTCCATCTGTGACCCTGCCACAGGAGAGTGCCTCTGCCAGCAGTTTGCCACCGGGCGACGCTGTGAAAAATGCCTCGTACGTACTCAGTTTCTGTTGTTACTTACGCATGTGGTTTTAGAAGTCTCTTCTCCCAATCCTCCCACCTTTTCATTGCCAGAAAAGTAAACAATTAGTCAAAATTCAAAAATGTTTTACAGCTGTATGCTCCTATTTTGCATTGACACATCTGGTTCTTTTTTACTGCTTGCAAACATTTGTGCAATCAAATTGCACTAGGAGGAACACTCTGGGGGAGGAAAGAAAATGCAAAATCATGTCCTCAGGCCATCTCCACTGTTTACAGAGCAACTTGCTTGCACAAATTGGTAAATATCTGGCTCTTCTTGCGGTGGTTGAGCATCCATGCAGTCTGGTAAGAGAAGCAATCTCCCATGGCTGAGCACAGGCAGCAGCACAGTAGCACTCCAGAGCATCGGTCATCCAGGGGAAAAAGTTCTGTTGTGTTTTACATACTTAAATATTTGCAGTAAAAAAATCTTTCACTTTCTTTTTATCCCAGGTAGGATACTGGGGTCTTGGCAACAGCTTGTATGGTTGTTCTCCATGTGACTGTGATATTGGTGGATCCCAGAATAACTTGTAAGTTAATGTTCTTCAAGTTCTTTCTTGGTTTTAATTTTTATAAACTCTTAAGCTAAGTTTTCCAATTACTTTAATAGAGTCTCAGTGCAAATGGGAGACACTGTAGGTGTAATTTCATCATATACAAACAGTGTAAAGTCAGGTTGGGATCTTCGGAATCTATTTGTGGTAAGGAGATTTACTTTTTTCCTTTGAAGCCAACTTTGAATCAGCTTGAGCCAAGATTCGTTTAATATAAAATATAAACTGCACAGCTTGAGAGAACCAGAGGCCCTAATATTAACAGAAATTAGAAGTCAGAGGTGACATTTTTAACTTCCTATAGCTACTTTAAAAGCTAGAAATATCTCTTTTTTTTTTTTTTTTTTCCTGATGTACTGGCTCCTATTCAAAATATATACTTTTAGAAGCAATTTGGGCTCCTCCAGGAGTCTGCTGGGGAGGGGTCTTCACTACTGCTGTTAGACTTCAGATGTAGAAGCGCATAGTCCGATGCTGTAGAGAAGCTCCTCGTGAGCAGGTAAATCAAAGCTGTTAATCATCTGATATGTTAAGTAAGAGTGTAAGTATATGAAAACTACCATATTGTGTCACATCAAAGGTCCTTCTGATCTCATGCCTGCCTCCAAAATTTCAGGTGATAGGTGCTTAAGAATAGTGATAGATATGGTAAGAGAGACAAGAAATGGATACAGGAATAGATAGTGATGAATACTCAGGAAACAAAAGGATCTGTGCTGCAGTTATGGAATGGACAAAGCATATCGTGTCTCCTAAGCAATGACAACGTAGCAATGAATAAATCCAGCATCAGAAATGGAGGAGGTGGGTGGTAGGAATAAGTTTATTAGGGGAGGTGATCCAACAGTGGAAGAAAGGAAGCAAAGCTGAAACAAGGGTGGAGCTGAGCTGCTCTTGCACCGTGAGGACCCAGCTATGCTGCACTCTGATGTCCCCCCTTTATCAACTCTTACTTTAGGTGCTCACCAAAGGATGGTCAATGCAAGTGTCTTCCCAACATCGTGAGCCGCCAGTGTAACGAGCCAGCCCCAGGCTACTTCTTTTTACCCCTGGATTATTATATCTATGAAGCTGAGCATGCAAAGCCCCTTTCTGGCTCTGCGCCCTTGGTACGTAGATGGCTTTTTAGGTGTCGTGCTGAGAGGGGATCCATGCGGTGGTGGCACAGGAGCCGAGGCTGAGGAGAGAAGCCCTTGCTCAGGGAGCAGCCAGAGTGGCTCCTTAGCAGGAAGATACAAAGCAAGTCCCTTGGCTGTCCTCAAATCATCCCTGTTCTTCGTGGACGTGACTATCGCATAACTGTGGCCATTACCAAGGGACAGTCTCTACAGCATGGTGTGACCTGCAAAGCTGTCCTTGCTGATTCTCAAGAGTGAGCTGGTCCAGCATGAATTAGACAAATTAATTTAATTATTTAAATTAGAGGAAAGTGTTTGAATTTCCAACAGCTATCATGAACTGTGATATTTCTGGGAATCTCCAACAGGGGAAGTATCAAATTCCTCTCTGTTCTATTGGACTCATTCCTACTGCCTTATATAATGGCACTGATTATAGCCCAATTTCCTCAAGAATTTGGCATCTATCTGTAATGTTTTTAGAAAAATTAATTTATTTTTTTTCCCCCCTCGACATGGGGGTCATTGTTCCCCATGCAGAGTACAAGTCTGGAATGCATCCCTTCCTCTGCCTATGTTTTTACTAACATTTCTTCTCTGATGTGTTGTCCAGAAGCTATAGAGAAGGAATAATTAAAAAATGTTTATTTGCAGGTCACATCCACAAATATTTAGCTATAATCACAACCAGTAATCATCCTACAGTCCAATAATTAAATGGAAAACAGATGTGTGGGACATAGCTTATGGGAGGAAGTGCAATTTAATTTTAAGGGAGTGAGGGAAAAGGGTTTCCAGCAGCTGCTGGGCCATAGTTTAGAGTGTCATCCAGCAGAGAATAGAGCTTGTTTTAAGAATGTGGATTTTCATTTAGCTGCTTACCTACCCTTCAAAATTGGCCCTCTCTCATTATTTCATAGGTCAAACCAAGCACTCTTCCAAGGTGTGACATTTACTTCCAGAAGCAAGGCTATGAGTTCACAATTGAAAATGGAAAGATTGTGTTAAACAGGAGCAAGAAACGAAGTGTAAGAAAATCTGGACTGGAACAGGTGAACTTGTATTTGAATATTACTTAACATTACACCAAATACTAAAATTTTATTTTGCAACAGGGGGCAAGGAAATGTCTGAGCGCATGGGATTTGCAGTCCTAGACGTTACAATCCTGACATAAATGAAATAAAATTTTTTGGTATGTGGTTGGGCCAGACATTTTGTAATTCACACCACCAGGTTTGCTCTATGTCCAGTCCCATTGTCGACTCAGGTTCAATGAATTGTTTAGAAGAGAAGAGCGCCCATGAAAAGAAAATTATTTTTTTTCTGGTTGCAAGACATTTCCAACTTTTCCATTTTCCAACAAGTTTACTAAGACGTTAATATGGTACCTACTGCATTTAAATGCTGTCAGCTTTGACATTGTAAGTATTGATAGTTATTTATTCAGTTTATAATGAAAAGTCCAGCCATGTATGAAATCAAGCTTAATTGGTTTAATGTCTGTAATGCGAATGCGTGGAGATGCCCGATATACAGAAATGGATGGATTATTCTAGTCCCTCTCGTTGCTGTTGCTGCAAACCTATAGGAAGCTTTTCTTTATATGTGACCCTCAACATCCTACATTTGGGATAGTTCTTAGAGATCACAGAATCACAGAATCTTCTAGGTTGGAAGGGACCTTAAAGATCATCTTGTCCAACCGTCAACCTAACTGACAAAAATAGACACCCACACAACAAACAAGGAGCATCATCACTAAACCATACCTCCCAGCACTACATCAACCCGTCTTTTGAACACCTCCAGGGATGGTGCCTCAACCACCTCCCTGGGCAGCCCATTCCAATGTCTGATAACCCTTTCAGTGAAAAAATTTTTCCTAATATCCAGCCTGAACCTCCCCTGGCGCAACTTGAGGCCATTTCCTCTTGTCCTGTCACCTGTGACTTGAGAAAAGAGACCGACCCCCATCTCTCTACACCCTCCTTTCAGGTAGTTGTAGAGAGCAATAAGGTCTCCCCTCAGCCTCCTCTTCTCCAGGCTGAATAACCCCAGTTCCCTCAGCCTCTCCTCATAAGACTTATTCTCCAGACCCCTCACCATCTCAAACTTGTTCAGAAAGTGAGGCTGACTAATGGCCAAAATAAGTAAACAGCATGGCAAAAATATTTCCTTTCTTTTTTTCTGAGTTTGTTTTTTTGTAATTTGACTGTGTATGTTGTTGAAAACGTCATTGTGTCTTTGCAGGGTGTGATGCAGTCTGGACAGGACTCGGCCGTGGCGGTGGTTTTCAGGCAGCCCAGCGCCGGTCGCTCTGTCACATGGACGGGACCCGGCTTTGCCCGTGTCCCCAGCGGAGCTGGGCTGAGGTTTGCCATCAACAACATTCCCTTTGCTATGGACTTTGATATCACCATTCGTTATGAGCCTGAGGTACTTGTGATGTCTTATGTGTCTTTGTGATGTTCTGATAGACGCAGGGTGTATTTTGTCAATAATAGGATGCAGCAACTTGTCCCACTCTTTATATTTAAAATTTGAATTGTTTGCCTTTTCACCCTTATCAAGCAAGTAACATGCCCTCCACTGATCCCCTTAACCCTTTCCACTCAAATCTGAAAAATCAACACTACAAGTGTTTTCTAAGCACCAGCCAAGAATTCATCTTCTGGAGTTCCTCTTTTAGTACCTTTGCTTGGACTGGATTATATCCACAAATCAGACACATGAAAAATGCAGCTACTTTCAGATGGACATCCTGTATGTCTAGCTGAGATTTTCTGGGCAGGAAAATGTGCACAGGTGGGAGTGATCTGAGTAGGTCTTTATTCAGGGCTTTTGCAGACATTCAGCTTCCCAGTTGCTCCAGCTGGGCTCTGAGATGTGTGAAAATTGTAGGAAAATAGCCAAAATCTTATTTTTTGCCTGGACAAAATTTCTCAATGATGAAGACATGTCTGGGGAAATCTGTTAAGCCAAATTTGGTTAAACCTAAGTCCACACCCATGTCTTCACAAACACAGACAAGTGTTTTGTCGGTACCAGTATTTGTACATGCCTTGGAGCTCCCTGGGCCAATCCCACCACTCCAGATCCTCCTTTCATCTATTGTCTTCTGTTCTCTTACTGTCATTCTGAGACAAACAAAACTCCCAGTTTCTTAAAACGTGAGAACAGTTTTGCTGTGGGCTGACTTGATGTAGCTTTTTCCTTCTAAGGACCAGATTAAACAGTTGAATTTTAAAGACTTTTGTTACAAAGTATTGTATGGTTGTTATTCCATATTAGATGCGAGAGGAGGCAGATAGTGAAGGATATCTCCTGGGCATCGCTGTGCTAAGAAAGGAAGCTCCAATGGCTTTAGAGGAGCTGTTTCCATTTGCACCAGCTGAAGTCCTATTTCTGTCTCGGCTCCTCAATTAGCCATTGCAAATACAGTGCATTTTTCCCAAATAACATTATTTTTTCACTCCTGTAAAGAGCAAAGAGAAAATCTGTTTTGTCACTGCAGTATGCAGCCATTCAGATGGCTTTTGTTAACCTTGGCAAAGAGAAAGTGGGATTTTCAGATATGAAAAATGACCATAAACTTTGTCCTTTGTTTATAGTCCTTGGAAGACTGGCTGGCAAGTGTTGCTGTCCAGCCTGCTGGTATTTTGTCGAGTCAACGCTGCAAAAACAAGGGCCTTTCACAGGAGCCACATGCGTTGCCTCTCCCAGCTATGAAGAGGTCTGACTATTCCCTTCCTTGGGCCTGTAGATTTTCTGTGTACAAATCTTTTACTGAAGCACTGCAGAGCGATAAATGTGTGGGAAAGAGGGAATATTAGAAACATATGTGTGGCCTTTCCTGTTGCTGTCAAACCACAGTAACACGTAGGCACTAAGGAAGAGTCTGGTGCTCCAGTCCTTGGCCTGGCAAAGGTTTGCCCAAACCAGGAGAGCAGCCCGAGATCCTGCTGGGGTTAGTTATTGCTTTGGCAAAGATCCAGCTGCAGCTATTTCAGTATAGAAGGGAAATATTGACTTAAAGTCGCTGTCCTAGGCTATTTTCAAAAACACTTTTTCAGTTTGGACCTATGTAAAGAGTAGAGAGGAGCCAAGAGGATGTGACCAAAGTCTTGATCAAACAGGGACAGGAAAGGACAAATACCAAGTGAGTTGCAAAATCCTTTGCTTGAAGTAGTAAAACCTGCCATTTTCAGTTTGATCTCGCCAGGTTTAAATCACACTTGGTGAGTCATCCAGGCAGAAGTCCTGCAGCTTTCCCAAAGGTGGGACCCAATGGGGCTGGGTGTGCTCCCCACAGCAGCAGGGCATGCTCAGGGCTGCAGGCATTAGGATGCAGGCACAGAGGGGAGGGAGAGCTCACAGCATCCCGTAAACTTGCTTTCTCCCCCCTCCTGGCTACAACTGTGCTTTATTTCTGCTAAACAGGATTGCACTTCTGCAAACTCCAGTCTGCCTGGAGCCGGGAACACAATATTCTGTGGATGTGTATTTTTCTCAGCCCTCTGCTTCTGACCCAAAGGCAAAATCATTCATCTTGATTGACTCAGTGAGTAGTTCTGTCACAATTCCCTTGAGGCTGTATTTATACCAGGGTGACTATTTTTTTTGCACAGACTTACTCAAAATATTTAAAAATCATTTATAGTGTGTTTTAATAGAAATTCAGGGAAGTGCAGTTCTGCTTACCTCCATTGGCACTGTGTTTGCATCCTTTTGTGTGAAAAGGCAGAACTGTATCTGTTTTAATTTTCATGGAGCAATGCCATAATATCTCATCAAGTCATACTTGTTGCATATTTTAATGGTCAGATTATTTATGTCTATCTGTTGCTCATTTATTATGAGCACACTCTACATATGCTGACAGGATGCTGTGGCTAGGGATATAAACTCATGCAGTTCTACATCACTTAGGTTTTTAAAAATCTGTGTATTTGTTTGAATCTAGTTTAAAAATCTTGGATATATTTAAAGATGACATTGGAAAAGTAAAATTAGTTCTGTCCTTTCCCTGGAATTGTGTCCAGATATTTCCCAACTTTCCACCAAGTCAGGAACAGAGTGTTAGTGTTGGGTCCTTCTCTTGAGAAAAATATTTTTAAGTCCATTCCTCTAATTACTTCTCTAGATCTGGACCTGACAAGGGCTGGCCATACTTGGACATGGAACGTTCAGCTGACTTTTCTCTATCTTGGTAATACTTTTGGAGTCACCAACATGGCACCTCTTAGAAGCCAAAGCAGTTCTGTGCAGTCTTACTATAATCTGACTTTTTTATACACAGTCTCTTTTGTTTGAAGAACTCAGGGAATGTCTAGACCTTCAGAATAAATGTGAATTTAGATGACTGAGCAGCACAACAGCAGATTTAGAAACATGGTGCTCCAGGCCTCTGTCCTTACAATGTGGAGCACAGTAAGAGAATGTGGGAAATTCTGGTTTTCAGTATATCTAAGCAAAAATATTTTCTTTTCCCTCTTAACTCCAAAGCTTGGACTTATTCCCAGAATCGGCTCCGTGGAGAACTTATGCAGTGAAATGGATTTAGATGAGTATCAGAAGTATCACTGTATTGAGATTGCATCAGAAGTTGGACCTCATGTCCTGCCCGAAGCGTGCACAAGGCTCATAGTGAGCATGTCAGCCCGTATTCACAACGGCGCCATCGGTAAGGAGCAACCTGCACAGGCAGCTCTTTTGGGCAGTTAGCAGTTCTCCCTTGAGTTTGTAGGATATGTTGACTGGAGAGCTCTCAGCCCATGGGGGTGCAGGGAAGTGAAGCCAATCAGAATGTGATATCTATGGACGTGCAGGATACGTCCTGCTGAACTCAGAGTGTGCCTTTTGGTGGCATGGCTCTTGGAGCCCATCACACCTGATGAGCTTCATGGAACAGCATGACAAGGACCATGGCAGTGCTTGTGTGTGTTTTTTGAAGAGCATTTCAATCAGATGAAGCTTCACCAGATGGCCAGACCACTAACTTTCCTAGTTTTCTGGATGCTGTAAAATGACAGAGAACTTTTTAAGCCCTCTCCCTGGATGCTGCAGGCTAGATGGATGCCCTGGTAGGACTCCAGGCATGATGGTACACAAGCTGATGTGGTGGAAGAGATTCACCAAGAAAACCTGAGTGGTGCACCAGCAAGAGGGCTGTGGCAGGTGGGCTTTGAAGCCCCAGGCAGTCTCCTGGACCCACTGCGGAAAGGGCAGCTAGGCTCAGCGGCTCAAGAGACTTCATTGGTGTCGGGACCAGAAAAATGGAGTTTCTGTGCACTTCCAGTAACACGAGGGACCTTTCTGGACAGCTTTGTTGACCAGCTTCTATCAGGGAGCCTTGCCTCCAATGGACCAATGGACCTGAGAGCTTGGTTTGGGCTATTTTTAGAAGATCCGATGCCTTGCTCACACATCATGTGATGTGGTCATGGCTGTGCAGTCACAGACCCCTCTCACTTAAGTTTGGGCTGTGCTGACTCCCCATTAGCTTGATTCCCATAGTGGCAGGATTGTCCCCGTGAAACATGGCACTTTGGCTTTCTAACGCTGGCTTCTGAGCATCCTGGACAAGCATCCTCTGTGAGTTAGCAGGCCAAGTCAGTCCAAGGTGTCCAGAAAGCAGCAGAGAATATACAGGTGCAGCCTGTCTGAGTACTGCTTGCAGGTTATGTCCAGTATTGCAGCTAGAGATAAATCTGTATCAAACCTTTCTAGACTTCAAGTCTTTTGGATCTACATTTTGCTGTGCTCCCTTCTATCCCATCCCAAAAATGTGCCATTTATGGCAGCTCCAACACCAAGACTTGTGCTGGTGCTTGATACACCATCACCATCCAGGCTACATAACCCAAGTGGTTAGTGAATCCCTGATGAAAATAATCAAGCTCTTTCCTTCCTATTTTTAAGTGCAAAACGTGCAAGTTTACGAGAGCAGTGACACTCCTTTATAACCATACCTGCTTTGATTTTCTTTCCCCTTGGCAGCCTGTAAGTGCAATCCCCAAGGATCGCTGAACACCAGCTGCAGTAAACTGGGGGGCCAGTGTGAGTGCAAAGCCAACGTCGTGGGACGCTGCTGTGACACCTGCTCTGCGGGCAGCTACGGCTTTGGCTTCCACGGCTGCTACGGTGAGTACTTGGCAGCCAGCACCAGCACCAGCATCTGGCTCTTCATGCGTAACCCAACTTTTTAGAGCTTTGAATCCCTGATCGTGTGTGAAGCCATATAAAAAATGCTTCCACAAATAGCGAATTGTCCTTCCCCGCTGCTCACGCTGCCTTCAGGCAGTGTCAGCGATGAGTGGGGTTGGTGGGAATAAGTTCAGGACACAGGTTTGCTTTTGGTGTTTTCCAGCATGTGAGTGCCACCCGCAAGGCTCGCTGAGCACGCTGTGTGACCAGGTGACAGGGCAGTGCTCCTGCCGCCGGGAGGTGGATGGTCAGCGCTGCAACCGGTGTCTGGCTGGGTATTTTGGATTTCCCCACTGCCGTCCTTGCCCATGCAATGGCTACACGGAGCTTTGTGACCCGGTGACCGGAGTGTGCCTCAACTGTCGCGGATTTACGGCTGGAAACCACTGTGAAAGGCAAGTTGATGGGCAACGCTGCAAAGCTCACCCAAACACTGGTGATCTCTGAAACACGTGTGTAGCTGGGGGCCCACTTACATCTCCAGGAATGCATCAATGACCATAACTGGAAACACATACCTAAACCCAGGATTAAACTGTGCCCAGCTGCTGAATGGCAGGTACCTGTTTGTTCAGCTGTCGTGATTTTGGCCGGATTGACCAAAACCAGAACGACAGATGGCCCTTTTCCACCCAGGACAGAGGAGAGGAAGAGATAAGGAGATTTATAAGTTTAGAATGAACTAAATTACTTTAATGAAGTATCAATATTAAAATTAAAAAAAAAAAAACCAACCCAGAAATAATGAAAATAGATACAATATATATAAAACCCTAACAAGCTCCTAGAATGACATCA
The DNA here is from genome assembly GCF_001431845.1 of Calidris pugnax. Lineage (NCBI taxonomy): Eukaryota > Metazoa > Chordata > Aves > Charadriiformes > Scolopacidae > Calidris > Calidris pugnax. The sequence goes on from NW_015094506.1 coordinate 43,543,946, forward strand.
CCAGCAGGCACTGGGGAAGTCCCAGACTGAACTCAGCGATGAATGGGAACTGGGTTTCTGCTCTGGAGTTAGGAACACACAGATCGGAATCAAAGGCAGATGAATGGACAGAGTCCCCTTTGGATATCAGCCATTGAAGAATGAGAGCTGACCCTTTGATCCCTCAGCTTTTATACTGAGCGTGGGCAGATGGGATGGAATACCCCTGTTGGTCAGGTTTGGGTCACCTGTCCTGTCCACTCCTCCCCACAGGTGGGACCCCTCTATGCTTTTTCTGTTTCCAACCCTCCAATAGGGCAAATAACAAAATGAGCTGACCTTGGTTATTATAGCAATAAGTGTAACGCATACCATTCCTTGGCACAAAGTACAAACTTTGGTCTTATCACTCTGAGAACGAGCTGTTTTCTCCACGATATGCTGTTAATTTCAAAGAGTTTGAAGAAGCCTAGCTAAGGACGTAAAGTTACTTAAGAGGAAGTTGGTTCTGTTTTACCTCAAACCAGGAGATCAGCAAATGCATGTGGGAAAGTGCATGTAGTGCCAGTGGGAGGATGCGGGCACGGCACGCACACAGCATTGCAGTGGGCTCCCTGCAGGAGGGCATTTGAGACAGGAGCGCCACGGCACCATGTGCTTGGGGAGATGTGCTAAGTGCTGCGTGTGAGATACACTGACTCCTGCCAGCTTTTAAATTGCCACGAGGCTAACCTCATGCTGAATACTCGTTTTAATACCTGCAATTATCTCTGAGGAGCTTAAATAAACATGCCCTGTTTGCTGGTTCATATTATTTCCATATGACCAGCAAATGACTTTTCCCACATGTTCTAGCTCCGTTCAACACAGTGCTCCTCTTTTCTATTCTATACACTGGTGGCAGTGTCAGAGTTCAACATGGACACCAGAATTAAATTCGTTAGCTGTTCTGTTTAGTTTGGCTGGATTGTACCTTGTCATTCACTTTTAAGAGGATTTCCCCATGAAACCTATTGAGCTTTTCTTGCAGTGCTTTTGGACAATAAAGCCTTGGGCTATTGTGCTTGTAGGTGGCAAATAGATTAAAAAAGGGAGACTGAAATACTTGTTGCCCTGTGACTCTGCAGGAGCTCCAGACCCCAGGCTGAGGATAATCAAATAGTCAAGACTTTTAGCCTGGCTTATACACATAGAGAATTGTGTTCCCATGTGCCGTAGTAAAGCAGATCAAAGACTGAGGATGCTTCAGAAGTTGCGGCGTTGCCACAGCTGTGGGGCCACAGGGGGCTGGGATGTGGGGGCAGTGGTGGGTAGTATGGCGGTGGTGGCTGAGCCCCCAAAGAGCCTCCAAAGCCCCCCACGTGCCTGGGTAACAGCACACTCAGCACTGCCTCAAAACAGCCATCACCCTGCATTTGTAGAACATGTCAGACATGGCTGATTTCAATACGTATGCTGCATCTAAAATATGCAATATTTTCTGAGTTCTCTGAATGAATCATTTCTTTTTTGCCCATGCCAGGACTTCTTAATGTCATGCCAGTCACTCTGTGTGTGTGCATGGAAATAGATTGATATATGTGATGATAAGTGAATATAAAGAATTTTTACATGGCAGCTTTTAGCTGTCTATGAGAATGTGTGATATGTCACATGTATATACTATCATTTAGATTTAAATTGTTCCGGAGTAGGTGAAAGTCTTCAGAAATACTCCTTGAAAAGAAAACATATATATTTTTAAGTTGTGCTCCAGATTTTGGGAATGTACCTCTGATTTTCCATTTTAGAACACCTTTGAAGCTTGATATGTCTGTACCAATTAATGGGGATAGCATTACAATGACCTGGAATGTTAAATTAATTATACGTACATATAAATTGCTTCACCTGCAGGGACTGAAAGGAGCAGTTGATGATTTCTGCTGCCTTGTGTTGACTGCTTTCACAGGTGCATGGATGGCTATTACGGAAACCCTCTGAGCGGAGAACCCTGTCGCCCGTGCATGTGCCCGGGGGCTCCTACAAGCAATAAGTATTTTGCACGTTCCTGTTACCAGGACTCCCAGTCTGCACAACTAGTCTGCAATTGTCTCGAGGGGTATTCAGGTACGAAACAAAATACTGGGTTTGATTCTATTAAAGTTAATGTAAGAGAGAAAAATGACTATTGTCCACCCATCCTCTGTTCAGAGATGACAAGTGGGGTAATGGTAATAAAATAGATAAGAGTAGTTAACACTCAAATTTACTGAAATTAGGTGAGGAAGTCCTGACTGAGAAGAGTGGGAATTGTGGAATTAGTGTTTGAAAATGGGAGTCACCTATGTGGAGACAGTAAAGCAATTAATTAATCTGATGGCAAAGTCTGGAAACCACCTCCTTTCCAGGGGCACTACGTTAATCTGGTGGGGAGAGCCAGGGAGAACTGCAGTTGCTCATTACCTCTGAAAAACAAGCGTTAGAAGCCCAAATCAGAAAGAACAGGGCAACAAAAGGACCCAATAAGATTTCCTAATCAGAGAAAATCTTTCTTCATATAGAATAATCTTGCTTCGATGTTATGCCCAAAAGCGACTGTTTCACTGTTCAAATGGTTCATTTAGAAATGAGGTTTCCATTCTCAAATGCAGGTATTTTTGCAGCAAACTGGTGCCTTTCCTCCTAAGAACCCATTGACTTAGCTTTAATTTCTGCAGGGAAAACTAAAGATATTTCCCTCCCCCTCAGCATTAGAATGATCTCCAGTGATGGAAGTAAACCCTAATAAGCAACACTGCCAAAAACTAAATCAATGCTGTCATCTTAACTTAGGCCAGGTTCCTTTACATCTAAAGAACAGTTTTGCTCAAGTAATTGCTGTGGGACCAAAATGATCCCTGTTGGTACTCACCCAGGGGACTTCCACTACAATCCTCAGTCCTGGACTTTCTTCCTCGTGTTCCTTCCAAGCAAGGCTCTTGAGTGCCTCTGTGGCACCAGGCTCACTTCCTCAGAGACTGTGAAAGGCTCTGGTCCTGAGGACCACAGCAAAGGAGAAGGGGCCTTGGTTGAGGATGAGAGAGTGGATGAGGTCCCAGCAATACCAGCTTGCCCAGAAAGGTTTCTGAGATGCTGAGAGGTAGCACCCCAATCAGGGCAGGCATTGGGATGGTGTGCAGAAGTAATTGCGATGCCAGAAAGCAAGGACAGAGCATCCCAGAGCTCATTTGACCTCCTGGGGATCCTCCACTGTGTTACAGAAAGGAGGACAGGTATGCTGGGCTCTGGGTGGCTCCAGGAAAGGGCACCACCTTCCCATGCTCCTGTTGGGGTGAAGGCCCCAGGAAAAATCCTGCAAATAAGGCTTTGCTGGAAAAAAATGTTTGGAGATGTTGTGTGAGGGGGTTCCTATTTACTTTACTGAAAGGACTTTCTTCATAAAAACAACTTGGGATGAGGAGCATGTGTTTCCATCAGATTTCAGAAAGAGAGATGTAATTTAGACTGATAGAAGATTAAAGGGCAACAGTCACAAACAGATGGATATTTTCCATTGGAAATGTACAACTGGAACAGACAGTCTGAATCTTTTAACAGTATTACTGTAAATTACATGTTTTGCTTGAATTCCCATCAGCCAGCAAAATTTTTTACCTTCCTCTCTGACAGGCAACCAGTGTGACGAGTGTCCTAGTGGGTTCTACAAAAACCCAGGCAGCCCTGGGCTTGAGTGTGCACCATGTCCCTGCAATAACAACATCGACGTGACAGACCCAGAGTCCTGTAACAGGGTCACCGGGGAATGCACCAAGTGTTTACACAACACCCATGGAACAAACTGCCAGTTCTGCAAACCAGGGTATTTTGGCTCAGCCCTCGATCAAAACTGTCGAAGTAAGCAAGCAACAGATCTGCCGCTGTGTATTACTACCAAGAAAAGTTTTAAAGAAATTAGTCTACAGGGAGAGGTTAGCCCTTGGAGGGAAAGTAGAACTAAAGCAGATGAATGGAGCAAAATATGAGAGTACTAAATGTATTTCTATCCAGTGATACAAATAACTGTTAATATGGCATCTATTAAATTCTTTGTCATCCAAGTCTCACTAAGACTCATACTGAATATCACTCCTTGGAAATGCTCATTTGCGAAATGAAATCAGTACTCTGTTAGAAAAATAAATGTGCATTCAGCCCTCTCGGGAAGGAATGAAAACTAAAGGAATCAAAAGTAAAGGAATCAAAGATAATTGTTTAACCATGTTGCTGGCTGATGCCAACTAAGCAATGCTCAGTTAACCAGATGATCCCTGGCTGAGCTCTCTGCCTTGCCAGAGGTTTTCATTAAGTGGCTGGAATGACCCTGTTCAGGGAGTTTAATAGACTCCATGAGGACACTGGCAATAGCTCAGCACTTTTAACAGAAAGGCATAAATTTCTTCCCAATATTTTTTGAAGACTATTTTCACAAATGTGCCTGATTGAGGGTCTAATTTCTACAGACCAGGCAATTATAGATATTTTCAAGAACATTTTTTTTCTGGGATCTCTAACACACAGCTCAAACGCATTCCTTGTTCATTCTTGGAGATGTCTGTTAGAAATGGTTAAGCAAGAACTTTTGGCTCACCACAAGGAAGGCGTCTTATCTTACTTGGCTTACTGGGGTTTCCCACGCTGGATGGTGCCTACTGTAAATCACCTTCTCTTTACCCAGCATATTTAACATTTCATTCTAATAAGATTCAAAATTCACTACGCCTTCATTTTTCTGTGCTTGTGTGAAAAGCACTGAACGTTCCCAGTAAGTTTGCTCAAAGCTATATATAAGCTATTATAGGAAGACAGGTCAACTGCTTGAGATTAAAAATGTGTTCAAGATTACTAGAAGTAAACCTGCAACGTACGCTTTATATACAGCTCTGATCATCCATCAGCTCTCTGTATCATCGTCTGCTATAGTCATTGCCCTTCTTTTTCCAGGGTGCACGTGCAATCTGGTGGGTGTTCGCCCTGCCATGTGCCCAGGTGGGGACGCAGCCTGTCTGTGTGACCCAGTCACAGGAGCTTGCCCTTGTCTCCCCAACGTGGTAGGCACAACATGTGACCAGTGTGCCTCTGGCTACTGGGACCTGGCTAGTGGAAAAGGATGTCGGATCTGTGACTGTGATCCAAAAAACTCCCGAAGTAACCAGTGCAACCAGGCAAGAAAATTACTCTGTTTTCTGGGAACTGGGGTGGTGATGTTTTGGTGTAGGAAGGTGGAGACCCTTTTATAAATGAGGATAGTTTTGTGTCATGCTTCCTGAAAGCAAGAAGTCTTTGGAATTTTGCAGTTGGTGCAATCACACTTTGAGTCATTATATCAAATGTGCTGTTCTGAAAATGTGGCTTTGCTTGTAAGCAATTTCTCTTTGCCTGTGTGTTTCTTTGTCAAGTGGATCTCAGAAATACTTTGTAAGAAAATGTCACATGGAAAAAAACTGCCTTGTAAGTATATGTATAGGGAAGAAGGAAGTCCAGCCTCGGACTCAAGAGTCTTATGAGTATTTTTTCAAGTGTTTATTTTCATAAAGTAACAGCTGTGGCTATTACATTAATAATGCCTCATCTATCAGACTGCTAGAGTACCTTTTCTTATCTTTAATTCCTGTCCTTTTTTTAGGGCTAGAATGTAGAAAAAATAAAATGGTGTTTCAGAATAGAGAGGTGAAATTGTGGTCCCATGGAGTCAACAGCAATTTTGCTATTGACTTCAGAGCACCAGGAGCTTATCCCAAGCTCTTGCTGATCTGCTCTTACATTTTTCTTTCAATATGCTTTCTGTTTGTTACAGTTTATTAAGCGGATTTATTATTTTTTCTAGTAAATATCACTCTTAACCTCACAGAACTACTAGTGCTTTTCTGAGCTGTACCAGTTATCAGAGCTGTAATTCCCTGTGGTTTAATTTGATAGCTGAATTCCAACATAAATTTTCTAGGGCAATGCATATAACGTACCCTCGAGGTTTTCAGTTACAGTTAATAAACCATGTAGTCAAAAGTTTAAATGTTAAGATGAGTAATTTGTTCCAGCAAAAATATGAAGTTAATCTGTTTTGCAAAGGAAAAGAATCCTCTCTCAAATCATAGAAGATGAGTTCTCAAAGAGCATCTGTAGTCTGGGACGTACAAAACCCTTCATATTAGTAAAGTAACGCCACCTCTCAAAGTCCATTTTGTTTCCACAACCTTCAAGGGGAAGATGGGAAACGTGGGCCAGTACTGTATAAACCATGATGTCCAAAAGCTGTGTCACTGCAGTCCCCATACAGCTATATGACATAAATCACAGGGAGAATATGACTCTTCAGGAAGTTATTTAATCCAAACTGTCTTCACAGCTTACAGGCCAGTGTCCATGTAAGACAGGTTACAGCGGAAGATGTTGCAATGAATGTGAGGAAAATTTCTTTGGCAATCCCCAGATGCACTGCGTTTGTAAGTATTGTTAGCTGGGGACAACTGGATTAGAAACTGCCTCAAAAGAAATGTTTACATTTATATATTCCTAGGGAAGACAGGACATACCTCTAGAGAAGCAGGCTTGCATACGTTTGTGCCTATGAGATGGATAAAAGTGTTGATACTATTTATCTAGATCATTCCTCCTGCGGTTATGACGGGACCATGGAAGTTAGAGATGAAGAAGAGCCGTTAGCCAGGCAGTCCACTTTGCTCAACACCCATTTGCTTTTGTTGTCTTGAAATGCATGCTTGTACCTTTTGCATGCATTAACCCCACAGAAAAGGAACAACTGGATGTAACCTGCTGTCCCTTTCTTGCAGCGTGCGAGTGTAACCTGGAGGGAACCAGCCAGCCCAAGTGTGACAAAGTCACCGGCGCCTGTAACTGCCGCGCCGGCGTCACTGGCCGGTTCTGTGACCAGTGTGGCCGCGGCTTTCAGAAAAACTTTCCCTCTTGCCATCAGTGTCATCTTTGTTTCGATCAGTGGGACACTGAAATTGCTGCCCTCACCCAGACTGTTCAGGGGTTAATGAGGTTTGCTGCAAATCTCGAAGATAAAGGAGGACGAATGCCCAGCTGCGACATGCGCTTCAAAGCCTTTGAAGATGCCATTTCTGAAATTGAAAGAATTTTGAGACACCCTGTTCTTTCACTGGAGGCCCTCTCAGGCATCAAGGATTTTCAGGGCTACATTCAGTAAGGGCTCGGCTGCCTCGGAAAAAATCCCTTGGCTGAGAAAGCAGTCTTTCCCTGAGCTCCACCAGCAGTCCCTACACATCAAGTCCCACTTCTCATCAGCACAGAGATGTGGGATTACTGAATCACTGTTTTCAATAGATCTGTGAACAAAACAATCCTAATATATATTATCTGTCACCCACAAACATATACTTAAATGCTGGAATTTTCCAGTTCATCCCAAGGGTTTTCTCAATAAGCCATTACAAGTAAATGTTTCTGCCATTTAGTAGTTTATCTCTTGTCCTCTAAAATATTGTATATCTGAGTTCTAATTTAAGAACAATCCAGTCTGACTTCTGCATAACTGCCATTTCCCTTTCAGACAAAAATTTGCGCAAATGGATCCTCTTCACAGTAGGCTGTATGAGTTTCCTGACCTTAACAAGAATATAGAAGACATTGGGGAAGAAGCTGATCTAGTGTATGAACTTCTGCAACAGAAAATACACCTGCATCAAAGTTTTCATTACTTGAGCCTCAAAGGTAAGGCGGACAGCAATTACTTGAAATAGGTGAATATTTTCCATGAAATTTCAGAATGTTTCTTTCACCATCGAACCCTACAACATTTCAAAGATCCCTAGATTATAGCTTCCTCTGGTAGCTCAAAAATGTAAATACTATCAACATTTTATACTGACTTTCCGACTCCCTTTTATCTTAAAATGCCATGATTTCTAGCATCCCCAATTTCAGATGGATGTGCCAGAGTCACGTCAGTCAGAAGTCTCATCAATCCCAATGTTTACATCAGGGTTTAAAATCCACCCAGTTTCACAGTATAGACTCACAGATCATACAGTAGAACATTAAAGGACTTTTCCCCCACTTCTGACTCCTCTTGCACTTAGCAATACTTAAAGAACATTGTACAGCAATGGTTTGTTTAATTAAAGCAGAGGTCATAGTGCATAGTTCATAGTGTTCCCATGGGAAAATGCAAGACTTCATGTGGTAAGGAACTAGCTCTCCATCATCAAAAAATGTGAAGTCAGAACTGAGCTCGTTGGCATTTTTGAAAGAATTACACCGTCTGTGCTTGAGCTAAGAATAGTCTCCATCAGCTGCTAATAGCAGTAATGACAATGTCACAGGCTGGTTTCTGGAGAAAGATGGGGATGTATCAGTCAGGGATCTCGAACAGATGCTAGATGATCCACGGTGGCAGGAGATTGTCAGCGCTATTATACTATTCAAAGAGATGACAGCCGAGATATGAACCCACAGAAGAGAAGGTGTGCACCACAGAAGACAGCAGCTACAGGCAATGCACTCCCAGTTACAGTTCCTCTGTATTTCGTTCTGGCAAGAAAAAGATTAGCCTAGACAAGGTCAAAAAAAAAGAAGGAAAAGACAACAGAATACAAAACCAAGGGAAAGGAAGAGGGGAAAAGAGGATTAATTAAGATTTAGGGTTCCCCTGCCCTGTTGTACTTGGCAGTGCTGCCAGAACCAGCTCTTCCACTCAGGTCCCTGCAGGAGTGGTCAGCACAGCTCTCCCAGGCTCCCCTTCCCAATTCAACTAGTCTTGTGCAGACTCTGAGAAAGGCAGGAAGGCAAAGAAACAACAAATCCCAGGGAGGTCAGTGGATGCGCAGCTGAAGCATCCATGGGGCTCTCTGGTCACGTTCCAAACCCACTTTGTCCTTCAGTCTCATGAGACAGATTAACAGCCCTATAAAAAGCACATGGGGGTGTGGGGAGGGGAAGACCTTGAATTTAAGCTGAATTTCTGGTCAGGGCCACAGATATTCCTTGGTCCTGCTACCAAGCATCTGACAGCACAGAAATAACATTTCCCTCAAGATAACCAGCTTCTCTGGGAGAAAGCCTGGTTCTCTTACCCCATCTTTCTTTTGGGTCCAGCAGCACATCCTCGGCGTGGGTCTGTCTGCTTTTTCCTCTCTCTTTTTTTGCTGAGGTAGAGCAGGATATGGCCACATACAACATCTGGGGCACATTTGGCACTTGTGCCCTAGACACACATGGGGAACAGGTTCCTACCTTCCTCTCTTTGGATCAGGGCTGAGAGGCTTCCTCACAGGCACATGTTCAGCTGGCTGACCTGGAAACATCACTATCTAATGATGAATTCAAATCACTGGAGAAAACAAGACACAAGTATCCTCAAAAGAATGTTTGCACTTCATGAGATATCATTAAATTACGTCTTTCCAGCCTTGGCCCCTGGCTTTGCAGCCAGCGTGGTATGGAAATGCAGTGAGTGCAGTTTCCTAGGCTGTAAATCAAGCCCGTGCTAAGATGCTGTGTTTAACGTAAAGGAACTTGGAAGCTCTACAGCACCATCACAAACCAAGCGTGAAAAATGCATTTGGGCCACTTAATGGAGAGCTGAGCCCCTGTAAAATATTCCTGCAGTGGAACTGTTGCACAGAAAACAGTCTCTGGCTTAGATACAGAGTTACAGCAGCCTCTTGCCAGGTATTTTGTATTAGGAGCTAACTTTAAACTGTACATTGTTTCCAAGAGTTACGAGATAAAATAAATAGCCCTGGTTCCACACGATAACTAAACATTGTTCAGTTTCAATCAAAGCAAGGCCAAGGGCTTTAGAGCCTGATTCAAAGCACGCAGGACTTGACCAGTGCCTTGTCGTTGACTTTAACTAGTAACTGAGTCAGTCACCGGCTCAAAGGGGGATGTTAATCAATGACCTTTAATGCTTTTTCAGTGCTGCCACATCAGTTCTGGCTCATTGCATGTACTTCTGCCTGGGGATCTGGGGACAACTTTGGGTTCTCTGGAGATCTGGGAAGCCTCAACAGCAGCAGCCTTAAATTATGTATTTTCCAATAGGCCCGAGTCCGGCAAAAAATGTTATATTCTCCAGCCCTTTTGAGTCCACTTAAGGGAAAGCTTACTCTAAGCTTCTTGCTGGCAAGTATTTTTTGCCTGGCCTACAAACTTATCATGGAAATGCTTTTTTTTTTTAAACGCATCAACCCTGAAATTTGATTTTCCAGAGCCAAAGAAAACTCATAAATTCCCATTTGTAATCTAAATTTTGGCCTTGGTTCAGCAGACCATTTAGCTTCTAGGTGCCATGCTGAACCAACAGGAAAAATGCTTTCCTGACTCACAATCAGAGAGCTGATAATTTCATAGGTTTTACAATTGGCAGAAGCAGTTCTCCTGCCTAACGTTGAAAACAGCATAAACGACAGGAGCTTTATCAAATCAACTACAGCAGCAATGCTTGAGCTACTGATGAATGCAGACCAGTAGCTGTTTGTGTCATTAATGCCATCCCTTTCATACTTTTGTATCTTCCATTGGCTTCTTACACACTTTGGACTCTGAAGCATGACATGGGATCCACTGTATTTGCATCTATTCTAGTAGGGTTTATGAGTATCAATAACTATTCCTGTTTGGCAACTGGCTGAGTAAAGGATTAAAAAGTTTGACTGAGAAATTGACAGCTCCTGTTCCTCCCTGCTGTCCCAGTGGCAACATACTGAGCCAACTGTCACTCACCATTTGTCCAAAATTCAAGTAAATACATTAATTAAATGCAACCAAAATACAGTTGGTACTAAACCCTGTTTCTGCTGCTACAGAGGCCATCAGCAACATTAGGAAACACTTTGAAGTATCGCTGCTGGCAGAACAGAAGAGCAGTGGGACAATCCCTATTGTAAGATACTCAGAGTACACCAGGAACCAGGCGCTCGCTATGTTGTTGGGCCATCAGGCCTTGAACACAAACAATGTGCTGGAACAGCTCAAGAAGATCAAGACCCCCAACATCCAAAACTTGAATGAAAAGGTAGGTGCTGTGAATTTTGAATGTGAGCTAAACAAAAATCTCTTTTTTGATTGTTAGTATATTTTATTTTTAAAGGGTGCTTACATGCATTTTTAAATTTGGAAAATGACACTTCCCTGGCACAGACATGCAGTCACGTCAGAAACAGCTGCACATCTCAGCTGTGGTTACTACCACCCTTCTGGAAGCCATTGCTCCCAGGGCAGACCCAACACAAGGAATTGTTTAAGGGCTCTCTAGTCTCAAGATTATGTCAGTGTAAATCAGAGAGATTAACCCCAGCCTCCTCCATCAGTAACTTAAACTAAGCAGAGCAACTTTGCCCTGGAGTGGATGGGGAGTGCTCACATATCCTTTGCATCACCCATGGGAGAAGAAGGGATTTCTGTCTTTCTGCAGGGCAGCAATGGATACCCCACAGCACCTTCAGCAGGCCCTGCCAGATCTGGAAGAGATCATCCCTCTAGACCTTTAGTCTCAACATCTGTGTCAAACTATATGGAGGGCTAGACATGGTACCATGTTGTGTGAGAGGTGATCTGGATCTTTTAGAATAAGTCGTTGACCCATGGGCTGGATATGGCCAGGGGACAGTTTCATCCCTTTTGCCATAGAGGAATGAAGCAAGGGTCTTGGTGAAACACATGGAGCCCAATAGATGGCTCCTGCAAGGATGCTCAGAGCCATGGGCTAATGTTGTATCCTTCAAGTCAGGGGAGGACGACCTGTAACTGGCAGCAACACCCATCTTTGAAAAGACCAGACCATCTTCTCTTCACACACATTCTGTGTTCATATGTTCATGTGATGTCAAACATCTTCCTCCCCCAGGAATGTATCTCAGTCCCCCAGAGGAGTCCTGACATAAGCATCTTCTTATTGCAGATCTGTGGTGTGCCAGGAGACCAGCCCTGTGTCACAGCAGCCTGTGGGGGAGCTTTGTGCCGGGACAATAATGGACTCAGGCAGTGCGGTGGCCCAAACTGCAGTGGAGCTTTTCCTCTCTCCACTGATGCCTTCAGGAAAGCTGAGGAGACTGCTGTGTTGCTAAACAACTTGACTACTCAGCTACAGGAACCTGAAACTCAGGTGCTGTATATCAAACCTACATTTGTTCAGAGAAATGGATGGAGGATGGGATTTGGGAGGTCACAACTCTACAAAAACTCAGCTGTTCCCTGGACAAAGAGCAGTGACATAGTGATGGGCCCTGTCCCAACTTCACACACCTATCATGGTTCAGTACCAGGAGTATTATGTGCCAGTCCCACCAAGAATCTGTGGCTCTAGCTATGCCTTCCTCTTCCTTACAGTTGCCAAAATCTCATGGGTCATGGTGCCCTGTGCCTATGGAAGCTGGTGACATCAGGCTAGTGTTGTCTATATTTTTATTGGGAAAGATTCAAATGGCCCCATTTGTCAGTTGTCTGAGTATGGCCCATGGTTATTGCAGTGGGATTACTGCTGTGCACAGCCTTAAGCTCTATTTATACAACTTCATATGACTACTATGTTTGCCATTAAATATTTTTTGCAAATAATTTCAAGACTTTTCTGCCCCTGGAGATATTTAGAAGAGCATCAAGTAGTCGGCTGTACTGCACAGTAGCAGTGAAAAATAACTCAAGCAAAGTGTGGCCAATGCAACCTGTGCCAAGGAAACAAAACAGACAAATCCCGAAATACCAGTAAAGACAGTTTGTTCTTATTAACGGTCAGAGACGATGCCTGTTACAGTTATAGGCAAAACACATTTTCCAACAGAAATGTCACTCTGCTGTGGCTTTGTCCTGTCCCTGCAGGGTGCCAGGGCATCCATTTCCCCTTTTTAACACTCCACATCACAGCTAAGGGGGTTGGAAGTGAGCAATCGGGGCACATGCGGGACCCCAGGACACCCAGGGGCAGCAGCAAAAGGCATCTGCTGAGGTGGTGAACACCAGGCTGCTGGGGCATTGTCTTTGGTGCTCACAAGCCTCAGGCAGCTCTGTGATAATACGAGCGAAGAATTTTGAGATGTTTCAGAAGTAAAAACAAAACCATTTTTCATGTTGCCTAGGGAAACGGCGAATCTCTTCCCTCCACAGGCTGCAGAGAGGTGGTACATGGGCATTTCCTTAACGCAAAGCAAAATATCATTAGAATTTGATGATTAATCTAAAGTTAGTTCTATTTAAATTATAAAGACTACTAATTTAATAGCAAAATGTAACTTTTAAAGACAAGCCTTAGACTCTACCTTCCTTATGTGTGTACTCTTAAGTGTACTTTTGACAGCAAGTTCAATGTGGAAAGGCAAAGGAGATTACGTGCCTTTTCTGTACTGAATCAGATCACTGACATGCTACAGTACTGCAACAGAAAATAACAGTCAGAACCTTCTTTTAGAAACAGAAGGGACTGTGGTTTAGCACTGAGAGAAAGAAATGCTTGCTTTGGGCTTTTCTGAAACCAGATGAAGGCCATGATGTAACAACTGGAGTTCCCCAAAGGGATCTCCTACTACTTTTCAAAGCCACATCAAGTGATTCCAGCTGAGAGGCGGATCAAAACTGTCTTTGTGTCAGAGATCTACTTACCAAGCAATGATTGATAACCTCCAGAAAATGGCACTGCTATTTCTAATAATATTTCCAGGTTGAAAGCATTAGAAAAATGGCAGAAGACAGCAAGTTGAAAGGCTCACAATTTAATGGGCAACTGGAGAGGGCTAACAATCAAATTGAAGTTGATGGAGAGATCACTAAGAAGTTCATCAGAAAAGTGAAAGACTTCTTGTTAGGTAAATATGCAAAGTTCTTTTTGGCTGATTTCTGATATATATTCCAATATAATGTAGCATAATAGATGGCCAGAAAATTATCTGGCTGTGTACACATGAAATTTCTTCTTTATCTCCTGATCTGTGCAATCTTTTTCAATCCCTTTTTTTCTAGTCCTTCTTTCTCCTAGATGACCATACTTTGTTTTAATTTTCCAATAGATCTGTTACATTCTGATTGTCATCTTTTATTCTGCTTAATTATGCTTAATTTGAAGCATGCAAGTAATTCTCTCAGTTTCTAGTTTATCTGAGTAAAGGACTACTAAGATAATTTCGTATAATATATAATGACCAGGCATGTCCAATGCATCCTCAAATTGTTATTCCACCCCCTTCTTCCAGACCCATAAATAGAGGCTCCGTAGGGAGCGTGGGAATTAGGACACATACCGCTCCATCATCTCCGTAAAGCTGTAACTCAGGGAATCAAAGGATTCTGGTAGAACTTCACAGCTCTCACAAAAAATAACAAAGCAACCATATATACCCTAAAACATTTCCAGCCTTGCAATTGCAGAAAAATGCTGTAAGAAACGGACCCTAAGTTTTTTTACCAGATGCACATCAAAGGAGTTCAAATGTGGTAGGAATTTTTTAATCTCATAAATTTCTAAGGATTGCATGTTGGCAGTCCTTTGGCATTCATACCTCTACATCCAAATGGGAGCAAGGGCAGAGGACAGAGGACTTCCTTTGTTTGGGAACATTTTAAGTTATTTTCTTGAATTGGAAGAAAAACTCCATTTAAGTCCTTAACATTCTCAGATATTTTATTTTTATAGCAATGGAAAATTCCACCTTTGGCCTTCTTTTATGTTTCTTAATAGACACATGGCATTTATTAACAATTATAAAAGCATTTTTTCATGATTTTTTGTTTTGCAAATTGAAGTTTAAGAACTGTAACAGCTGAGATAGGTACAGTTACATTAAATTTGCTGTACTCTACATTGATGCGAATTCTAATTTTAGCTTAATATATTCCTACAGCAAATAGTTCTCAGGAATGCATTACGGTTTGCACAGTAAATGTCTTCTATTTAATTCCTGGTGAGCTACATTGGAGCATTAGCACAAACATTTGTTTCGATGGTTTTATCACTCAAGATCTTGTCTATAAAGGGAAGTGAGCGGAAAACAGAAGTGAGGATGAGCCTTCACAAGGCATTGGCTACTCTGTGTGCCTGTGCCTTTTAGCAAAGAACTAGGACAAGCTCGTTTGTAAGAGGAGTTGTCAAAATACATTTTTTCTTCTGTAAATTGCCATCCTATCTGAGTCTGACCCAAGTTCGCTCTGCAGCTTAGCCTTTCTCATTAACCAGCGAAGGAACCACTTTCTCAACATTGTGGTGACTCCAGGGAAGGGATTACATCTACTGGCCGGCTTGGAAAGCTCCATTCACATCCCAGTCTCTCCTGCACCTCTTTGATCTGGGGGCCAAGGGAGAAATGGGCTCTGACACATCTAGCTGTGCCGTGCACCGATTTAAAACCTTCTGTGGGCTCAGTTCTACATCAGAATTTTAATAACCCAGTTCAAAGTGGGTTCAAATCCTCATTTTAGCCAGTTCTGACAACACTAGCAGCGGTACCTGGAAGCGTAATATTAAATTACAAAATGTTGGAGATAATTCTCTTACCCCCTCACTGTGCCTGTCAGCCTTATTTTCCTACATAACTCAAAGGGTAGGCAGCCATAATCACCATTTACATTTCACTGGGAGGGAAGAGCTGCTTCAGGATATTCTCAGCTCCATTTCTGTTGCAGATGAGAGCGCACCTCCAGAAGACATTGAGAAGGTGGCGAATTATGTTCTGCAAATAAACCTTCCCCTGACTCCACAAGAGCTCACGGACATGCTTGGCAAAATCCGAGGCATTATGAACAACTGTGAGAAGTACAAACTGAATGGAAATAAGAGAAACAGAAAAAGGGAGGAAGCTCAGACGCTGCTGGTGGAGGCACAAGAAGCCGAGTGAGTAGTGTGTTCTGGTACTGAGATCCCTGCTCCAGCTGGGGTGGCACTGTGCACAGTAGGACTGCTCCATACACCAGGCAGTACCCTACTAACACTGGAGGAAAAGTTGAGGTGACAGCAGATTTCAGCTTGCTGTTTCCAGCAGGAAGGAGCCATGGCTGCTCGGGCTGCATGAGCTGACATGCTGCAAGGAGGCAGCTCCTGCCAGCTCTTGGCTCCTCTGCCTGCCGACTCAAAGAGGCCAAAGCAGTTGCTAACTTCCACATTGGACCTAGTGGAGCATAACATCTGGTTCACTGGGAGGTGTAAGTATGGGTGAGAAAGAAACAGCAAGAATTGGGGAAGGAGAAACTATGTTCACCTTCCTTACTAGCAGTGCCCCACCAGGCAGCCGCAGCGACCAGCCTCACCAGCAGCTCACGTGCTCCCACACAAAGTCCCTAACTGAGGTTTTGCTTTGCCAATTTATGAACCACAATTTTAGCGGTTGTTGCTGAACTTGAGGGAACATTTCTGCATGTGAGCCTGGGTGCATTTGAAACATGTTCTTGGTTTGCTCTCTGTACCACAAAACTACACACGCTTCTGTATTTCCATTTTAGCAAAGCAGCTAAGGCTCTTCCACCTGTGGATGAAATTAATAGTAAACTTAAAAATGTTGTGAAGTCCCAAGGACACTCCAAAAACACCTTCATAAAGTTAAATGAAGAGATACGAGGCATCAGAACACAAATCTCACAGGTATCCTGCTGTAAACCTTTAATTTATTTAGTACATATATTTATATTTCATCTCGAAGTTTCCTGAATGTAAACTTAAATAGATAAATCCAGAATGTGGCACAGATATGCCATTGAATTCCATAATCTTTAGGCTTTCTTCTTAATCAGTTGACAATAATCTCCCTCATTGCCACTCTCTGCAAGATGGAGAAACCACAGCCTTCAATTGCTCTGTTTTAGGCTGAGAACCAAGTGAACAAGACAAACGACGAACTAAATGACTTGTCAGCAAAACAGTCTGAGGTGGAAGATGAAATTGCCACATTGCAGGCAAAAATGCTGATGAACAAGAATCAAGCTACAAAGGCAAGAGCAGGGGCAGAAGCAGCACACAAACAAGCCCAGAATATTGATAAAGTAAGCCTTTCTGTCACATATTAAGGGGGAAAAGATTCAAAAATACTATTTAACCTGGAAGGAGTCAGAAATGTAATTGTACTACCCTGCTCTCCTCAAAGCTATTAAAGTTTTCCCTGTGCCACACAGTGTAAAATGTCACAGGTTAAGAATAATTTCTTTTTTATTTTAAGGCTTCTGGCACCTAATGCTTCTGTTTGCTTCAATGAAAGAAAACATACATATTTCTCTGGCTTCTTGGTGACATTTTTCCTTGCACTGTGTATAAGACTAGTAGTCACCATGGGCACCGGTAAACACAACAGAACAAATCACAAAACCAGATATTAAAATATGGGAGTGATGGAAGCAGCCTGGCCATTCATCCCATGCCATTCTCCTTCAGAGAAAATTGCTGTGGGAGTTACTTGGAGGTTTAGGTTGGCTTTTCAGGAGCTCTAATTTTTGAGGCTGGAGCTAGAAATTTGCTAAAATTGTGAGGAGAACAAGGCAGCCACAGCACAAGCTTAGAGCATGACCGGGCTTCCAGGTTATAAGAAACCATAGTCGAAATCTAAACTGCAGCCTCAATAGCAACCTAAATCAGCAGGGACTGGATTAGCCACTAAATATTACTACAGCCAAAAATGTAAAAAATCCCAGTGTCGTTACAGAGAATTCACTACATTTGAATTAAGCCTCATGGCAAAAAGAAATTTACAGAAAAGCCCTATTTTCCTTACATCCTTGCTGCCCCCCATCTCATACAGTGTTCAGTTGGATAAAGTTCATTCCTAGCATCCCTTTTTGGCAATGGGCTGGGAAGGATCCTCAATCAACTGTTATTTTGGATATGTTTCTAGCCATGCCATGGAAGAGGGACGAAGGAACGCTCAGGAAATGCAATGGCTAGCTTGTACTTGCTCCTTGGAAGTTACTGAAAAGTCACTAAAAAAAAGAGATGAGGTGGAAGCTATTTACATGAATTATTCTGATACTGGGAGTCACAGTCTGGTCATTCAGGAAACACAGTGAGACTCTCCAGGGACTTTCTGAAGTGTATACCCTACCTGCTGTTGAGAAAAGTCCAACATGCTGCTCATGTAACACCAGGTCAGCAGTGTTCAACTCTTTCCAAGAAGTAACAGAGAAGACTAGAGACTGTAGTCCTAGACTACAGACACAAAGGTAGGAATAAATGTTCTCATTTAGAAGCTCTTTGGACCAAAAAACCCCCACTTTGAGTAATGTAATAAAACCAGCAAAAGTATTCCAGTTTCAGTCCTTTTTCTCTCTCTCCCCCCCCCCCCCCCCCCCCTTTAGATTATTCCACTGGCAGTTTGTTTTAATTGATTTCTATCGGGTTTTACAAAGCATTGCTCAGTGTGCACTCATTATGGGTTTGGGGTTTTTTAAAGATTTAAAAGAATGAGAGATTTAAATTTTAGTTCAAAGAAGATATTAAAAAAAAGTATAAAAATTTCCTTCTGTATGCTACATTACTTATGAGATGCTCTTAAACTAAGTAACAGCATTTTGTTACAGGAATTTGCTGACATTAAAAGAAAGTACACCACTCTTCAAGAAAAGCTAAAAGCTCGAGGACCTCCAAAAGTAACACTAGAAAAAGTGAAGCAGCTGAAAGAAGAAGCAGAAAAACTGGCTGAAGAGACTGAAAAAAAAATTAAAAGATTAACAGGTGGTGTTCTTACTTCCATAGGGAGCAATGACAATTGTGACAGCCATGAATTAAACTGAAGTCCTTGCCCACAGACACTAACAGATTAGTTTCACCCAAAATCGGGTTTAAAACAATTTCAGTGGTGAAAATCCCTGCTTGAAGCTACTCAAACGGTTTAAAAGTAGTTGAATTGATTTGGCTTATGTACTTTTTCTGATATAAATTGGTTGCTATAAGCAGAGTTTAAGAAGTGTTCACATAGGGTCTTGCAGTGATTTGATTCAGACAGTTTAAAAACTGTCTGAAGTTTCTGGAAGTGCAAAATCTGCATAAAACTTGGCTGTAGATTCATCTGGAAGCCTTGATTGATTCAAATGCTTTGAGCATTTGGACCTTAAATCTTTCCTCTGTGTTCTGTCTTTTCTTACATTACCTGAGTGATGGTTTGTGTTACAGAGCTGCAGGGTAGCTGTTTTCCATCAGTCCATACTTGTTCCCCTTCTGGCATTATCTCTGAGCAATGGCAGAACAAACCAGGTACAAATACTGGCTTTTGGACACTGAGGCTGACGTGCCCTGGACCTGTGGGGTGGTGACAGAGGGGTCATGGGCAGCAGAGACCACAGCTGCTGCAGCCATACCAGCACTGGTCCTCACACAGACCCCCAGGTGGGTTTAGAGGGTCACCAAAAAGGAAGAGCACATATCATGTGTAATTGCACACAGGGAACCTAATTCTGCTTGTAGATTCCCCCTGGGAAATCTTGGGCCCAGGTTCCTGCCAGGCTTGATGTCCGAAAATACTGCATAACATCAGCAAATCTGAAACAGAAACAGGAGCAAATTCTTCAGGACAGGATACAAATAAATATTTCAAGCATATACCTTCAGGAGAAGCATTAAGAGCATCCCAGTCACTCCAAATGCCCAGATGATAAGTGTGTTATAAACAGACAGTGAATAATGTGGTTTTGACTCATTACCAGTATGTTTACATTGGTGGAGCTTCACAGGGACCAGGAGAAAACATTCCTATAAGCTCATTATATTCCAATAAGCCCATTATGCCTGAATTGTCCTGGCTTTACACACATCGGTGGACACACTGTTCCTCTGAGTGTTTCCATTTAAACCAACTCCTTTAAGAGCTCCGTGTCCTGCCTCATGCCAGCTGATGGACAAAAAGCACATGCTGAGAAATTGATTTCTTTAAGGCTGTCACGTTTCTCTTACTATCTGGAAGCCACATTTTCCTCTCCACTTGCATATATAACATTCCCCATTTGAAATGGGCTTATTGCCTCTAAGACTGCTGGGAAAAGAAATGCTCTTAATCCCTGGATTTTACTTACACAAGAAATATTAACATCACCGCATGTCTCTACTCTTCCAGATTTGGAGAAGAAGCTTCAGGACCTGAATCAAACCAAACAAGACAAGGCAGAGCAACTCAGACAACTAGAGGAACAAGTGATAGCCATTAAAAATGAAATAACAGAGCAGGAAAGCAAGTATGCAACATGCAAAAGTTAGGATCTGAGCAGACCATCAGGTAAAATGCAACTGAAGTCTCCGTGCTTACCATCTCCTGAGCTTCCTGGCACATTTACAGAGGAGGATTGTCCTCTGTAAATAAGTCTGAAGGTGCCTGTAGTATCTTGGCACAGTGAATAATGTAATTTTCTCTTGGTTTTTTGTCCAGTTGAGTTTATATGGAAATAGGAAATGCCATTTAATAAACCAGCCAATTGAGTAATCAGGTTGTAATCTTTGAGGGAGCTCTCTAGTCCACTCGTGTGCACAGCCTAGGGCTTCTCGCTGTAGGAGGCTGGAAATGCAAGAAGATCACTGAGGGAGCTGCAGGTACTGCCTCAAAGACAGGCTCCCAACACCCCGTGTCTTCTGCTGAACCCTTCAGTAACCTGTGGCCGTGCCTCCACCCCACATGGGGCTGCACAGACTGGAATGGGGCGATGCAGATGAAGGGCTGAGGCTTCTGTAGCCACCCCTGCTGACAACCGGCAGCGTCCTTGGGGTACCGTCACTCCTCCATCTCTTCACTGAGACAGAGCAGGGGGGGCACAAGGAACCCCATACCATGTCGGGGTCCCCCTCCGTTCACTGAAAATGCACAGCGATGGGCAGGCACTACCTCCGTGCAGTGGTGGGCCATTAGGGGTGGGCGACAAGGAGCCAATTCCCCAGTGCCCACTGGATGGCAGTGCACAAATGCTTAATGCTGAAAACAACTTCATTTCTTTGTCAATGCCCCTCCGGCAATGCCTATTTTTCTTAGAAGGGGTTTCTCACATTTTTCGCTAACGCAACCAACAACTGGAGAAAAGCTCCAGCTCTTAGGTTTAAGCAGTGAGCCTAAAGCACCACAAATGTTGAAAAGCAGTTTCTCCAGCTCTTCTCCCACATGCAACACTTCCCAAAAGACAGAGTTCACTCAGAAGTTTCTTGTAGCCATAAAGAACACAGGAATTGTCCTAAATATTAGTTTACAGTTCCATTTTTAAAATACATATAAAGAAGGAGACTGGGGCTAAGCAAATGCTACAGAAGGACTAGTTTTAAAAAGGCTAGAGTTTTAAAAAGACTAAAGGGAGCTACGCCTCGGTTTCAAAATCCCACCCTTGGTATACATACTCCTGCAGGACACTGAACAGACTCATGATGGCTTTTTCTCAGTCCTGGACTGTCCCAGTGAACATCCATCATGGACTTCGTTCAGCTGGTGTGAGGAGCCCAGCGCTGCTTCAGAACTCTGACAGAGCCCAGGCCATGTCTGTAAAATGAGGAATGCTCAGCAGGAACACGAGGCTCTCAGCGTTTACCCATCCTTATGCCAGCAGCACCCTTAAAACAATCCTTATCTAAAAGCAAGCGTTGTTTCCATCCAACAGAGATAAACCCTCCAGAGTTCTCAGCTGTGTTTAGGAGAGCTGAAGCAGTATTCCTATGCGGGGGGCTTGGGTGGGAACTGCTGGCACGCATGAGATTTCAGAGATGTTTCTCTTAACTCAAAGCAGCTGTGCTCCAGGGCAATGTGCAACATGCATCACATCACCCATATAATAGCTCCTATTGTGAAAATGATGGCATCAAATTATAACTTCGATATAATCTAACAAAGACACCTGAATTCAGGTATGCACGTAATTTGCGGCTTAGCTTTTTCTGAATTTTAGCACCTTCAAAAAATCATCGGTGAGGTGTGAGGCTTCTTTGTAAGTCACTAGGCTGTAATCAGATGAGTGTATTGAGATTGACTTTGCCATCATGAAATGGAGCATCTCTGTTTAACTTGGAGGACACGACTCACCCAGCGGCTCACAGGCAGCTCTCCAGGTAACGTGGGATTTCCTGCAGGTTTCAATGCGGCCCCGCAAACTGCAAAGTGCTTAGATGGAAATTCCCAACTGCACATAAGCCAAAAGTATTTCATTCATGGCTTTAAAAATCTGAATTCACAAGCAGAAAGTTGAAAGAGAACTTCCTCCTAAAATCCACTGTTGGCTGTGAGCGTTGCCATATGGCTTTCGACAAGCCCCGAGGATGAGAAGTCTGTAAACACAAGGCAGTTAAAGAGGAGAGGGGAGATGTATCTGGGGGAGGGGGGAGGAACAGAAATCGCTGGAAGAAAGACAGAAACAGGAAAAAGAAAGTCAGCGTGGAGTCTAACCTCCCCTGCCCACCCCCCAGCACGCTCAGACACACAAAGCGAGCAGACCTGATGGGACCAGCAGCTATAGAACACCAAATCCATCCTGCCACAGCTTCTGAGGGTTACAACTGTGCAGTGTTCCCCGTTGGAAGTGGCACAAAATTAAAGTGTTTTTGCAAAGTTCATTTGGGGAAAAATGCTGTATCTGGATAAAAAAAATGCCTATTTTTAGTCCCCCCTGGCTTCTTCCTTGCAGGCGAAAGTGGCTTCAGAAAACTTTCTTGGAAAAAAAATATTGAAATTAGTGTCTTGCTGTAGAGCATTTTGACTTCAACATCATCAATCAAAATGCAAACAACACTTAACCAAACTTACAAACAACACTTAACCAAATATAATCAAAGATATATTTAATCAAAAATAATCTCATCAGCTTTATTTGCTAGGCGTTCCACCACTGCAGTGTTATGAGAAAATGAGTGATCAAGTGTGTCCCACTGAGGTCAAGTTCTGAAATCTGGTTGAGAAGACTTCCAACCCAGCACAAACACAGACATCCCGGGACTGTAAAGCTTCTTCACCAACCACAAGGACAGGACACGACACAGAACAGGAATTTTTATCATTTGAAGAATCAAATTAAAATACTCCCACTCACTATTGCTCACGAGCACTGCAGAGAGGGATGGACACAAACAAATTCTCTGCACCTCATTACCCACATGGTGAATGGTGGTGGTTTTGGCTACCTCTGAAAGGTGGCCGTGGTTATGGGTGATGGTGGCCACCCAGGTCTGTGGCGATCCCTGATGCCACACAGCAGGGTGACCCCCAGGCACATTGTCACACCATCCTCAGCAAGGCAGGAAGGAGCCTAACCACAGCGGCAAGGATACAACTCCAACTCGATCCCTGATGCCACACAGCAGGGTGACCCCCAGGCACATTGTCACACCATCCTCAGCAAGGCAGGAAGGAGCCTAACCACAGCGGCAAGGAGCTCTGGAGGGCAACTTTAGCCCATTTTAGGTTTAGGGGAGGAAAGGACTTCTACAAGGCTATGGAGCAGGGAGAAAAAAAAAAGAAAAAAAAAAAAGAGAGAAAACATCCATGAAAATTGAAAAAATACGGGATGGAAAAAAATCTAGTGGCAATGAAACACTCTGTCCTTGCACAGTCACACAGGGAGTGATGCTTCTGCCCATCTGCCACGGACTGGAGGAGTTTCTAACCGCAGCGGAGTGAAACATTTTCTGTTAGTGGGACAAAAATATTTGTTGTACTGAAGCTTAAAAACAAAGCCGTGCTGTGATTTACATGACAAGGTTGTGAAACTGAATTAGTCTTGTGAATTTGGAAGACCACATCGCAGAAGAGGTTTAGAATTACAATACCTGCCCTGGCAGCTTAGAACGGTTTAATTTCCTGGATATCTTTAATGAAACAGCCCCACGAGCTCTTCAATCGGGAGTGCTGGGTTATGTTTCAGACCTAGTGTTTAACCTTTAGGGCAAGTCACTTGGTACCTCTCTGTTTCTGCTTATCCATCTGTAAAATGAGAATGAACATATTTACCTTGCCTCGGCAGGGTTTGCTGGGACAGACAGACAGACCGTTTCCGCTCCGGCACTGCAAATACCGAGGGCAAAGTGTTCTTGAGGGACAGCAGTGCCTGGTAAAGATTTACACCAGTGTATGTGTTACACGTGCACAAGCAAAACTCGGGTATATAAACCCAAACATCCATCCCAGCCTCCACTGCACTCTTCAAATGTGTTCATCCTTCGTACCCGCTCCTTGGAGTTTATTTACCAGTAAATCTTTCCCCTGGGTGTTGAGGGAACTCTGCTGCCAGCAGGTGAACCCCTGTTTCCCCCAGCAGAGCCCAGGGAAGCGAAGCAGGAGACCGGGAGTGTGGGGGCAGCCCCAGCCCAGCCATTCATCCCCAGCAGCACCACAAGCTCCCAGATAATGAGAAACAGCCTGGCAGCACCCAGACTGGGCCTGATGGGCCTCTCTGCCCCTGGGTCAGACCCAGCCTGGATGCCATCCCCAGGAATGGCACTCCCAAGCCCCCTGAGTTGGCACCACTGAGCATCACACAATGGTTGCCAACCCCCTGGTCCTTCACTGGGTGTTGGACCTTGCCATGTGGGTATGCTCCATCCACCATCCATGAGGATGGAGCATATCCATGAGGGCCACAAAGATGATGAGGGGCCTGGAACATCTCTCTTACGAGGAGAGGCTGAGGGACTTGGGTCTTTTGAGTCTGGAGAAGACTTAGGGGGCATCTGATAAATGCATACAAATACTTAAAGGGAGGGCGTCAGGAGGACAGGGCTGGTCTTTTTTCAGTGGTGCCCAGTGACAGGACAAGAGGAAATGGGCACAAACTTGAGTATAAGAATTTCCACCTAAATGCAAGGAGGAACTTCTTTACTGTGAGTGTGGCAGAACGCTGGAACAAACTGCCCAGAGAGGTGGTGGAATCTCCTTCTCTGGAGACATTCAAAACCCACCTGGACAAGCTCCTGTGCAACCTGCTCTGGGTGGACCTGCTCTGGCAGGGGGGTCGGACTAGATGATCTCCAGAGGTCTCTTCCAACCCCATGTGATTCTATGATCCATCCATCCCTCCCGCCCAGCCCCACCAGCACCCCCGGCAGAAGGCAGGATTGGGTCAAAACCCCCATTCCCACATTGTTGCCCCACAGACGGGGGCAGGGAGGGGGGTTGCCCTGTTGGTGATCCTTCCCTCCCCCGGCCTCCGATTGCTGCCCCCCGCCCAGAGCTGGGGAGCAATGGGGAGGGCACGACCCGTTGTGCTGGCGGAGGGGGGTCGCGGTCCCCCCGCTCCCCGCCTCGGGGCTCCCCGGTTGCAGCGGGGAGGGCGTCCCCGTCCCCTGCTCGCCGCCGGGCCGCTCTCCCCAGCCCCCCACCCCGCCC
>NW_015094506.1:43569175-43636277 GCF_001431845.1 Calidris pugnax
AGGGCCGGGGGGCGCCCGGCGGCGCGGAGCCGCTCCCCGGGAGCGGTGGGGGAGCTGCGGCGCCTGCGTGGAGCAGCCGGAGCAACAGCTTTCGGCGGCGGCGTGGAGGTCCCGTCCCGTCCCGTCCCATCCCGTTCCGATACGCCGGTGCCCGCCATGGGCCGCCTCCCGCTGTACCTCTGCTGCTGCCTCGGTAACTCCCGCCCCGCTCCGGCCGCCGTCGGGGCACCTTGGGCTGGGCGAGGGGCTGCGAGGGGCGCCCAGCCTGACCCCAGCTCCCCTCTCATCTCTCTCTCTCTCTCATTCCTCTCTCCCTCCGCGGCCGCGCAGCGCTGTGGTCCGCGGCGGCGCAGGAACCCGAGTACAGCTACGGCTGCGCCGAGGGGAGCTGCTACCCCGCCACCGGCGACCTGCTCATCGGCCGCGCCGCCCGCCTCTCCGCCTCCTCCACCTGCGGCCTCCGCCAGCCCGAGCCCTACTGCATCGTCAGCCACCTCCAGGTGAGCGCCTCGACGGCGGGGAAGGGGTGCGGGGGGGCAGCGCCCCGGGGCACCGCGCCGGGAATCACCGACGGGAGCTGGGCATCACCCCCCGGAGCGGCCCGGGCATCGCCGGGGCTGGGGCTGGTGCGGCGGGAGAAGCCTCGCTGCGGGATGTGGGTTCCAGCGGGACCCCACGCCCCCCGGGTCCAGGGAACCCCTGGCGGCTTTCGGCCTGCGACCCCCCTTTCCTTGTCGAGGCTGATGAGGAGGAATGTGCCGCAGTAAGTTCAATTAATACTTTATTTTCAGGCTTAGTCGGAGCCGTCTAGACAGCTTCCTGACCGAGAGCGGTCTGTAGGACCCGGGTAGTGTTCTGGCCACCGGTCCCCTAATGTAATTACATTTGTATGGTCTCCGAGTGAAAGGATGCAAAGAAGGTTGTCTCTGCACATCTGGTAGAAAACACAAAGCTCGTTACTATTTAAGCCAGAAGCAGCTCACCAGACTTCAGATCTCTGAGGCAGGAGGGATGGTGGAGAAGAATGAAATATCAGTTAAAGTGGAACTCTGTTGCACTGAAACTACGGGGACAATCTCCGGCCGAATTGACTGCAGAGACAATAGGGCCGGATTCTGGCACTTGGGAGGAAAACCACGGGAAGCAGGAGGAGTCCTGCCTGAGGGACTCTAGGACTGGGCCCGCTTGTGCCCTGAAGTTACCAAATCTTTCCCCTCTGCCTTTAGTTTTACTGTACTGCTCTGCCTACTAGAGTTAATACTTGATTTAACATGGGGTTTAGCTTTGCTGGAGCATTTTTTGGAGTATGTCAGGATTGTCTGTAACGACATTAGCATCTCTGAGAGAACAAAATAGCAAAGGCATTTGGTTAAGTTTTCTTGTCTCAAAAAATGCTGAAGTGCCAATAGTAAAAGGCATCACTTCAGAAGCACACGTGTGCGCTCTGGTCTCACAAATTCCTGATCTCACAGCTTCAGTTCAGCATTTGGGATGTCTCTGGTTACTTCTGAGCCTTGAGGTGTACTGAGGAAATTGTGGGAAGGTGCTGAGTATCCTCTAAATAACACGGGGCTTGGCTGCGCCGAGTGCTTTGAAGGATTGGGCCTTCTGGGATTCAATTTTGGTGGGAGAAGGAGCAAGTCGTGGCATGAGGTGAGGGCTCTGGTGTTGGGGGAAAGAAGCCTGGAGTGGACAGGAGGGGACATCTTCCCTGGGACCCCTGCTCTTGCCATGCTCTCTGCTAAAGGAGTCTCTGGCATCTTGTGGGGGTTGAGTGCCTGGCTTGGGAGGAGCTCCGGAAGCCAAAATCGGTGAAATGGAAAGCCTGTGTGGGACAGACCTGCCAGCTCTCACGTTCTTGGCTGATAAAGCACTGCATTTGTCTCCATAAACCCAGTGGAGGAGTGATGCCCGTGTAGCATTTGACAGTGATGAGTTTCTGGTGTGCAGGGGCTCCCTCGCTGCGGTGCGATGAGCTCCTCTCCCTCCTCTGCCTCCTCCAGCCTGCCAAATTGCAAGTTGGTTTGATCAGGAACCCTCCCTTTTGGTTTGGTTTGCATCCTACCTTGCAAAATTGGAAGGCAGTGGTTTCAGGCACCAGGACAATGCAAAAATAGCTTTTTTTTGTAGTAAAAGGATGAGGTTTTGTCCTCCTGGTGAAGAAGCGTATGGCTTTCCCAAGCAGCACATGCCGGACTTGCACCCAACAGGCTTTTTATGGGCACACCTTGTAGTGTGTGCAAACTGAGTGTATGTGGGTTTATTTCACCTTGGGCTTGCAATCCCGGGTGAAGATGCAAGAGTAAAGTTAACCCTGTGCTGAGAGGGCTCGGTCACTAAATCACTGATGGCCCCTTGATGTGTGCTGAGCCACACCGGAGGTGTCCCTAAGGCAGAGAACTTAGATTGCCAAGGCAGCTCCCAACAGCCAAGGTTATTTCACACAAGTTGTTGGAGATGCAGCCCTGCACATGTGCATTGGTACAGAAGCAATTCAGTGATTTTTTTGTAGATGCCACCTTTGGTTCTGACTTCTGCTGGGGAATACGTGGGTTGGAAGAAATTTCCTGAAACTGCAATTTCGATTGAAAACATACTTCTCCTAAAAACAAAGTTCATGGAATTCCTGGCATATTTTCCATTTAGCAATTTGCATTAATTCATAAAGGTAAATACGCTTATCATTTCAACAAAAAAATACCTTTGATGACTCCTGCAGGCAAAATGAGTGGAATGTGATGTGGATGGAAAATGCTCTTATCTGCAGGAAACAACTATTGCCCCACGGATAAAATCAGTAATGCTGATTATTTTGTTGTTTCAGGAGGACAAAAAATGTTTCATATGTGACTCCGAGAATCCCTTCCATGAGACTCTCAATCCTGACAGTCATCGCATTGAAAATGTGGTCACCACGTTCGCTCCGAATCGCCTGAAGCTCTGGTGGCAGTCGGAAAATGGTAGGGGGTTTTGTCCGGGAGCCATTTCCAGGGCTGGGAGCTGCTTTCCCTCCTTTTGTTTAAGGGTACCTGCGGGTTTGCTGTTATCTCTGGCCTGGAGATTACTGCTGTGTGAAGGATCATGCTGTTGGAGGAGGGCTGAGTGAAACTGGCTGCTTTTGTGTGCCCTGGAGCGGTTCTTAATCCATAAGGAAGCCGCCTCAGCCCTCCAGGAGTTTTGGAAAGAGCTGTCCCACCGCTTTGCAAGAATCCTGTCCTAAAGAGAAGTTTCCCACACAGGCTCCAGATCTCCCTGGTGTTTGGGCAGCAGGAGCGGAGCAGCCTTCCAGGAGTAAATATCCCGGGATGGCGCTGCCAAGGAAGCACCACAGGGCTTCCCCGCGCCGCTGGGCTGGAGGGAGGGTGAGGAAGGAGGAGATTTGGGTGCCGAGCCAGGGGCTGCCGTCCTGCCCACACACCTCCCCTCTCCTTGTCCTGCCCCGGGAGAGCAGAGCCAGGGATATCCAACCCAGAAAACTGCCTTTTCCCTCCTGGGCTCCCTGAATTCCCATATCCATATGCCAAACAGTAAAATGAACACCAGAAGCCAGCTAGTTAAAAAAAAAAATAAAAATGCATGTTAGTTTGGTGGCTTTTTTTTAAGTCCTTCCTCTGTCCCTTTTTTTTTTAACTTTTATGGTTATGCTTTTGGCGTGCCTTCATACATAAAACAAGGCACTGAGGTTTCTCAAACAGCAGTCCTACCCTGAAGCCTTAAAGCCAGCTGGACAGGATGGGATTTGTGCAATTGCATTGGCAGTAGCTCTCTTACTATATATGAAAATAAAATGGTAATATTTGTAACATTTTTGCTGCCCAGTAAAGAAGAGTTTTCACTAAATCCTTTTTAACCATTTAGCTCAGCCTAGCAAGCTGCTTGTCTCCAGCAGCTCTGTTCTAGTGTTCCAAATAATTCATGTTTTTTGCAACAGGCTTGGCAGTATTCACACAGAA
This sequence comes from Calidris pugnax, assembly GCF_001431845.1. Classification (NCBI taxonomy): domain Eukaryota; kingdom Metazoa; phylum Chordata; class Aves; order Charadriiformes; family Scolopacidae; genus Calidris; species Calidris pugnax. The sequence goes on from NW_015094506.1 coordinate 43,573,129, forward strand.
AAGTTCTTAGCTCATAAGGTCATGAAAATGTCCTTCAACAATAAAAAACAAATGATTCTTTCTGTCCAATTCATGTTTTCTTCTATTCAGGCATACAGCAGAAGGGGCCATTGCCAATGTTACAGCTGGTTGAAAATTTAAGCGCTTTATTGTTTTATTATTTTCATTTCTTACCCTTTCTCCTCTCTGTAAATTTTGATTTTTTTTTTAATTATTTTTAAATTTCTAACTACAGTATAATTCGTATCCAGCTGTTTTGAGAGGTCTTTTCACAAAGACAGTTTGCAATTGTTTTTCTTCCTTTCCGTGTAGAGTCCTTGACTGTAGGCGGTCATACAGCAGAGTGTGGAAAACCTTTTGCTCCTCACCCGTTTCCTAGCCCTCATGACTGCAAAGCAGGGCTGTGATGGTTCCTTTTGGGGTATTTCAAAACCAGATGGACAGGAGAGCCCAGAGGGAGTGAAGAAAGGTGGGAAACAGCCCCCACCAGCCACCAGTGAGATTTGGGGTGTTAGGGCTGCAGGAGCTTGTGCCTCTGCTGCTGCCAGAGGGGCTGCAGTGTGTGAGGACAGCCTGCGGTCACCACACAGCTCCGGGCTCAGCATCCCCATTGTCTCAGCCACTGGGTGATTTGGTGGCAGGATCCAGCCCCCAGCAGTCCCCATCCTTACCCAGTTTCTAGCGACGTGGGCCGTGTTGCACAGTCTGAAGTAACAGCAGTGCAGGCTCACACTTTGGGTGTAAGGTGTTTGGTGCAGGTGATGCACAGGACTCCCCTGTGGAATACACTCTCCAGCAGGTCCTTGGTGTCTCCCCTTTGGCAAAATTTAGTTTTAGAGGCTGGAGAGTGTCCTTGTTTGCTGCACGGCTTCTTTTCTCTGCCCTTGCAGGTCTGGAAAACGTGACTATCCAGCTGAACCTGGAGGCCGAGTTTCATTTCACTCATCTCATTATGACCTTTAAGGTAAGGAAGCAACAGCCTTACTCCAAACCCTAAAACATGAGGAAATGAGGGGTCTCATATTTTTTTTTTATATTTGGGATTTGGGCTTTGTCTGAGCTGTTTTGCATGATTTTTTAGAGATGCCAACCACTAACTCCTGCTGAAGGAAGGCTGAGTTGTGACTTGTGGCTTGAGTTTTGTTTGAGCTCCAGGGAGGCTGGGCAAGGAGTCATACTGAAGCCAGGGTTTGTGTTGGTGTCTCTCTCTGGTGGCTGTGTTCTAGAAGATCATTAATTAAATCATATAGTAGCAAGGACTTTTCTTTTTAAAAAAAAAAAAAAAATTGGCCATGGTATCGGTTTTCTTTTGGCAAATGGAAAGGTCTTCAGGAAGAAGGAACATCTGTACACAAAGTGTCTTTGTTTCTTTACAAACAGATGTCTTGGAATGGCAGATTATGTCCTGTACATCCTAAATCTCAGGGAAGCGCTGAGCTCAGGCAACCTTCAGCTGTGGTTTCAGGGGCTGCAGTTCCTGCAGGGCTAAATCCCTGCTTTTCGCATGTAGACAAATTAATCTCTTAATTTTTACCCACCAGCTTTCAAGGAGAGCTGGTTCCTCTTTCCTGTGGTGTTTCCTTGGGTTCCTACCCCTGCCTCAAGGTGGTGGCTGAGGTGGAAAGTGGTCCTTTCTGCCGGACCCTGGCAGCGAGGGACCCCGGAGCTGATGTGGGTGCTGTGGCCATCGTGCCCCGGTGCCACTGGGCTTGGTCTGCTGTCAGGAGGAAGACTGTGGGGAAGGATAGTTTTTATGATGGTTTGTTGACTTTGTTTGTATGGAAGACACTTGAGCTGCCTTACCTCTGGGTTGCTACCTTTTTTGTTGGGTGAGATACCAGCTTGATGTTTTCAGCCAGGAAGCAGAAAGAAAATTTCTTTCCAGCTGTGACTGAAATGCCTTTGTGCTTGGCTCTGGGAGGGCCTCCTTTCAGTACACAAAACTAATGAAGAGACTGGTGGCATTTCTTGGTAGCACAAGCCAGGTGTTAAATTAGAATCTGCTTTTTTTAAGGCAGCACATAAACTGAAACATCAGATTTTTAGGTCAGAGGGATTGAAAATCTTTTAAAATTCTCATTAGCTAGTTGTTCTAGAGTTGATTACGTGTAGGTAAGAAGGGCAGTGGTTTGTGTGAAGTGAACACAGCCTGCTGGAGTCGGAGCCAGGCCAGCTGGAGGAGGGTCGCTGGGGATTGGGGGGGTCAAATGCAGCAAGAGTGAATGAAGCTGAACCTCTCAATCTCTTTAAAGAAGAAGGTTTTCTTAATGTGGCACAGAGGATGGCTGGCACTGGACGGCAGAGACACTGCAAAAGGCAGTGTGGTCAGATGAAGAGGGGTGGGCAATCCCAGGGCTTTTCTGAGCATCAGAGAGAACTCCTCAGCAAGAACTTCTGGGTTTCACAGCTGGAGGGGAAGCACCATTAGATCCTTTGCAGAAAGTTAGGCAAGGAGCTACAGCAAGGAAGAAGGCTGTACTGCTTTCCACAAGCAGTGGAAAAAGTATTTTTGTCTCTAAAGCTGTGCTTTAACCTTTAGTTTTGAGAAAAGATTTGGAATCCAAAAAACATACAAGTTTGCTTATTTGTTATAAGTGTGTTTAAGCACTCGGCGACTGAGTGCCGTCTTTTTAAAGATGGGTAGTCTGTGGTTTGATCTGTGTTATTTCAAAGATCTGCCTCTGAGCAGAAAGTGGGATATCAGCAGAAAAATATTTCCAATATTTCCAAATATTGGAAATAGTGCAGGGAGAGAGATTAAAATCCAGACAAGGATTGCTCACATGTAAAAGCACTCAATGTAAATGCAAGTAATAATTAATCAAATAAAATCTTTTTTGGTTTTCTTACCATTAGACATTCCGTCCTGCTGCAATGTTGATAGAAAGATCATCTGATTTTGGAGAAACGTGGCAAGTCTATAGGTATTTTGCATATGACTGTGAGAGCTCATTTCCTGGGATTTCAACTGGACCCATGAAGAAAGTAGATGATATCATTTGTGATTCCCGATACTCCGACATTGAACCTTCAACAGAGGGAGAGGTCAGAGTTGGTTTTTTTTTCCAATATGTTTATTGTATTGACTTTTTTCTGTGTAAACTTAGATTCTTTTATTTTAAAGCTGAGTCTTTCATTGTACTATTTTTTTTCTCCAGGTAATATATCGTGTTTTAGATCCTGCTTTTCGAATTGAAGATCCGTACAGTCCAAGGATTCAAAGTATGTATGCAGTCACCTTCCAGGCTCGTTTGAAAGGATTTCTGTATTTATTTACTTTAAAAAAACCCAAACAAACAGTAAGCCACAAATAAAGCTACTCATTAGCTCTGATAACAGTTTTGAAGTCATATGGATACATTTGCGGTGAGGCTTCTTATCCTGACTCAGATAGTGACGTGCTGGGAAATAACGATCAGTGTTGTCAACTCAAGTGATTACTCTTTCATGCATCACTGTAGTCGGTCCTTTTCTTAATTGGTGAGGGGTTTATTTTCATTAAAAACTCTCTCTCCGCAAAATACATGCAGTCACTGAGAGAAACCTTGGAACGTGATCCCATAATTGTACAGTATACAGAAAGCAAAGAAACAGAACTGCAATGGTACTTACATCACTTTGCATTTCTAGCTAAAATCAAGGGGGTCGTGTTTTATTTTTTAGAACATCTGAGTCATGACTTCAGAACAGTTGGCCTTCATGGCACTGGCTGGCTGGATCACACAGATGTAGTCATAAAACACAAATCACTGTAGTGTTCATGTATGGTGACGATGATCCAGGAGTGCAAAGGTAGAGAGATCTGTTGCTGAGTGTGGCTCGAAGAGAAACCTCCTGGGGCATTTGGCTTGGGTAGGGAACTACAGCACTTGGCCTTAAACTTGACCTCCGATTTAATAGGCATTCTCTGTTTTGGTTCGTGTTCTTCAGTGAAAAGCTAACTGGAGCAGAAGAGAATGTCTGAAGTAGAAGAGTGTCTGCTAGTTGCTGTATCAGTTGAATGCTTTTTTTAAACCAACATTTTAAAGGAGAAACCCTGCTTGCTTGGGCTTGGAGAGCTTTTTCAAGCCTATTCAAGCCTAATTTCAAGGCTATAAGAAATTACACAGGATTCATAATATCAAAGTGAACATGTAGACTGAAGTAATTACTGCAATATTGTCTTCCCGTGGATTATCCCCCGAGAACTTCTCCTTTGTGTTTGGTCAGTGACGGGGTGTTTCTTCTTTCAGCAAAATGTAACTAATTATATTTGCTAGGAAAGTTGGGCGTATAAGAAAGAAGAATTATTCCTGTCTTGTTTCCAACTAAAATTTTTGCCAAATGGCTTGTAACTCTTAAAGCTCCTGGTCTGCTTGTCAGCAGTTCCTTAGTATCAGTTCTTTGCCCATGTTACATTTTAAAGCCCCACAGAACTAGTGTCTTTTGGGTAGTACTGCTGTGCATGCCTTTAATATTTGTGTTTGTGCCTGTGTATGTCTACAATAAAACAGATTAGTATTTTTAATTGAGTTTATAACTTATACTGTGATCAAACTGTAGTAAAAGAATGCATTTTTTTTTAATTTGGCAGTACGAGGTGATGTGATGTGTAGTGTGTAAGTGCTGAAATTAAATCTGATCTAATCTGCCCATAGGAAGTGTGCTTGGGAAGTCACTCCTGGCTTCCTCCCATTCAATACAATATCTGGTAAATAATTCCAAAACGGGACTTAGGGTTTCTTTTCTTTTTTTTTTTTTTTTTTTTTTTTTTTTTCCCCTGGTCCAATTTCCTGCATTTCTGCCCCTATGAGCAGATGACCCACCACACTTCACCATACCGTCGTAAGCAAAGCCCCAGCTTACAAATGTTTAAAATAGGAAGGTTTTTGGTTTTTTTTTTTTTTTTTTTTTTTTTTTTTTTTTGGTGTCCCCTGCAGACCTTTTAAAGATCACAAATCTAAGAGTCAAATTCATCAAGCTGCACACGCTGGGAGATAATCTCTTGGACTCTAGGATGGAGATCAGAGAGAAGTACTACTATGCCATCTATGACATGGTTGTTCGTGGGAACTGCTTCTGCTACGGACACGCCAGCGAGTGCGCGCCGGTGGATGGCTTCAACGAAGATGTGGAAGGAATGGTAAATAGTCACACTTTTCTGCATAGAGCTGTTCCTGTCTGTGCCGCTTTTAGGTGATTTAAACACAAATTTAAAGGTGACACACTGCCCCCTTACTCCTCACTCTTAGTTTTCAAACAAGAAAACCGTAAAAACTATTCTCCCTCAGCAAACATGTCTGTCGTTATTAGTGTTAATCAAGCACAGAGAGCTTAGATTAGGTGAAAAATGTTTTAGCATTCCTTTTAATTATGTTAAAAAGCTGATGAAATTAAAAGGCGGGAATGCAGAAAGGGAGTGAAACCACATGGGGCCAGAGATAGGGGGTGTGTGTTGACTTAAATTGGAGTGAATAGAGGCATCAAAGGATGGAACACTTTTGTGAATCGAAGATGACCTGTGTTTGTCTCAGTCATTATCAGCTGACTAGTGGAGGCTGTAGCCCTAATTCACAGCAGGCTCAGAAGGAAAATGCTGCTGCCCGTGTGGTACGCTGCTCTGCAAATGCCACATCCCTTCTGGGTTCTGGTTTTCCCCACGATTTTTGCATGACAAGCAGTAATAGCACCCCTGTTAAACCCCTGTTAATGAGTCAGTTATTAACTGGATGAAAATGTGGAGCCGAACGGGGAGGTTGTGGAGGTTGTCCCAGGGGCTGCAGGATGCAGGTGAGTGGGTACGCTCCATTGCCCTGTGTTTTTGGTCAGTCTCTCCACCTGAGCAGCAGCAAGACTGGCTTTGCTGCTTTGCTTTTAAAGTAATGGCTCCGGTGCTGGTAGTTCCCATCATCTATGGCAGCAGCTGTCACACTGTTGGTCTGTACGTGTAGAAGGCAAAGTCTGGGGTTGGTGGATAAAACCCATCCAAACTGTCTGTTATCTTTGCTTTGTGAACCAAGGTAGGGCTGGCACTGGGCTAGTGACGTGCTGATACGACTAGATGCATATTAATAGCTAATTAACAGCTAATAAACAGCTAACTTTTAGGTCTAAGAGGCTTTTGTGATTATTGAGGTGGAACTGTGCTCTCCTTGTTCATGTCTGAAGGCGTTTATTCAGGCATTAGTCCCAGTAAGGAAAGGACAAATTAGTATGAGGACATTCTTACTCAGCAGGTAAAAGATGTTTCTGTGGCCCTTTATGTCTTCATAAGTGCAGTTACATGCATTAAAGTCTCCAAAAGTGTATCCATTATGTACTAGCTATATTTTGCATTAATTAGAGCATGGGGTTTTTTCCCTTTCCTCTTTTATAACCAACCGCATAACTATATTCCTTTTTTTTTTTTTTTTTTTTTATTCAGGTCCCAGGGGACCGGATTTCATTTTGAAATTTTGATGACCTCTTACAAATAATCAGGTGATCTTTCTTTACCCTATATGAAAGTGGCCTTGCCATTCAGGCTTGTTGCTTGTTATAAGAAGGGCAATAGCAGAATAATCTAGAAAACAGAAATAAAATACTAGCATGTATTAATTTTCTCTTGTTAGTGGGCATATTCCCTTCCTCCATTCCAAATGTTTTTTTTTTTTTTTTTTTTTAATGACAGGTCCACGGGCACTGCATGTGCAGACATAATACCAAAGGGTTAAACTGTGAACAGTGTTTGGATTTTTACCATGACTTACCCTGGCGACCTGCTGAAGGCCGCAATAGTAACGCATGCAAAAGTGAGTTTGAGTGAAGATGCAGGAGTGGAGCCTGGTGTGAGCGTTACGCGCTGTCACTGGGGAACGTGTGACAATACGTAAAGTCCTGCATGTTCTTTGGTTGACTTTGGTGTGTCTTTTCTGCAGATTCATGTCTTCCCCTGGGACCAGAGCCTTACTTTGCTTTCTGTCTCTGTCACAGAGTGCAACTGCAATGGCCACTCCAGCCAGTGCCACTTTGACATGGCCGTGTACATGACGACAGGGAACACCAGTGGGGGAGTGTGTGACGACTGCCAGCACAACACCGCGGGACGCAACTGCGAGCAGTGCAAGCCCTTCTATTTCCAGCACCCCGAGAGGGATCTGCGGGACCCCGACGTCTGTGAGCGTAAGTGCAGCCCTGCTCCTTGGGGTGGGAATGGCCATGTCATCCTGGCCGTGGCCCCCTGGGGCTTTCCCTGGAGAATTTAGCATTTACTTGCTCTTCTTTTGTGCTCTAGAATAAAGATCGTTGGGGGAAGGTGGTTGTCTTAGAGGTCTTGAGTTAGCCTGGTGGGGTTTTGTTTTCTCTTCAAGAATCTGGAAATTTATCAGATAGTTCCGTGTTCAACTGATGTCATGTCTAATAGTTGCAGGAACGCTACACTCACTCTACACGGCAGCTCAGTTTAAATAATTCGGTGTGATACTTGGCCTTTTCTTTTGTAGCAGTTAATAAAACATGCATGATGCTTCCCTCTTAGCTTGCAACTGTGACCCAGCTGGCTCCCAGAACGGTGGCATCTGCGATCGCTACACCGATTTCTCCGCTGGCCTCATTGCCGGACAATGCCGCTGTAAATCATTTGTCGAAGGGGAGCGTTGTGACCTCTGCAAAGAAGGTTTCTATGGCCTGAGTGCCGATGACCCAGAGGGTTGTCAGTGTGAGTAAAGACATATGTTCCTCTATGTGTGATCAAAAGGTCCTTGAGGAGCTGTTAGAGCCGGGACAAGTTGGTTTCTGGGGTGCTTTTTTCCCTTTGTTTCATCTTTTTTGCTAAAGGAAAAATGTTCATGTAGATTTGCCGTAGCTTGGAGTTTGCTCACCCTTAAAACTCAGTTCCCCAGCTGATCCTTATAGTTTATTCAGTGGAAATAGCAGAATCATCCTTATTTATTTTTAATTATAAATCTGTAAGCCAGGGAAGTTTTACTGGGGTGGGTGGTGGGCAAAGTTTGTAATTAATCTCTGTCCAGGGGAATTCAGGGGAAGCTTTAATGTAAATACCTAAATTGGACACTGTCTAAACTGTAACTCCAATCCTGTGTTTTGACCTGCCTATTTGTATTTCCCGATCCAGCTTGTGCATGTAATCCTCTGGGTACCCATCCTGGGGGGAATCCTTGTGATTCGGAGACAGGAAACTGCTATTGTAAGCGCCTGGTGACAGGAAAGCAGTGCAATCAGTGCCTGGTAAGTAGCTTATGTAAAATAGATTAGGAGATGCTGGTGCGAGGGAGGCTGGTGTGCAGAAAGCAGGGAGCAAGGTGCTGGCCACCGTCTCTGACTGCCTGTGACCCACTACCTGGTGTTCAGACTGGAGCGGGCACCTCAGGATGTCGGGAGGCATGCTGTGGTTACAGGGAGCTGGGAGGCACATCAAGACGGACAAGAGTGATCCAGATTAATTCCCAGAACTGTAAGGAGTGAGACATTAGGATACCTGGAGTAGTTGCTCTGTGAAAATGAGGCATCTGGGGCAGTTTGTCTGGAGTCCTCACTGGGGCAAAAGACAAAGTTGTCAGAGAAGCAGTGTTACCAAAAAAATTGCTTTCTATACAGGCCATTATTTTAGGCAGGAATTATTTCGTACACATACATTTCCATATAGTGTTTATGCATACTGCAGTGTTACAGAAACACACTGTCAGATAGCTGGATGTGTTTGTATAAACGCTGACAGGCTGTCTTATCAAACTCAACTACATGGAGAAGCTAAACAAGTCTGTGTTATCTGGCCAACAAGCACGTTGCAGAGTAGCAGCCCTGCAAGAGCAGTGCCCTGCACAAAGCCCCACCACCGCACATGCTTCTCTCTGCTGTGGTGTGTTCTTCTGGGCTGTGATCTTCCAAGTCTTTCATGAGTTGGGAGCCCAAACTGGTGTAAATAGCATGGTAAGAGTGAGATTTCTGTGCTTGGGGTCTCCTGAATCTTGCTTTTAAAGCTAGGCAGGAAGATGCATATTTTTCTCAAGCCCTTGAGATGGGTGGAGGAGAGCATGTGGGGAGCTTGTGTTGGTGGTTTTGGGGGTAGATCCACAACCAGGAGAGCAGGATTCATGGGTTGGGGGGCAGTCTGGGGTAGCTTATGCTGAGTATTTCAAAATGTGCCTTTGGCATAGATGGGATTAAATCGGCACCGGGGTTACAGCACTTGGTGATGTTTCCTCCTGCAGCCTGAGCACTGGGGCCTGAGCAATGACATGGATGGATGTCGGCCGTGCGACTGCGACCAGGGAGGAGCGCTGAACAACAAGTGAGTCTCAGCCTGGTTACTCTTCTGTAACTTGCTGTATTCACCCCAGTGAGTTGGGCTTCATTTGCAGCAATATCCAGGGCTCAGTGTGCTCTGGAGGAGGATGTTTGGGACTGCCTTTTTGCTCCAGAAAGTGGTAGGTCTTGATCGCAACGGGAGATGACAGAGACATCCATGTCTTTTCCGTGCTGAACATCCTCGGTTTGTGCCACCTGGGCGGGTGAACACGTAAAACTGTTCTTAGTGTAGCTTTGCCTTTGGTCAGCCAGGGTAGGAGCCAGCCATGGGTTGAGCTCTGCCTTGGCTGTCACCCGGGGTATGGTTCTTGTCAAAGCTTTGCTCTCCCAGGATCAAAGCAGGAATCAGGCAGTGACATGAGCAATCAGATTGGTTCTTCGTTTGCTCCCAGACTCGCTCTTTGTCTGTCTGTCTGTCAGTGCTGGGGAAAGTGTGCTAGCTGCACAGTACTGCTGTGTTGTCCCAGTGGTGCTGCGTGGGGTGGGATGTGGAAGTGCCCATTGAGTAGGGGGAGGTTTTTCACAGGGAAGTATAGGTTTTGAAGATGCACCCATCAAAAAGAGCATGGAAACTCCTGGCTTAAATGTCTGGTCAGAGGGGTGCTGGGTAGCCAGACTGCTCTTCCCACCAGAGAAGTTTTCTGTGTGTGTCCGACCCCAGGCTTTTCAACAGCAGCACGTTCCTTTGCTCTCTTTCCCTCGCCCACTCCCCCTTCCCTTCACAAACCCTTTGAAACGTCCTGCTTTTCTCTAAAGCCACAGAAGTTTCCCAAGGGGATGGACAAACTGTTTCCCACTGGAGCCTGTGGGACCAGACTGGGGGAGTTTGGGACTGGTCCCGCTGTGACTCCTGTAGGTTGTTACAGTCCATGGACACCCCATCTGTGGCAGGGATCGCCATGGGAATGTCCCGTGGGCTGTCTCTTCCCTCCTCTCCCAAGTGAATTATTACCCCTCAGCAGACAGCGGTGTGGTCGTTAGTGATTATTTACTCCTCCGTGCTCTCTCTCCCTGCCTGCGGATCAGTTACGCCGCGCAGCTCCTAACGACTCCCCCAGCGCAGCCGCTTCCAGGAGTTTGGGGTTCGGCTTGGCTGCAGCCTGTTTCCCATGCCTGGAGCCCAGCGATTGCAAAACCCTGGCAGGGAGCAGCTGTGCTTTCCCCCGGCTGCAGGAGAGCTGCGAAGCCCAGCTCTGGCTCCTGGCTTTGCTCTCTAACGTCAGCGGAAAGGGAGAGCTTCGGCCTCCCCAGGGCTCCTCTCCTCAGCTGCTGAATGGCTGCCTCCTGGCCCCCGTTCAGGGTGTGGGATGCAGCACCTGGGGCAGCTGCACCTCTCCCAAAATTCATCCCTGCCTCTGCGCTGTAACCCGGGTGGTGCAGTCATTGCCGTCCCCTGAGGGGAAACTTCCCAGCTCCCCTTCCGGGGCAGTGAGGGCACTTCTGGCATCTCAAAGTGAACGTTTAAGTGAATGTTTGCAATTTCAAAAAATTCTTTTGGTTAAAAATGACTCTTAGAATGTGGGCTTGAGAAGCCTGGGGATTTTGTGTGAAAATCAGAGGGGTTTGACTTTAGAAAATGTTTCTAATTTCAACTCAGATTTGAAAAAAATGGTGTCTTTTGGTGGACCAAAAAACCTTCCTATGAAAAAGGGTGAACAGGCGCATGCAAAAATACAACCTGCCCAAGAATTCTTCGTAAGCAGGGTGGAGACCCTGGGGACAATAACACCACCAAAGGGCTGCTTAGGGATAGAGCTATATTGAGAAAAGAAAACGGCTCATTGTGAAGGAAGTGGAGCTGCTGTATGGCACCCTGGACAGACCTGCTCTCCCCAGCGATGGTTCTGTCTCTCCCATGTCTTTGGCTGTGTCTGTCCCACCCTAAAGCAGGCAGGAATGTTTTTCCCCTGTTGAGAGCTGCTGGTGGGTGACCTCTCGGGACGTGCTTTGCAGCACACCAGAGCAGCTTGACGTCCTGGGGCATGCAGGGTCATGCGTGTCCTTGCTTTGCCTGAGCCCGTACAAACAGATATGCTGCTTGCACGGCCTCCCAGCTTGGAGCCGAGGACTGCCCTCGGCTTGAGGACAGACATGCCTCTTGGCTACGTCTGTGGTAGCAAGTGAAGCTCTCCCGGGACGGCTCTCTGGCCCCAGGGAACTGCCTGCACCCGTAGCATGAAATCCTCTCACCGCCCAGACAGAGGAAACCGCACACAAAGTGCCTACTGGAAATGGTCCCTGGCTTCTGCTCGCTCCCAGCCTGAGCCTAGGGGTTGTCTGGGAGGATGATAGTTGGGTTAAGCCAAGACTGTGCCCAGAACCATGCTGCCCTTTTAGCAGTGCAGATGGTCCAGCTGCAAAGCCAAAGAACATCTTGTGTCTAGAGGCGGCTGTGTCCAGAAGCACTTCTCCTCCTGTGCCACTTAAAATGTCAAAGATGGAACCAGTTCTAGCTGTGCCTTGTCGTAGCCAAAATGTGTTGTAAATTCATTGCTCTTCCATTTTAGCTGCTCGAGTGAATCTGGCCAATGTGAGTGCCGGCCCCACATGTTTGGACGTCAGTGTAACCAGGTGGAGCCTGGCTATTACTTCATTTCGCTCGATCATTACATCTACGAGGCGGAGGAAGCCAACTTGGGTCCTGTGAGTAGCAGTTTTAGTGGGCTGGTGTGTCTGGACAGCTGGGGGAAAGTTGTTTCCCCATTTGAGTGTTGGAAGGGTCTGTTTTATACCCTAAGCGTTTTACAATTAAAATGTGGAAAACACAGAACTGAATTGAGAACTGTTAACCTGTAGCTGTTCAATCTAGTATTGATAAATAATGTAGTAATTTAGGGAGGGGGAGAACTGCCATTTTCCATTATAAACCTGTTTCTTTGTTCCTGAGTGTGCAGCTTGTTTCCTGTTGGCATCCCTTTCGGTACCCCACTGTGTATGCACCCACTGCACCCAATTCTCCTTCCCCTCTTATCTCAAGAGCGGTGGGACACTGACACTGGCTCTTCTCTTTGGTGCCACTGAAACCAGGAGAGAACAAAGCCCGCATTTAAGCACGTTGCCGTGGCTTTTAGAATTTCTGTACATCAGTAACATTTCTTTTATTAATGACTAACCCCTTGGTTGATTGCACAAAAAACTGTGTTTGTAGGTGAGGTTGCCTCTAGGTTGTTTAGGCTGCTGGTGTGGTACATCAGGGTTTCTGGCTCTTTCTGTTCACCACTGCACAGCCTTGCTTTTAATTCATTAACAGCAGCTAGGTGATTACATCAATTATTTTTGCCTCCAGCAAGGAGTCAGGGAGGTGAGATAATGGTTTTTCTAAAGCAGCAGATCCTTGTCTGCCTACAATTGGGGCACTTTGTCCTAATTTATTTATTTCAGGCAAAAAGCTGCCATTTGCCAGTTTCAGCCAAAGCAGAGAATTTTTGCTGTTAGGTAAGGGCTGCTAGAAGGGCTTTTTAAAGCAAAGATTTTACATAGCAAGAGGACATGTTATCAACACGATACTTGTTGAAGATTGTCATCTGACTAGTAGGATTGAAGAAAAAGCGGAGGCATTCAATGTGGGTTTTTCCTCAGTCTTTAATAATACTGATAGACCTTGGGCTGCCCGGTCCCCTGAATCAGAGGACCATGAGTGTGGGGACAGTGACTTTCCATTTGTGGACACTGAAATTGTAAGAACCAGCTGCATCAGCTGGATGTTCACAAGTCCATGGAGCCTGATAGGATTCATCCCAGAGTACCGAAGGAGCTAGCAAATGTTACAACAGGACCCCTCACAATCATCTACCAAAGGTCATGGGGGTCTGGGGAGGTCCCTGCTGACTGGAAGCTACCCAATGTTATTCCCATCTACAAGCAGGGCATGAGGGAAGACCCAGGGAACTACAGACCTGTTGGTCTAACCTCAGTTCCTGGAAAAATTAGGAAGATTACACTGAGTACTATTGAAGGGCATTTAAAGAATAATACAATTGTTAGGCGTGGTCAACGTGGGTTCACAAAGGCTTCCTAGAGAGGTGGCGGGTTCACAAAGGCTTCCTAGAGAGGTGGTCGGTGCCCCAAGCCTGTCAGCGTTTAAGAGGTATTTGAACAGTCATAGAATCATTTAGGTTGGAAAAGACCTTTCAGATCATCAAGTCCAACTGTAGTCCCACTAAACCATGTTCCTAAGTGCCACATCTACATGTCTCTTAAATACCTCCAGGGATGGTGTCTCAACCACTTTCCTGGGCTTGATAACCCTTTCAGTGAAGATCTAAACTTCCCCTGACACAACTTGAGGCTATTTCCTCTCATCCTATCACTTGTTATTTAGGAAAAGGACCAACTTCCACCAACTACCCCTTTCAGGTAGTTGTAGAGAGCAATAAGATCTCCCCTCAGCCTCCTTTTCTCCAGACTAAACAGCCCCAGTTCTCTCCACTGCTCTCACAGGACTTGTCTTCTAAACCTTCACCAGCTTCATTGCTCTTATTTTGACGCCCTCCAGCACCTCAATGTCTTTCTTATAGTGAGGGGCCCAAAACAGAACACAATGCCCTTAACAACATGCTTTAACTTTTGTTCAGCCCCGAGTTGGTCAGGTAGTTGGACTACTTGATTGTTTTAGGTTCCTTCCAACTGAACTACTCTATTTCTACTCTATTTCTACTCTATTCTATTTCTATTCTATTCTGTGACAGCGGAGAGAGAAGACTGTGGAGAGCAGAAGTTGAACCACAGCAGAGGGTGTGTGAGCTGGCACAGGGTTTTTGGTGCATTGGTGTCTGCCCAGCTGGAGAAGTGGTACCTGAGCCTTCACCAAGGTTCTTGGCACTCAGGGATGGAGGAGGGGATGATTGTATTATTTGCTGCTGGTTGTCTTTTAAAGCCTTCAGAACAAACCATTTTGTTTAAATGCCAACAGTGAAAAATTTTCTTACTAATCTGATGGCAGAATAAAGCTCAGAATTTCCAGGTAGGGGCCCAGCACAAAACAAAATGACGTGGCACAGAGTTGCAGAGCTTTTCAGGCAATGCCAAGCCCCCATGCTCCTCACAGTTGCACTCCCCACCCTTGCATACATCCTGCCTGCGATCCTTCCTGGGGGAGTTCCAATCCTTTGTGAAAAGCCAAAGGATAATAATTTATGGCCAGGCTCCCTTCAAAGAGTGTGAGAATACACAAGGGGACATCCTGAAGTGATACGCATATATATAGACGTTTCCTTACATTTTATCCCTTTCTACTGAAGCAGCTTCCTTAGGAATGCACAGGATGTTTTTCTATGGAGAGAACTATTCATGGATGCAGATATATTTGAAACGGGAAGTTTGAACACCACACGTTTCCATTTTCTGTTGCCTTTTTCTTCTTTGCTTTATATGAAGAGTAGCAGATAAAAACCTGGCACCTCAGACTGAAAGGAGTGACCACATAATGATTTGGCTATTACGTATCTACCAATGATTAGAATCTCTGTTATTTAATGACACCACGCATGCTGGCTGTGATCTACTTTTCAAATGTTATCCTGACAATGGTTTGGTTTGGAGTGACCCGGTGTAGTCAAGAAGTAATTAGTACCCATCTTGGGTGGTTAATAGAGCAGTTAACGTGCCACTGCAGTAAACCCTGCTGCTACAAGTATGATGTGAAATTCCTAACGGTGAACAAGGTGTCGTAGCTGGTGGAGTAGTTACTCACAGCAAGTTTTTAAATTTAATTCCCCCACTATAACAGAGAAATGGATGAAGAGTTGTGCAGTGTTATTTTATTTTATCTTTCTTGCTTTTTGTATATTGTTAAGCAGAAGAGCAATGGTATTCACGCACATGGGTTTAAAAGAGAATTCGTGTTCTCTAGGGTGCAAACAGTGGATGCTGCCATCCACCAGCAGAACTCATCACTTCATGCACTCCCACGGCGATTGCAAATTTAATGTATTGGTATTAAAATCACTATTCCCTGTTTTTGTAGGGAGTAAACATAATAGAGCGCCAGTACACACCGGACCGCACACCGTCATGGACCGGCATAGGATTTGTAAGGGTCCCTGAGGGGGCGTACCTGGAATTCTACATCGACAACATTCCCTACTCCATGGAGTACGACATTCTGATCCGCTATGAGCCACAGGTAGGTCTGTGAGTATGGGCATTGCTGCCTCCTGGCAGGTGTTGGCTGTCCTAGTGCACGACTGCCAGGAGCCTGGCACTTCCAGGAGTCATCAGGACTTGAAGACAAGGGTGGATGCTCAGGTAAATGCCTGAGATGTGTGAAAAGCCAAGAATATGTTGACTATTACTAGTATTATTTGCTTTACAGTCTCATTCATAATTGCATTGTTTCAACACCTGTTTAATAAGCAAATTAAAAAGTGACAAGTCTCATCAAGACAGATTAAAATATAAATTTGGCACCAGCCAGATGGTATGGAATGGATGGAAACACTGATATGTTGGAAGACAAATTGCCTGTCTTGGGTGTTGAATGCCTGCAGCCAAGAGTTTGCAAGCAGTCGGTTTTGACTGTGGATAATAAATAGGGTGAAGAGAAAGAGAAAAATGCCCCCAGCTCCTTACCTAGAGCTTGGTGGCAATTGACTGCATTGAAATACTCAGGTGTTAACGCCCAGAGATGGGGAAAGAGGAAGGTGCCAAACCGGCTGATGCCATGCCGCAGATGGGGCTGCTGACCACCTACACCTAGTCCTGGTTTTTTTGGGAGGGAGAGAGAGAGGGAGAGAAGCTGTCGTGCTGGAGGATGCCCAGGGGCACTTGCCTTGTCTTGTATCAGCCCAAACCTGCTGCCGGTAGATGCCCCATTGATGCTGGAGCTGCAGCCCCATCCTCCCCAAAGTGCGGTGACCACCCCATCTATGCACGTGCTTTTCCTGGCCTGACCTCTGGATGCTGCTGGGAGCTTATGGCCATTGCTTGATGCTGATCAGCCATTTTTTCCCCCCAGTTGCCAGATCAGTGGGAAAAAGCTGTGATCAGCGTCTCACGCCCAGGCAAGATCCCCACGGGTAGCCGGTGTGGCAATACAGTTCCTGATGATGATAATCAGGTTGTCTCACTGTCACCTGGCTCCAGGTCAGTATAACTGGATGGGCCAAAAGGAGTAAAAACACTTAAAAAATTGAAACAGAGTAATGTCACGTTCTCAGTTTGCCATGGCCTCTATGAAAATGATGAAATTTAATTTCCAGTGAGTTATAAAAAGCATACTTAGTATTGTGTCTGTAGACTTAAGTCTTTTAAATTTATGCTTGTTTTCTGAATGGTTTTGTTCACTGAGTAACGTGGGGGGTGGTGTTTGCACAGCCTGTGAGAGAACATTGGTACGATTCTTTACCTTGCCGATAAGCTTTTCCGTTCTGACTTGCACAAGCCTCCAAACTGCCTCTTCCACATCGTATTTGTTCTGTGCAGTCCTGGCTGCTTTCCGTTATCTCGATTGCTTTATAGGGCCACCTGAAACGCTTTATGGTGCTGGACGTTTGAAGTAAGAATTGTTTCCTGTTCCTAATCCAGATATGTTGTTCTCCCACGGCCCGTCTGTTTTGAGAAGGGGCTGAATTACACCATCCGCCTGGAGCTGTCCCAGTACTCCTCGGTGGATACGGAGACGGAGAACCCGTACACGCTCATTGACTCCGTGAGCAGAAATTCTTTCAGGGGTGCTCTGGGATAAAAGTGTATTTAAAAGCCTGAAAGTTCACATCTCCTCTGGTGTGCATCCATGTGAATCCAAAGTAATATTTTACAATGTTGTTGCTTACGGCTGAAGCCAGATTTTAACTGAACAATTTAAAGCAGCATAGGTTTCTTCAGTGTCAAAGTATGTGGGTTGTTTTTCTGCTAAGAGGGTTTTGCCGTATTTTACAGGACTGCAGGTTGTCCCACAGTCCTTTAGTTTCTTTGGGGAGCTAATGTGTGCCATGTATGTCATGAATGTCAACGTCAACCTTTTTCTTTTGAATGGATAGAATTTGGTAGATTTGGTAAGAATTTGGTAGATACTAGAACTATTTCACCAAAAACTAGAGAAATATCATAATTTCCTTCCCAAATTCTGTCTGTTGACTTCTGGGCCAAAAAAGGATGCTAGGAAGTGGGATAATACTGAATTTTCACAATTTTGGTGGAGGCTATGTATGAATAGTGACACTTTGTCATTGTGAAATTGTTTTGTAGCTTGTTCTCATGCCATACTGCAAGTCGCTGGACATCTTTACAGTGGGAGGCTCAGGCGAAGACGTGGTCACCAACAGCGCTTGGGAAACTTTCCAAAGATACCGGTGTCTGGAAAACAGCAGGAGTGTTGTGAAAACCCCCATGACAGATGTCTGCAAGAACATCATATTCAGCATTTCTGCTCTGTTGCACGAGACCGCCTTATGTACGTAACCATCTACTTGCAGGGCAAACTGGGCCTAGAAGTTGGATGGTGCTTCCAGGGAAACCAGGGAGGGCGTGTGTGTGGGATGAGGCAGGTGGTTCACATCCTCCATGGAGGTACTCATTTCCCTGATGCTTTTCTCCACTCAGCATGCCAGTGTGACCCTCAGGGCTCCCTGAGTTCGGTGTGTGATCCCAGCGGAGGACAGTGCCAGTGTCGTCCCAACGTTGTCGGAAGACAGTGCGACAGATGCGCCCCCGGCACCTTTGGGTTTGGGCCAAGTGGATGCCGACGTACGTTAAGCCCTTGGCTCTGGGCTGTGCTGCAGCTGGGGCTCTGTGTTTAGGGCTCGCTGGGGTAACAGCCCCTCTCCCCCTCTCTCCTTGCAGCATGCGAGTGCCACGTCCGAGGCTCTTACAACGCCTTCTGCGACGCAGAGACGGGCCAGTGCCACTGCTTCCCCGGGGTGTACGGGCGGCAGTGCGACCGCTGCCTGCCCGGCTTCTGGGGCTTCCCCAGCTGCCAGCCCTGCCACTGCAACGGCCACGCAGACGACTGCAGCCCCTACACCGGGGAGTGCCTCGGCTGCCGGGACCACACGGCGGGGCACAACTGCGAGAGGTACGGTGTGTGCCCCCTCTCCTTGCCCCCAGTGTGATGGGCACAGCAGCCGTTGCCCTCCGGCGCTGGTGCTCGGGCGGGTGTGAATCCACAGGGAAAGCCCCTGGACTGTGGAAGCCAGAACAGCTCTAGTGGTCCTGGAGGAGGATGGGAATGGGGACTCCCTCTTCCCTGTCTGTGACTCCCAGCAGCGCCTGCCCAAACATCAGGGTGTTGTGGGGACCCTGGGGTTTCAGAGAGGCTTTGTCCGTTGCAGGCCTCCTGAGAGGCATCTGCCTTAGGTCTCCTGCTCTTACACTGGTATAAGGTGGAAAAATGTGCTTCTGTGAGTGGCACAGAAAAGCTGTATGGATGTTTCTGTGCTTCGGCTCTTCATGGTGGTTGAAAACCTGGGTGTAGTTATAACAAGGCTTCAGTCCCTTTGCCTGCGGTCCCCTATATGCTGTGTACCCCATCACGCAGGTGCCAGGCTGGCTACTACGGAGACCCTGTCCTGGGATCGGGCGACCACTGCCGTCCCTGCCCATGCCCTGATGGCCCTGAGAGCGGACGCCAGTTTGCCAGCGGCTGTTACCAGGATCCGGTCACCTTGCAAGTCGTGTGTGTCTGTAGCGTGGGATACATAGGTACTTGGTGGGTGCGTGGAGGGGGGCTGGTTGGGTTGAACTTCCTGGTGAGAAGGGGGTATGTTCATATGGGTTGTTGGATGTGACCACAGCACCAGCGTCTATGTGTTGCTACTGGATGTTGGCAGCACTTGGAAGGTGCCAGGGCAGAGCAGCTTGTGCAGGTGATGTGTGCCACCATGAACCTCATTCCCAGCAGCATAGTGAGGGATAAGCAGTGGTCAGCAGAGGTGGACAGGACAGTAGTAGAACCAAGGGGATATGCGTGCTGGCAGCTGGGCTGCAGCACCATGCCTTGGTGCCCCCAGTGGTACCATCCATGCCACACCAAGCTGCTGCTGCCTCTGTTGCTTTGAGCATGATGCAGTTAACAACCCCCCCCGCCATTATTGTCTTGCCTCAGTCTTGCCATTTACGGGGCTGCACGCTAGCGAGCCGTGATGGTAATTCCCCCCGTGCCTGTTTGTTCAAACAGGCAGTCGATGTGATGAATGTGCGTCTGGCTTCTTTGGGAGCCCCGACGAGGTTGGCGGCGCCTGCCAGCCGTGCCAGTGCAACAACAACATCGACACCACTGACCCGGAGGCCTGCGACAAGAAAACGGGAATGTGCATGAAGTGCCTGTATCACACGGAGGGCGAAAACTGCCACCTCTGCAAAGAGGGCTACTACGGGAGCGCCCTGCAGCAGGACTGCAGAAGTGAGTGGGGAGACATGGCTGCAACCATGTCGTAACCAGCCATGTCGTGGGGGCAGCCTGAGCTCTTTTAATTTACCTGGGAGCATTTGGAGTGGATGGGAAACTTAATTACCTCCAGCTGGAGCTGCATGCAGCTGCCCTGCAGCTCAGCAGGGCTTCTGGTGGGAGAGGAGTGCTCTACATTTGACGTGTAGAGCAGGGACAGCCTTTACATTGCTGAAAGGAGGAGGCTTTTGCAGGAGGGGGGTTTCTTGCCCTCTTGTTAGCTGTCTTTGTTTACTTCTCCTCCAGAGATGGTGGGTGGCGGGGTGAGGGTTTGGCTTTTGTTTACACCAGCATTCCTGCAGATGTGGCGGGGCTCGGGAGGGAGCCGGGAGCCAAAATGGGTGATGAGGAGGCAGACCCTCCTCTCCCTCGGTGGTGGATGCAGCTGGGCCAGACAGTCGGGTCGCTGGGTGGGCGAGCAAAGCCCTGCTCGGCTTGTCATGCCATCAGCTGCTCCCAGCAGATCTGCCACCATAGCTGTCTGACAGGAGCTGGGCAGGCTTGGGCTTTGGCTGTGTGGAGAGGGAGGAGAGGAGGAGGAAGGCTATGCTGCCCGAATGAGGGGCTCCTGTCACCTCCTGTGTGCTGGGGCAGAGGCTGCAGAGGTGTCCAGCCCAGGACATGGGGACGGCTCTTATGTGGTGCTGGGTGCCCATCAGCATTGGGTCAGCCAGGCCTGGCCATGGGCAATGGGACAAGCCAGCCTCTGCCCGTTCCTCTGGGGACTCAGAATAAACTAAATGCAAACTCTGGGCCACCTGGTAAGGCGGGGGCAGGCTGACATGGAGACGCCATGCTCTTTCCCTCACAGAGTGTGTCTGCAACTACCTGGGCACCGTGCGGGAGGACTGCGATGGCTCGGAGAGCTGCCGGTGCGAGGCGGCCACGGGGCAGTGCCGGTGCCTCCCCAACGTGGTGGGGCAGACCTGCGACCGCTGTGCCCCCCACACCTGGCGGCTGGCCGGCGGCACCGGCTGTGAGCCCTGCGGCTGCCACCCCACACGCGCCATGGGGCCTGCCTGCAACGAGGTGAGGGCAGCACAGGGGCGTGCTGCGGCGGCTTGGCCTCCCCTTCGGCCCAGGGCCCAGCTGCTGAGGTGGTCACCTCTCCTCTTAGATTGTTTGGGTTGTTTTTTCATTGGCAGTTCACAGGGCAGTGCCAGTGCATGCCGGGCTTCGGAGGACGGACCTGCCAGGATTGCCAGGAGCTCTTCTGGGGCGACCCAAGCGTGGAGTGCCGAGGTGAGTCCAGCCTTTTGGAAATGGCCTGTTGGCTGGTGGCCAGGTCACCCCCGGGTGTGCTGGGACACCCCTGCCTGGAGCAGCCCCTCTGGTGACCCCCACCAGTGCCCACACGAGCTTTGGAAACCAGGGAGGAAGGCACGGCGGGGTCTGCCCCCAGGGTTTTGGTGCCTCTGGGGACAGCAGGCACTGCAGGAGCCTGGCCCAGCGCTTGCCTGGTTTATTTTATTTCTTGTCAGACCCTTACTTAGCAACAAACCTCTCTGTTTGGAAACTAACTCTTTAACCGTTAGGTTCCAATGCTCTCAGGTAAGCCAGTGTGGTAAGAAACCATATCACAATGTGGGCTTGAGAATTGGTCTGAAAACCAGTTTCCTTTGCCTTTCAAAGACCACTGTCTCCTCTGGTGCCTTGTTAGGGAGAATGGCCCTGAAGAAATAAGGTTTTTTTATTTAGTAGGAGACTTTCCTTATATTTCAGATGAAAATAAAGGAGTGAGCAGAGACCATACAGCGGGTTAGCCGTAGCTACAGGCCACAAAACAGAGAGCTATGAAGTCGCTTGTTTAGAAAACTGGATGCTCTCTGTCCTTTCATTATAAACAAGCCTGTTCATTAGCTGGGAAAGAAATTTCAAACACTGTCCAGACCAGAACAAACTTGTATCTCTGATCTGTTCAAATAGGAGCCTTTGCCAGCAGGGTTTGCAGTAGATTAAGGTATTTTTTTCCTGCAGGGAGGAATGTGCTTGCTGTGGTCTTTAATAAATCCCTTACAATAGAGATACCTTAAGAGCCCATTATCTAACCAGATAGGCAGGTCACAGCTACTTGGTTAATGCAGCAGATGAAAGGACTGGGGAATTGTCCCAGTTCCTGAGTACATATTGGGTTTCTCAGGGGGTGAGGCAGGCTTTTGGGGAGGCTGTCTGTGTTCTGGTGTGGTGAGGGGCGCTGACCCTGCTGGCTCCGGGGCAGGGATTGTCTCTTGGTATCAGCTGTCTCCATCAGGGTTTATTGATGCAGTCCATCTGCATACCTTATCAGCAGGATTTTGCAGCGTACCAGCATTTCTGGTCTCATGGAGTTTCTGCTGCCTTTTGAGCATGTGAAAACCTGCTTTTTAACATTTCTGAAGTAAAGAGAGGATATATTATTCAGAGCCTTTTTTTAACCATCCAAACTCTACGCTCTCCTTCCAACCCGCCACCCCTTCTGCCCCCAAGTGACATGGGAGACTTGCTTGGGTGGAAATGCAGATTTTCCTTCAGGATTGCATCCAAGAGGAGGTCTCTGAGTCAGGGGGAGTGCCAGTGCCCAGGGCTGGGCTGCGGCAGCCTGTGGCACGGTGCCCTAGATGGGGTCCAAGTGCATGCTTGCTCATGGAGCACATCCAGCCCCATGCAGCTGCTGAGTCTCCCTGGCATGGTGGGGTCAGTGCCTCCCGCCACATCTCCCATCCTTCCTCAGCAGTGAGAGAAGCAACTTCTCAGCCCTCTCTTAGTCCTGGCGAGCAGAGGGGTGGTGTTCAGGCTGGCAGATGTGCAGCTGCTGCGTGGGCAGGTAGCAGCTCTCAGCGGTAAGCGCTTTGCAGGCGAACTGGAAAACTGCCATTTAAGGAGCTGCAGAGCAATGTCCCTGGAAAATAGCTTAAGTATGGCCTGTGGCCAAGGTGAAGCTGGAACTGAGACGGGGGTTCATCACAAAGACATTGGCTCCAGCTGCAGGGGACACACAGACTCCGGGCCAGCTGCCCTTGGAGGCATGCTCCTGCTGGCCCAGGCAGCCAATGTGGCCACATTTTGTGCTGCGTTCAGGAAGAAAATAGAAACTGATTTGGATGGGGAGCAGCAAGAGCTCGTAACCGTGAGTACGGACAGACAGCCTTCACTGTGGGCACCAAACTGATGCGGAGATATGGACGTCAGTCCTGATAACTTCAGGGTGGGATCCCCCACTGGCTGGGGCAAGAGGCTTCTGCTCAAGGTTGGAAATTGCAGGGTGCATTACTCAAGGGACTATAAGGTGTGATCAATTCACAAGAGCTCTTCAAGCTGTTGACGCCAAGAGACACAAGATCCTGCTGAGAAATGCGGACCATTCTTCCCATGGGTGTTGCTGTGATGCCTTTACAATTTTTTTTAGTTGCTAAAAAGCCAAAAGCGAGGTCATGTGAACACAAGTGCCTGCAAATAACCTCTGGACACAACTGTGTGGAGATGTACAAAATGGCCCATCTAAGACAGGCAGAGGGCCACAGCCCCCCAGGAGTTCCCAGGTACTCACAGAGCACTGAGCTGTAGATGTAGCCCCAGGGTCCCAGCACGCTCCACTGGAAACCAGGCTCCAGCGAATGCTTCCCTGCTGTCCCCAGTGACCATTGCAGGCTGCTGCCTGTGACTTGTTTTGTAGAAATCTTGGTAAGATCAGATAAGGTGAAGCAGAAGCTGGAGGCAGCAGATTTTTGCACCTGGTCTAAGTGCTTTGATTTGCAGTCTGTGCTCCCTGCGATAGAGAGAAAGCATCATCCGGTGTGACTTCTCTACATGTCCCCAGTGATCACACTGTGACCAGACCACTGGGGCAAGCTAAGGTAGGTGTCTACATTTGGGCAGCATTGCAATCCCGCGGTACTGGGTATGCTCCCACCACCCACAGATGTTCCTTGGGGAATACACATCACAGAGAGTCTGTAGGTCTGAGACTTTGGAGACTGCTTACCCCATGCTTTAAAAAAACACAACAGTTACTCATTTAATTTAACATAATGCCAAAACAAGCAGAGGAGAGGTGTAGAGGATAGGGAAGAGCCCAGTGTGTGTCTTGTTGGCCTTGTGCAGGTCCTTGTGAGGATTACAGTGAGCAGGAACTGTGTGGGGAGCAGGAGTCTGCTTGGGAGGGTGGTGCCAGCCCCTTTGCAGGACCCTTGTTGTCCCTGCCCATGCCAGGAGGCTTGGAAGTCTGTGATCTTTAAGGTCCCTTCCAAGCTGAACCATTCTATGATTCTTCTGGCTGTTGCTTCAGCTATGAGCTGTTTGCAGCTCTACACGAGCCCGCATGTGAACGTGTGCATGTGCATAAAAATCCTTGCTAAGGTAGTAAATAATAGGGTTACAAATTTCATCAAATTCGCGTCTCGCAGGCATTCTGCTGGAGCTTTTCCAAAGCCTGGCAACCGAAGTGCAGGACTCAGCATGCTGAGCTCTGCACAGACTTCAGCCCGCAAAGCACATTTCTGGCAGGAGGCTGCAGGCTCCCGGGAAGCCTCTGAGGTATGGTGTGGCTGCGGGGGCAGCTTGAACAATGCCCTTGCACAGTAGATATTTGAAGTTTATGTGTTTCATATAATATCAAGCAGATGACAATTTTATTATCATTGCTGTTTGAATTGAAAAACAGAACAGAGTGCAGTTTAAAATACACTGTATGGGGTTGAAAGTTAGGTTGTATTGCTGTTTCCCCTTTAGAAAAATATAGCTTTGTCAATATTTTTCTGTGTCGAACCTGAGTATCAAGCACTATTGTAAAACACCGAATTTAGTTGAACTAAGATGTAAAAAAGTCATGTTCTTATCAAATGTTTAATGCAGACATTGGCAGAAAGTTGTTTTGCTCAGTTTTCAGTCTTTGTTGTGTACCTGGTGCTGAAACATCTGTTCACTGAAAATTACTCCATTGCCATTTAAGAATAGGCTTTGTAATCTTAATTTAACACCTGGGTCTTAAACTAGTTGTGTAGGCTGCTTTTATAGCAGGTGTTTATGGTGCAGAGAGAAAGATTAGCAGATGTTTCTCTTCCTTCCATAAGTGTCTAAAGGAAGTCAGACAAATTCTACACTAAAGGAAATATAATTTTCACTTTGAGTTTCATAATTTCAATTGAGCTCTAGTCTTAAAATATTGTAATGTACATTCCAGAAAATTGCTCTTTTGCCAAGGTCTGCTAGTGTGTTAAAATGCAGTGCAATTCTAGGCTAGGATCTTATCTTAACACTCGTACTGAAAGTCATAATGCTGAGGAGTTAGCAATATGCTTACAGGGTAATTTGAATCAATAGCTGATTATTCAGAAGAAATTTGCTAGCTCCGCAAAACGTTCAACCTTACAAATTGCTGAATGGTTTTATCATCATAGTGCCTCACTACCACCGGGAAATGGTGCCAGGAAATCATGTTTGAACAAACCCTTTGTTGTGTTGTTTTTTTTTTTTTTTTGCTGCGGAGGAGTTAAACATTTGATGCTCTCCATCCCCAATCTCAAGCAGTAAAGAAAATATTTCTGCAAAAATGATTTCTGTTCTGTGTAGGATAATGTGTGATGCTCACTTGTTCCTAGCATCCTGCAATAAGGCATTAAATACTGAGACTGGTCTTCATGCAGACCTTCCAGTATAAATTATATCATCTCAGCTGTAGTATCAACTGGTCTGACACACCTTAGTTAAGTGGTATGCAGGCGTGTCATATATTAAACTACAGTGTCTCAAATGGCAGTAAGTTCTAAATATTTAGAATCAGAGGGAAAGGTGGCAGAGCTGTCAGAGTAAGTGAAAGATAAAGTGGTTCATAGATCCTTGTGAGCTTGAAGCAAAGCACACGAGCTAGTTGTGTACTTCTTTGGGATTTCTCCTCTAGGGTTTCTACAAGCCTACATTCAATAAACATGTGAGTGTTAACTTTTATCTTTAAGATCAGGAAAAACATTGCTGAAAGAGAAATAAAAATTGCTCATGGATACTCTTTGTGTGCATGCACATGCTTTTGTGAACAGATGCAGCTACAATCTTTTGTAGTCATAAGTTGCTAATCAGCAGATCTTGACTGAAGAATTTGGCTATAAAATGTTCCTGTCAAAAATGTGATTTCACTTAAGTCAGGGTATGGCACAGAAGAATGTCTGATTGAGTTAAACACTCAATTAAAGAAAACAATACACCCAGTTCCAAAATGACATTTTGAAACAGAAACCTATTGTTTAACTTAGTAAATGCTCCTTTGAAAACCCTCAGATCTTTGACCAATGATTTAAAAAAAACAAACCCTTCTTTTCCTCTGCTATATTTTCCATGGGAGGTACTGTAGTGTTCTGTTCTGCTCACCCAGGGACAGATTTGATCCCTAACTGATCTTCAAAGCAAGCAGCCCGAGTCTGTTTTAACTTGCAGCCCTTCACCCTGGCCTTCATCCACTCTGTATGAAGGGAGAATAATCAGCCATTTGTCTTGAAGGCCATTTCCAACCCAAACCGGTTAAGGCATCTAAATGTCTCGCAGTAAACTCAGCATCTCTGTGGGTTTAAAGTGCAAAATGAACCACTGTTCCAAATTTCTAGTCACATAAGCGTAGCTAAGGCATTTAAGAGCTTGCAGGAATTTTACGTCTTTCCTTATTCCACAGATACTATGTTAGGTGGAGTGTAAGGCCATCACTAGCTAGTGGATAATATCAGAAACACTTCTGCATCCCTAGATGTGCCTGTGTATATCTTGTTCTTCTCGGGGAAAATTAAATAAGCCAGGCATATGGTAAAATTAGATATGGTATAGCTACTCAAGTGTTACATCAGACTTATGAGTGTGCTGGTTAGAGCCAAAAGCTCCAGAGCCAGGCTATACTTTGAAGATTGTGTTTGCGTTAGCCTGTTTGAGTACATCAGAAGCAGAAGTGCTGTAACAGAGAGCATCATTAGCACAGGAATGCGTAGGAGTTGGCTCACATGGTGGCCATAGGAATAGCTGGACATAAACAATGGAGGTGGTAGAGGAGCAAGAACGCTGCTGTGGCTGGTTGTGATGCTGGGGTACTTTGGCCAAAAGCAGTGCTGGGCATGGTATGCTGGATCGTTCTGGCATGGTATTCACTCTGTTTCTAGCAGGTGGTGGGAATCAAGGCATCTCCTGTTTTCACATCATGGTTCATTGGCAAGGATAATCAAATGGCACATGAGTTCTTTCGGTGGATGGGCACCCACCATCGTGAATGATGGATGTGTAACTGGGCACATAGTTATTCTTCCATGAGCTATTTGCAATCCTTTGCTAGCCTTTTCCAGTCCATGCCAGCTAGGAGGTCCTCCTTTCCTTTCACTGTCACTGTACTTCTACCCCTTTAGGACAAAGTTTCCTTTTTATCACTTTAGGGCAAAGTTGTGCATTGAAGTCCCACAGAGACTGCAGCCACTGGGTGCTTAGTAAGCAGCGTTGCATGAGGCAAAGAAGTGAAACCTATGCACTGAACTATTTGCCTGGTGGCCCATAGTATTGAAGGCATTTTTCGCTGCCTAGAAGACTTTATATGATCTTGTCCTGGGCTTGCTTACCTCCTCTTGAGAAGACACCACAGCTGAAGTCAATTGAGGGTTTCATCCCCACCATGCTGTAAAGGGAAGGTTCTCTCTGCGAGATCCTTGGAAGTGCTCCACACCAGGGTGTGAAATAGCCTATTGGCATTGGCCAGGGCACAGGACACAGGACTCCTCCGCTAAAGGTATTGGAGAATGTGGAAGTCCTGTTCCACATGGCCTCGGAGGGCAGAACAGCAGTTTCTATGGGTTTCTGGCCTGCCAAATTTAGTTGTTAATGCTGTGTCCAGAAATTGGGACCCAGCATCTCATAGAAGCATCAGAGACTGATTCTAGGTGGGAACAGAGATTATTTTAGCTGTGGCTGAAGCACTTGGTTGAGGTCATCTAGACTCTAAAAAAGAAGCTCATGTGTAACTAATCTCTGGCATGCACGTGTCATTTGTGAGATGAAAGGTTTGTGCACAGGATGTGAGTTGTAAGAGGAGTAGTGATGCTTTTGTGAGAATTTTGAAAATGTTTCAGTCAGTGCTGCAGCGAGGAGCCATTTTAAGTATGTTGGATTCACACTACTGAAGTAACGCAGAGCCTGCATTGCCTGTTTCTGGGCTTGATAGAGAGTCCGAAACCAGATAAATAACCCACAGTAATGTTTCTAGCTGCCTTGTACAATTTTCTCAGTGGTCACATAAAACTCAGTTTGGAAGTTTTGTAGAATTCTAAAAATGTGATGAATCTTCCAATCGTTATGCTGTATTTAGAATAAATTACTTCTTTGCTCTTTATCATCTCCCAACGGGCAGCCATGGAGTTTGGGTTTTCGCTTTGAAAATGAGTTAGTACTTAAATTCTCCTCTCCCCTTCCCCAGCATTTTCTGTCTTCAAAGATTTTGGAGTCCACATTACCACGTAAATGCTACTAAGGCCATGTCATCTGCCTTTCCTGAACATGCAGGTATTCAGGAATAGAATTACCAACATGGGTATTTTTCTTTTCCACTTTAAGCTTTTTAAATCCACAAGTAAATATAGTGATCTGATTTGCAAGCAGCAAGTATTCATGTAACTTGATCAGACCTCAGGATCTTTGAGAAAAACCACATGCCATTTAGCCTCTTTCTATGCAGAGGAATTTGGACAATTCATCATTATACCGAAGGCCTTATTAGTTGAGAGAAGGGTTAACTGACCTCCTTCAAACAGGAACTCTGACCGTTTGCCTGCAGGGAACATATTCCATGGCGAGTTGACTACTTAAGCACTTTCGATGTAAAGTAAAAACAATCTCTTGTGTCAGGGTATAATTCAAAGAACAAAGGACCATTTTGCTCAATTGTGCAGGCAGCAGAAGTTATTTTTGTCTCTTGCCTATCATATTCACATTGTACAAGAAAGTCGTTTTGTTGGGGGGCGATTTGTTCTGCTGAGGCTCTTTGTGTAATTCCTGAACTGAAGACCACCACTGTGTTTTGGCATTGAAGCAAACAATGTATAATCTTGAAAACGGCTTTGTGTTTTGCCCTTTTTTCAAGGGGCCATGTGCTTGGGGTGTGTGAATTGATTTATGGACCTTTTTGAGCCATTAACCTCCTTCAAGGATGCCTGGTAAATGGATGTGTAAGTGAAGGCTTTTAGCAGGTAGCGCAGTCCTTTTCCTGTTCAAGGAATGTGTGCTTGACCTGCTTCTGGTGTGCTCTGCCACAATGCTAGGTAAGGACCTGGCTATTTTCAAGGCCTCGCTTTTTATTCTCTGCTGCTTCTCTTTCTTTATTAAAAGCTTTGCAAGTTGGTAATTTCCTCTGCTGCTGCTGCCTGCGTAATTAAGGAGGAGGAGAGGTCAAGTGGCAGCCCCGCTGCATGGAAAGGCTTCTCCTGATAGCGTTAGTTATTGTGTACAAAGCGTGTCTGTGCTTTCAGAAATGACCGCACATCAGTAAGTTAATTGAACAACTTCTCTTCATGGCCAGTTAGTGCCAAAGAGGAGCATCTTTATTCTAAAAGCTTGTTAAAAAAGGGTGTTGGCCAAACCCTATCACTCCAATTTGGCAACCGCTTTGAGCCCCTGGGTCTTACCTGAGTAGCAGATACAGATAGATGGGTGTTCACAGTTACAAAAATAAAATGAGAATGAAAGTCCATTTCAGGAAGGTGTGAATACTAACTCCTGAGTTGGTGCTCAAAGTGTGAAATAATTGAAAAAAACCCCACCCAAACCTGTTAACCGTCCTTATTCCCACTTGATGGTGACAAGCAGTGTGTAGGCTCTTTGTCGTTAGCACCTGTGTTGGGGGAGACTACTCTCTTCTCCCTCAGACAGGACTATTCTACTTTTCACTGCCAGATTTTTTCCCATTTTCTGTATACCAAAAATGTCAGTGCAGTGTGAGGCTCCTCGAGGCATGTTGTGAATGTTTTCCCACTATCTGTGGCAGGAGCACATCCTGAGCCAGGCACTACGTAGAAGATTTCTCAAGGGCTGTTACTCCATAGATTTGTTGTGTACTACTTTGAAGCCACTTCAACTTTTAGCACCCACAGTGTCCCATGGTATGGAGCTCTGCCACTTAACTAAGTGCTATGTAATCAACTGTCCCCGTTTATTGTGCTTTTTATGGGAGATGCAGGGTAGGGTGGTTGATTTTTGATCTGCTGGATTCCTCAGCTGACCCCTACTCCCGTGCTGGAGGAGACACAAAATGGTTGTTCCGTGTTCACTTTTGTAATTTCACTCATGTTTTTCACTTAAACCCCTCTGCTGTGTGCTTGCCTGTTGGGTTTTTTTTCCTGTCTGGAAAGCCTTATTCTACTTACTCTTCATTGTAGGAGTGAAACTGTGCACTTTGTCTTCAATTGCTGTCCAGCTGACATCCAGGTGTTGCAAGAAACGTCCATCTTTGCTCCATTATTGTGCCTGTTCCTGAGATGTGCAAATCCTGGTCTCCCCAAGAGTTACTGCCTTGTCTCTCTCCCCTTTCACACTCAGCTCTGGTTCCCCCATACCCAAGCAGATGCATCCATGATTAGCTGATTATAATTCAGGCACAGACACCACTTTGGTGCTCATTTCCCTACCTCATTACAACTGGTTGATTTTTGGGTTTTTTTTCTTCTTGCCAATGTCAACCTCATTTCCCTCACTGTAGCCTTCACACGTGCCTTTTCCTCCTTCCAGCTTGTGATTGCAACCCTCGTGGCATCCAGACCCCGCAATGCGACCGCACCACTGGGCAGTGCATCTGCAACGAAGGGGTGGAAGGGCCGCGCTGCGACAAGTGCTCTCGGGGCTACTCGGGCTTCTTCCCTGACTGTGTGCCGTGCCACCAGTGCTTCGCCCTCTGGGATGTGATCATCAGCGAGCTGGCTAATAGGACCCAGCAGTTCCTGGATAGAGCTAATGCCCTCAAAATCACTGGAGTCACTGGCCCATACCAGCAGACGCTCAACACCCTGGAGGAGAAGCTCAGTGAAATTAAAACCATCATCGCTCAAAATCCAGCTGCCGAGCCCCTGAAGAACATTGGGAATCTCTTCGAGGAAGCAGAGTGAGTACAGTTGCAGTTACATGGATAAGTCTAGCGTGGGAAGGAGTGGGAGTGCCAGCAAGCTGGGATTTACTGGTGCCCCCGCACTGAGCTGGCTCTGCTCCTCCAGCTGGGCTCCTGGCGCTGGTGGAGCACCTTGCCATGCTCAGTGCCAGCAGCGAGCATCCGTCCCATGAGGGGAAACCTGGCTGGGGAAGGTAGGAACAGCAGAGCTACCATGCTCTGAGCGGGGTTTGTCCTGCTCCCACTGTGCACCAGGCAGCTAATTACTGCAGAGCCACTCACGCTTGCCTTGCACTCCCCTGGGGCAAAGGACAAACACTGCTATTATGTGAGAGAATGAAGAGGGGAGAGATTAAATTCCTGGATTTCCGTGTGTAGCCGATGAGTTGGAAACTTGGGCTCCTTTCTGCACTCTAAGCGTGTGTGTGGGAGAAATGCCAGCTTTATAACAAGGATTGTTTCCATTTTTCTCAGGGTAGGAGCCTTCTATTTTGGTTTAGGGCTAAGCATACAAAAGATGGTAGTTTGTGCTTTTGGAGATGGAGCAGTTTAACATCAAGTAGGATTACAGATGCTTTTAGCCCTGTGTGCAACAGCTAGAGCGTGCTTGTGCATTGTAAAGGGGCCTGCACAAAGCAAAGGGGTGAGGATTAAAGCACAAATGTCTCAATTAGGGATAGGCTTGTGCCCTGGAGCTCCCCTTCTCCAGCTGGAGAGCTGGGGGTTGCTCATCTGGGCTCTGTGTGTACTGAGGGAGGTCAGAGCAGCCGAGAAGCTGCTTTCCCCTAACATATGTATATATGTATCTGTTCTTGCTCCTCTCTGCCTGTATAGGAGGCTTTGAATGACTCCTGGAAAACAGCAGGCTGTTGGGGTATTGGGAGAGCTGTAAATTGATCACAGAGCTTAAGGATTGCCTGATCGTTTCAGAATGAGGAAACACTGGGATTGGTGAGATCACCAAGGATGGGAATAGCTTCCCGTGCCCACTTCTGTTCCGCAGCAGCGTTGATGTGTAACATACACTTGCCTTTTAGGGTTATCCCACCAGCTACAGCCTGCTCTGTGGCTCGCTGAGGCCATGCTGAATGCTGAGGGCGGGAGGTTTTTCTTCATAGCCCTAGAGAAACGGCTGGAGAGGAGGGATCTTTACACATGAGTTAAAAAGATGCATTGTGTTAAAACTAAGGCTTCCCCCCAGCTTCCTGAAGTTCAGCTCTGTCCCATGAGCTCGTAGTAATCAAAACTGCATTTGTAGCTGTGTGGGATGTGAAGCAAATTATGTATGGATCATAGTAGTCAACTCTGACCTATGCAGTTGCCATGGTACAAGAGCATTACACCAGTCCTCTGGAATCTGCCTCCAGTTAATCTTACACAAAGCAGCTGTTTTCTGAGCAATTTGGTGCTTTGAGTTTATAAATGTGCTGTAGATTAAAAACTAGTTTTGTATGATAAAGGAAACAAAACTGTATTCTAGGTAGGCATGTTGTTACAAATCACTTTCAGCTCCACCAAGGGAGTACAGGTTCTGCCACGGGAGAAGCTTGCCACGGCTCTAACCACCACTCTTGGGCGAAGTGAAGCACCAAGGCTTACACCCTTCCTCCTCCTCCCCGGGCTGAGTCCTGTGCCTCTCTTACAGAAAGCTGACAGCAGATGTCACGGTGAAGATAGCTGACATAGAAGAGAACCTGTCAGCCTTAGCAGTGAAGAGCAACAGCACAGACACTGACCTGAGCATGCTGGAGACAGATGCCAAAAGCCTAGACCGTGTTGTGAAAGAACTTGCAGAACAGCTAGAGTTCATCAAGATCTCAGATGTTCGGGGTAAGTGTCGCAGGGAGGGGGAGAAAGCAGTGGGGTGGCCAAAGATTGAATTAGTGCATGGTTTTAAATACCAGGTTAATCTTCTAACTTGTAATAAAACACAGGAGGGCAGCTGCTTTCTGTGCATTAACAGAGTTGCTGATGCAGCAGGAATTTTGTTTTGCCCCCTCACCCCCTCTTTCTCCCTCTGCACGTCGCAAAGCCGGCTCAAGTTCTTGGGGCACAGAGTTGTCTTAAAGACTCTTGATTAATACATTTTAGACAAGACACAACTGATGAAAGTGCTGCAGATTCCAAGATACACTTGGACCATCTCCCTTGCTCTCCCCAGTCTATTAAATTGCTGGTTTTGGTTGGAAAAACTACCTGGTTCTTAGTCTGGTGACTAAGAACACCCTATAAGGGCTCAGTTCTGAGCCACTAGAGCCTTACATGCCCATTGGCACATTGAAATGGGCCAAGAATCAAAATTTGCTGGAGAAAGAGTAATGTCACCAAATTCTACAGAAATTTTGAAAGCTTACTTCATTCCAACTTGAAACAAAGTTGGAATTCCTTGTCCTCAGGAATATGGTTTAGCAGTTTTTTTATTGCTTCTTTCTTATTTATTTTTTTGTCAGAATTAGGTTGATGGTTGGACTAGATGATCTTTAAGGTCCCTTCTAACCTAGACGATTCTATGAGTCTATGATTCTATGAAAGGATTTTATTTTTTTTTTTTAATTTCCTGCTTTGCAGAAAGTCTGAGATTATTTCCAGTGAGCGTGGGATTTCGCAGAGTGAGACAAGTAGGATGTAGAACAGGGGAGTTCTGGACTTGGGGCATTCTGCAGAAGAAAGCCACCCCAAGGTGCAGAGCATGGCCACCCCCATGGGCTCCCTCACACTCGCTCAAGGCCTCTCTGAGAGTTGTCCCAAATGGACAGTTCCATAAATCAGCATCTTTCATCAAGCAGCTGTTTCTTAGGAAGTGCTGACCAGTTTCCAAGCAGTGACTCCATAAGCCAGACATCCCAGGGCAAGGAACAAGAACTAAGGGCATAAGCGAATCCTTAGAAAACAGGCTGTTGCCCTATAAACTTAAAAGGCTGATCTCCTTTTATCCTCAGGGCAAGCAAAATTCAGTCATTAAGGTCAGAGAAAGGCTTAACTTCAAAATACAACAAACTTTACACACTGTCAACTAAGCAAAAAAAACCCAAAGTATTTTTTTCCCCCCACAACAGGCCAAATTCTCTTTTCCTTGCAATGGCACTGAATATCACTGCAAAGGCCAGCGTTTCATTTAACCTGATACTCGTATCGCTAACCCCCACGTGCCATCTGCCAGCCTCCAGGCTTTGGGTTACCTAACAGCTTTCTGAGCAGCTCCGTCTGATTTCTGCAGGAGCCTTGGACAGTATCACCAAGTACTTCCAGATGTCCCTGGAGGCAGAGGAGAGGGTCAACGCCTCCACCGTTCACCCCGACAGCGCTGTGGAGCTGTCAGCACAAAGGCGGCAGGAAGTAGAAGACTTAATCAATGAGCAGGAGGCCCAGTTCAAGGCTAAACAGGAGGAGCAGTCGCGCCTCCTGGATGAACTGGCGGGCAAGCTGCAGAGCCTGGACCTGGCTGAGGTGGCTGAAAAGGTAGGTGACTCGGAAGGGCTGGTGTAAAACCTGGGGCAGAAATAAAAGCTCGGGTTTGTGAAGATGCGACGGCGGGGGAGGAACTGTTTAGAGCCTGACGGTGAGAGATACAGTTTGTTTATGAAAAGTGCACATTTCTTGGATGGCGGGGGAATTTGTGGGCTACAACGGGGCTGTCCCATCGGTGGGCTCTGACACCTCCTGGCTTTCAGGCACCAGCCTTTCACGTTGGTCTCTCTCCTACCCTTCCCAGCCCTGACAGAGCACCAGTCATTTCATCACCCTGGCTTTAACCCAAAGCCCTTTGCTGTGGACAGAGCTCCCACGTGCAGAGAAGTGCAGGGAGGCTGCTGGATCAAGAGCCATCCTCTTAGGCCTGTTCTGCATTCACGCTGGCTTTCTCTGGGCCTCTCTCTCCCTGTTAGCAGCTCTGTAGGGTACACTCAGTGCCTGCACAGCAGACTCCCCCCCACGGGCTGCCCTCCTCAGTCACCGTGCTCCCGTCCTCCCACTTGAGACAAAGCAGAACTTGGAGGGCGCGGGAGTCAAAAGGGCATTTTCTCTGTTGAGGCTGCCTGCTCATCTGTAAATACCATCAAGGGTGGCTTTTTCTTGGGAGAGGCTGGGTGTTCCCTCATTTTCGCTTTGAAGTTGGCCAGCTGCATTCAGAGAACAGTCCTGCATGAAGGCAGGCTGCAGGGGACTGCCCATTAACTCCCCCGGGGAGGCCAGCCCTGCTCTAGAGGATGAGTTCTTCACAGGCTCAATTGTCCCCTGTCCTTTACAACTACAGTCATCCCTCCCCACTTCCCCAGCCCTCCTTTTTTCTTGGGAGGGAAGAAAGAGACATCTTTTTGTTTAGCTTCCCTTCCCCTGCATTCCTGCCTAACTGTTCCTGAGGACTGAAAATCTTGGGTAGATGTTTATCGAGGCCATAAACAGGGAGTTGCTTGGAGGTGTAATCACAAGACACCAACAAAAAAAAAAATATCTTTTTGCTTTCTAGCTACTGCTGGGTTCCATGCCAAACAGGTAAGAGGGACTCATTTGCACTTCAGAGGAGACAGCTGCAGCCAACTTGGCACAGCCCCTAGGTTTTCCCAGAGAGGTTTTTCCCTGCAAAGTACAGCGGTTAGTGACTACCATTGGGCAAAAGGGGTGGGGTAGAAAGGGAGAAGAACCTCAGAAGAATGGGATATTTTCCAATTTTTCCCTCTGGCTAAAACAACTCCTAAGTAATTTCATTGTCCAAACAATTGACCAAGTAGTGGATTATTCTCAGCACAACGTTGCTGATTGAAATAGTTTTGCTTTTTTTTTTTTTTAAAAAAAATGTTTACCCTGAAATTTTCAATGGGAACACATCCTTGACAAAATTCACAAACTGGAAAGTGGTCTGGAAAGATAAAATCAGAGCAAACATTTGATGGAAGGGAACAGAACAGCTTTTTAAGGGGAATGAAAAAGTTTCCTGTTCAACTTGGAGTATTTCGGTTTCTGTTACACTTCTAGGGCATTAGAGCAAAGGAAAAGATACTGCTCTGCACCAAACACTTCCTTCCTTATAAAACAGTTTTCCCTCCAACAGTAGTGAAGACTGATTGCAAAGAAAAGGCACACAGACAGGAGTGGCTTCCAGCTTTAAACCAAAGCTTAAAGGCAGCTTTCTAGTGAAAGATGATACACAGGAAAAGTGGAGGATGAAAGCAAGGCAAGGCTTCCCTCCTACCCTCCAGCTACTTCAGCATCAGGGAGCTGTGTAACCAGTTACAGGCAGGAAGGTGCAGGGGGCAGAGAAGAAAGGTTAAAGTCATGCTCGTATGGACCTGCTGCAGGAGCCACCTCCAGCCTCCTTCCCCGTGGTACTGGGGAAGGTACCATGAGGGGCAGAAACAACATTGTGTTTCTGTCAGGGTAGAGCAGTGTCCGACTCCGTCCCCCTTGCAGCTTTGCCATGGAAATAAAGCTGTGGCCCCTTCCCTTGTCCCTCTGCAGACGTGTGGCACTCCTGTGGGAGCTACCTGTGCCGAGTCCCCGTGCGGTGGCTTAAACTGTCGGACAGAGGAAGGCAAGAAGAAGTGTGGAGGACCTGGCTGTGACGGGTTGGTGACCGTGGCTCACAACGCCTGGCAGAAAGCCATGGATTTTGACAGAGACATCCTCAGTGCATTAGCAGAAGTTGAGCAACTCTCCAAAATGGTAATGTGCCAAATCAATTGTTAGATATTAAAATAAAAAATAAATTTTTGTAGTTGTAACACAAGTTTAGACACTAATTCACAAAATATGTGCCTGGCTTACTTCAAAATACTTCTCTTCTGTTGCGTAACTTCGTCATGCTTGTAAAGATCCTCAGCAAGGGAGCTGGCTTAAGTGAAGCTCCACAGCTAACTCTAAACATTAGCCTGAGTTGTTTAAATTAGCATTGGTGGTATGGATCATGGCCAGCTTTTAAAAGTGTTCTCTGAGTTTTATGAGAAAAAGCATTTCTCATTACTATTACCTCCAACTCCAACTGAATTTTTGTTTTAAAGACAGGCAAATATGTAATCAAGCCTTACATTTTCCTCTCCTTAGGTTTCTGAGGCAAAACAGAGAGCTGATGAAGCAAAACAAAACGCACAAGCAGTTTTGCTCAAAACCAATGCTACGAAAGAACAAGTGGACAGAAGCAATGAAGACCTGAGAAATCTTATTAAGCAGATTAGAGACTTCCTAATGCGTAAGAACCTTACATTTAAATGATATCTTAATTTTAAGCTTGTGAAAACTATCTTTAGCTCTCAATCATCCTCTAAGGGGTAATACAATAGTTATGTGTGTGTGTCTCCCCGCTGGCAGCCAGGCATAGCGTGCATGATGAAATCTGGAAAGAAGGGAAAACTGAGACAATAGGAAAGTGAGAGCACACTGTGACATGTTGTTGTGTTCGTTTCAGTTGAGGCTGTCGTGCTGCTGTAGCTTGCCAAGTGTGTTCATAAGTTCTGGCTGGAAAGACTTTTAAACAGGGAGGAAAGTCAGAAACTGTGAGTTTATCTCTGTAAGAAAGGTTAGTTATCTCTGCAAGTAAAGGTTAAATGAGGGCCTTGTTCGCTAGCGAGCGGCAGCAGGGCCAGCCCGTTCCTCCCCTGTTTGCACAAGGCCCAGTGTACTGTTAGCACAGAGAGATTTATGTGCAGCTGTTGGCTTCCTTTCTGTGGGCTCACCTCTGCCCCCCAGCCCGGTGTAGCTAATCACCAAGATCTTCAACTGGCTTCCAAGAGAGCCGTGCCAGCAGGGCCCACGCGCCTGCTGGGCCTCTCCTGGGAGGGAAGTTTCACCCTGAGGAAGCAGTTTTAACACCTTGATTTTCTTTAAGTCTGGGGGAGGAACTTTGGCCATGATTTTCCTTCTTAAGGGAGCAGCTGGACAAGACTTGATGGGGGGAAGCTTCACTCACATCTTTGTCATTCGTGTCCCATCTACTAGAAGACAGCGCTGACCTGGACAGCATCGAGGCGGTGGCTAACGAAGTGCTGAACATGGAGATGCCAAGCACTCCCCAGCAGCTGCAAGCCCTGACAGAAGATATTCGTGAGCGTGTCGAAAGCCTCTCTGATGTGGAGGTCATTCTGCAGCAGAGTGCTGGAGACATTGCCAGAGCAGAAACGCTGCTGGAGGAAGCTAAAAAAGCGAGGTACGCAACCCTGCTCTGAGTGAGCTGCTCTCTCTCACCACCACCCTGAACCAGACTTCTGTTTCATTGGGAAATGCACGTTTCATTAGGAAATGCTAATCACTTCATGTATCAGGAAATCAACTTTCCCAGATGCAAATTCTCATTCCTTCACTAAGGGGCAGAAATGGCCCTTTGCAGTGCATGACGACTACTGTTTCCAGTTCCAAAGTAAAAGCATTTTTAGCATTAACATGGTTTTGCTCCACAGCAAAGGTGCAACAGATGTTAAAGTCACTGCAGACATGGTGAAAGCAGCACTGGAAGAAGCTGAAAAAGCTCAAAATGCAGCTGAAAAAGCCATCAAACAAGCTGATGAAGACATTAAAGGAACTCAAGACCTGCTGACCTCCGTGAGTTCTTTACAAGTATTTCTTAAGATATAGAAACAGCACCAAGTCTGATACTTAGAACCTGCTGTAAGCCTGTCTAGGGAAGGCTCTTGGGTACCACAGATCAAAGATTGCACTTTAAATGAATCTAAACCATTCTTGTCTTCACATAAGCTTTTGAGTTAGTATGACAGATGTTAGGAAACCATTTGCTCTTGGGGAAAAAAAAAAAGGCTCTTCTCCCCCATGCCCTGCACCACTGAAGTTACACAAGCAGGATTGTGTTGGTCTGACAGAGCTGGTGTGCCAGGATCCCTGGAAAGTCATACCTGTCACCACGAGGGTAGTGTGTTGGCATAGCCACGCTATCGGTGTCATCCACCATGCAGCATGAGACTAAAATAAAGAAATGCCAGGTGGATTGAAGTGGTAACTGCTGTAGCCTGGCCAGGTAACATTTTCAGACTGCATCTCATAGCCCTCATGAGACCGTAGTGCTGTCTATACCCATGAAGCTGGGCCAGCCTAGAAGTTACACAGAGACCCATGAAGCTGGGCCAGCCTAGAAGTTACACAGCTTCACAAGCCCATTATTAAATGATGGAGTCAAATGTCTGAAGTTTTGCCTGTGGATTAGGCAACTCTTCCATGTGTAATGCAATCAGGTAATTTTTAACCACCTTCCTTGATGCTTTTGCAGCCCCACATGCACCGCATCTTCAAGCAGGGGGCTCTTTCATCCTGACTGCAATTGGCCATTTGTAACAAAATTAAATCACTGGGTTTTATATCGGATCTATGGACATGAACTAATTAGTTGATCAGGGCTTATCCAGAAAGCTTACTATTATATTGTGTCTTTTGTA
Organism: Calidris pugnax; assembly: GCF_001431845.1. NCBI lineage: Eukaryota > Metazoa > Chordata > Aves > Charadriiformes > Scolopacidae > Calidris > Calidris pugnax. Next base: position 43,612,256 of record NW_015094506.1, read on the forward strand.
AATGTAACTGTTGTCCCTCTTTGTTAGATTGCATCTGAAAATGCAGCATCTGAAGAAACCCTGAACAATGCCACCTTACGTCTGTTTGAGCTGGAGAGGAGCGTTGAAGACCTTAAGCAAAAAGCTGCTACAAATTCAGAGAATGTGGCCAACATAGATGAAAAACTTACTACTGCGAAACAAAATGCTGAAGAAGTTAAAAAGGTAAGAAGCTCAGGAAGGATGTTAAAGGAAAGCCAACAAAACTCTCACCCCAGGTTTGGCTAAACTCACACGTATTCACTGATGTTCCTTATTTCATTTATTAGCCAAGTTCCAGGGTAAAAAAAGGCAAAACCCACCTAATGCACTTAGCAAAGACAGTTGCTTTTTACTTACTTTGGTACCAAACACAGAGAGAAAGCAGTATGGGGAAATTTTCAGGTTCTAAACTAGCTGCAGGAGACCTGTCGTGCTGTCACACTGTCAGCCTTTCATAGATTTGTTTCTGTCCCTCAGCTTTAGTCTGCCACAGGAGAACTGGTGGGGTTTTTTTTTCCCCTTCCATAGGGTATTTATGGTTCTGTGAGGATGACAGGATGGGACAAACAGCCCAAAGTTTGGCGTGTACAGAATCAAGCGACAAGAACAATTTTAGCTTAATTTAAAACCTGAGTCAGAGATGCAAAATTTGCTCTGCGACCATATGGCCTTGCTCCCAGAGTCTGCTGTACACCTTTGTAATAGCAAAAGAATGTTCATTAACAAAACAATTGACAAACCTACCAAAGGAAGTTCCATGGCTCTGATCTGTGGCCTATAGTTAGCCCATCCGTCTCCAGAGAGGCATTTTCTGCCAGGAGCGATGTATTATCCATCAAATCAATTATTTCTGAACACTAAGTAGTATTTCAGGTGGCCTTCAAGTAAACAGGCCAGTTTAAACTTCCAGTGCTGCTACGGGCTCGTTAACTCAGGCATTGGTTGAACTCAGTTCGCTCATGGGAACCTCTCTTAACCTCAGAGAAAAGCACGGCTGAGAAACCAACCTCATGCCTTCTCCAGCTCCTTCACCTACGCCCCCAGGACAGCTGTTCTCCTTAGTGGAGAGCGACCAGCCAGAGGCAGGGCCACTTCCCTTCCACCTACAGCTTTCCATGAATTCATGGTGTAAGCAAATCCCACAAGCCCTTGCCACGTGTTGGTCCTAAAGCTGTGGAACAGGCCCAGGTCTGCAAAAGGGCAACTGATGAGTCTTCACCCCAACTCCTGACAAATAGGAAATACCCCCAGCGCTGTTTCTGCTTTTGTTACTGGAGCTGCCAGCATAGTCTCTCCTCAGGAAAGAGAGGGAGGAAATGCAACCTCCACTGCGTTGTGTTTTGACTGAGCTCCATCTTGTGCTTGCGTCTGGAACAACAGGTCCTCAACACCGAGCTGAACGACAAGTACAGGACGGTGGAAGACCTCGTTGCCAAGAAGACAGAGGAGTCAGCCGATGCCAGGAGGAAAGCCACCATGTTGCAAGATGAAGCTAAAGCCTTGTTGGCTCAAGCAAACAGCAAACTCCAGCTGCTCAAAGGTGAGGCTGAGGAGGTTAAGTTGTCATCTTAAGGGTATGAAGGAATGTCATGCTGTTAAACTATTTATCCATCAGCAGTAGGGGAAAAATGGAAGTTAATTGTTTGTTACTTAGGTCTGATCTGCTTTCCTTGTTCTTATGGACCCAACAAAGTCTTTTGAATCAAATATTTCTATAAAAAAGCTGAAACTTACAGTGAGACACAAGCTTCTGGTACAGCACCTATCACTGCTCCAAGAACCCCTGCCCAGGTTCTTGAGTGTAGAAGGAACACTCCCGCCGTGCTTAAGAGGAGGACTGACCCCTTCAAGCAAGGCCTCCACCTTCAAACAATACCCCTCCCACCCCAGAAGGCTATTAAACCAAAAGCTAATCCAGATAGGTCAGTTCCAGTGTACAGATTAATGGAACGTTTCCCCTTGGCAACTGAAGTTGACTGAAGCAGGAGGGGAGCTCTGCCCCCAACTGCCAGGGAGGGAGCGAAGTTTTCCTCCTGTTTTTGCCAGGCCAGGAACTTGTTCTCCCCCTCAGCTGCTCCTGCAGAGTTACAAACTCCCTCAACAGTCTGAGCCATAACAAGCCAAAACATTTCTGTGAAATGACCATTATTTTCAGCATGAACCAAAGTATACTTTTGGATTTCCACTTTAACAAATTACTTCCTTCTTGCTTTATATACACCCAGTGTTAAGGAAACAAAAAGGGGCCATTCCAACCTTTTGTTTTTAAATCAGATTCTCTTCCACAATAAAATTAAATTTGACTAGTAGCTTATCTGTAACAATAATGATTTACATTTTACTGCATTGTAACACCCCTAATTAAGCTGTTTTTCCCCTTTCTTTGCTGACAGACTTGGAAAATACATATGAAAACAATCAAAAAGTTCTGGAAGATAAAGCCAAGCAGTTGGTGGAGCTGGAAGAGACCGTTCGCTCCCTCTTACAGACAATCAGCCAGAAGGTTGCTGTTTATAGCACCTGCTTATAAACGGGAGCAGGAAGGGATGCTGCAAGTATTACACTAGTTCTTTTTGACATTACACTAAGACCTGATAAAGTGAGCAGGTTTTATATTGACTTTCAGAACCAAAGACAAGTAACTTTTTGATGTTGAAAATAAACAGTACTTTTGTATCACTGTATGTACCTTGTACGACTCACTTCCTTTCTATTTTTGGTAGCTGAAATAGTAAATCAATTAAACCTTTGACAAGTCTTGATTTTAAACTGGTTAGAGCTCTGATAAAATCTTGGCTCCAACGATGTAATTCCAAATAAGGGCTCCAATTCCCATGAAAAGAGGATGGTCACTCAGAACAGAATGACAGGTGATTGCAGCAGTCCCATCCTTGCGTGGCTGGCTGGCACCAGCAGCAGTACTCACAAAGGACTGTTCACCCTCTGCGTGATACTCATTTAGGTTTAACCTAGTTCCATGTCACTGATGATGAAACACTTGCTGCGTGAAGCGGAAGCAGAGGTCAGCACTGAAGGGGTGGTTTACATTTCAAGCACCAAATCCAGGTGATAAACCAAGCGGATCGAGCCTCTCTGGAAAAGGAACTACAGAAGTTCAGAGAGCACTTAGTGCAAAGGGGCTAAGGAGCTGTGCACAGACCGTGCTCTCCCTCAACAGCTTCCTCTCCACAATAAGTGCTCAGGGGCTAAGGAGCTGTGCACAGACTGTGCTCTCCCTCAACAGCTTCCTCTCCACAAAACACAAACATGGCTTTTTCCAAAGTGCAAGAGTAACATCCAGGTCACTGAACTGCAGCTCAAAGTTATATAGAACAGTGCACCTTCCATTGTATTGTACGGCACAAACAGATTTACAGCATTCATCAGCTACACAAATTAGCATCCAAAATACGCATTTGCACATCTTGACTGCAAACCCTGACCAAGGCATACACCTGTGTACATACTTAGACCAGCAACTTACCTAACCAGCACTAACCTCAGCAGCAGTTAGTCAGGACAGCTGTGGCAGGATCTATCACTTCCCAAGCAAACTGCAGAGCTGTATGTTTAAAGAAATAATTCCCCTAAGCTCCATAGGCTACAAATGCCAGAGCAAAAAAAAAATAATCCATTGCAGGAACTGATGACCATACCAGCATCAAACACCTATTCACTGCCAGTGCAGCTGGTAAAATACAACCTGCAAACCTAGCAACAGTCAGAATGAACTGCCACCAGAGCACTGACAAGTGACTCAGTAGCTCATCATACTTTTAACTTTACAAACGCTCTTTGTGTGCTTAACAGGAACAACAGCAAGAAAAGTAACAATACAGTAACAATCTTAAGGCCTTGAATTTTATTTTCAAATCTCTGGGACGCTACAGTTTCCAGTATAATTTTAGTACTATTCTTGATTAAAGTTTCCCTGCCTTTCCAAACGTCACCGAACATGAACAAAACAAGAGATGAGAATTTGTAACTGATGAATCTCAAGGCTGAACTGCTGTAAGACTGCCCCAAGTATTGCAGGAGGCGGGGGGAGCGGAAACAGAACTGTTCCAGAAAGAGCAGAGCTTCTAGGAAGAACTTGCAAAGCACAAGATAACACTGAATAGCATTTACCTGCAATGGGTAGAAGTGATTCCAAAATGTCTAGATCTATTGGAGGAATCAAGTTTTTTTGTCCCTCACTATTGTCTCACCTTCTCTTTCCCTTCAGCAACTTCCTACCAACACCTGAAAGCAGATCCATATTAATTCCTACTCCAATTCAGGGATACACTGCGTCATCTCACAGCCTGGTGATAACTTTGATGAGCTGCCGTGGTTTAACCCGATCTACAATTAAAACAGGAGTTAAAACAAAATGAAGAACAGTATCACTGGTGTTTGCTGATTAACAGGCATCTTAATAAAACGGTAACACTGGCATCCGTTTCCATCCCTCAGTACAGACACTGGATCAATACTTCATAAGCTGTAAAGAAAGGCAGCAGGATACAACTGTCTTGTACACACACAAACCCAAGTAGCTTTCGCACCGCTTTCTGGACACACCTTTCTCATCTATCATGCTATTGGCATCATGAAAAAGGACACACACAACACCAGCAGGTATTGAGGAGGTTCTTGAGATTTTCTTCAAGGCAGAAGAGCTCACATAAAAAAAAAAAAAAAAAGGGCAAAAAAAAAAAAGAAAAGAGAAACAGCACCCTGCAAAAAAAAAGTTAACATGAGCTACTGGGATGAAGAACATTCCCTACACACAGGGCTATTCCAAAGATGCCACTTGTTTGTTTCTTCATGTATTCAATGAGGAGTAACAGGGTCAACCAGCAAACAAAACCCAAGACGACCCTCCAGCCATGTTAAATATTTATTAAGCTCCCTTGCTACAGAAGGGACAGAAAGAGAGCACAGAATAGAAAACAGAAGTACGTACGTCTTAATTGTGTGGAGAACTGACACTGCAGCCCTTGTGTGTGGAAGGTGCAGAATAACCCTCATGTCATAACACTTAACAGCAAGTGCTGCTTCACTTTAGCATTTCAAGTTTAATAAGAGTTGGACATGGAAGCTTTAAAAACAGAAAAGATTAAGTAGCAGTAAGATAAATTTTTCTTCAATCTTTCATTTCTCCATCAGCACTCAATTTTTCCCCTGATGAGTTTTCAATATGAAAACATGATGTGTGGAGAATCACACACAAGAGTATTTTTCTCTTTAAAAAGTCGTTATCATTTTAATGGATCTATACGAGCCCCTCTTCTCCCAACACCCTAACACTACTAGGTCAAAACAAATTTTGGTACTTGTATGTAAGACGTAGCTTAAATACTAAAGTTAATCCCTTCAGAAGGAAACACCTTTTTGTGCGGAAGTGACAGTGGCATTTTAAGTGCCAGCGGCATTTTAAGTGCCAGCGTTCAACAGGCTTAGTCTATCTCTACTTCAAATAAGAAAACACCAAGTGTGCTGGACACTTACCCGGGGTTTTGACCAGCACACCCAGTAATCCCATGCAGCAGCAAAATGTTTGGTTTTGAAAAAGAGAAGAGTTCTGTCAGGCTGTTTTTCTGCAACATTCATCATGTAAATAAACATGTAATTTTAAGGATTCAATTTACAGAGACTGACTGGATAATTCCACTTGTTCCAAACTCTACTTGTTTAAATATTTGATGTTTAAAATGAAGAGATTCGTTTCATTCAGTCCTAAAATCCTCAGACTCAGCCTTCCACAAGGGCCCACCGTCCATTTTCAGAGATGTACTATACACGTACAAAGATCTGCTCTTTTATTTTAGAAGTTGATAGCTTTGCCAAAAGACGCTGCTAGGTTTGCTTCCCTGAAGGCTTCTGACACTGTCTGTAGAGAGCAAGCACAGAAAGGTACAAGTTATTAGTGTTTACATGTGATTACAGGATGTCTGTGCAGCACTGGTACTCAACAGGCTGCTTACAAAAAAACTTACTGGGTGGGCATGGCAAACTCTGGCTACATCCTCACATGATGCTCCATATTCCATAGCAAGGGCAGCTTCATTAACCATTTCACCAGCACCCTGTAATTTAATGGTATTTGTAATTAGCCCAAATCTTTATGCGGTTGTCCATGTTCCCCTGAACCACGAACAGCTTGTTAATAAGAATATTTTGCTAAAAAAAGTTGTATTATAACTAGCACTTCAGCTGTGCTCTAGGATAAAACGTAAGTACTTAATCTATTTAGTGACCGTGCTCAAGCCTAGCATAAATCTAAACATAATTCTTAATTTATGCCTATTTATTCAGAAAATGTTTGAGGAGTTGAAAACAGTGACATCTACTGTCACATTTTTAGCATTCAGCTCCACAATCATAACATTTTCCCCCAGCCCTTTCCCACTGAAGAAAATTAGTCTGTCTCATACCAATAAACTTCAGCTGTGCTTCCTTTAAAGTATGTTGATTTTTAAAGGACTGGCATTGTGAGATAAAATAATGAGCATTAACATATTTGATTATGTATTCCTATCAGAAATTACAAGAATTAGATTCAGAAACAAAAAGCCTATCCACTGGTGTTTGCAGTATATCCATTCACATGAGTAAAATTTCCTTTCCAGGAAAATAGAGGGCAGTTTTAGTTTTTCTCTTAAAGAAAGCGGTGTGCAAGATGCATGGAAGTGGTTTTGCATATATCTTTAGGAAAAAAAAAAACTAAACAACTATTTAAAGCTAAGATAAACAAAACAGAGAGTTTAAGGTCTAACCTTGGACTGTGTGGGACAGTGGAAAACGATACTTTTCCAAAATAGAATTTTCTGATTTCTAATCTTTGCAAAGGATTCTTAAAGTTCCGTAAGTTATTGCCGCAGTTTTGGTGACTGCAGCATGAGGTTACCAACTCTGCTGAACTCTGAGGTTCAGAGAGTGGGGGGGAAAAAAAAAAAAGAACACAGCAGCCACAGACTATTCAGCTCCCTCAACTTCCAGAACTTGAGTCAACAACTTCTGCTGTTCTCTTGAGTATTTGGCAATATTCATTAAAAAAAAAACAACAAAAAACAACAACCAAACCAGAACAAAAGCAAACCCCCAAAAAACAAAACACAAACACCCAACAACTGGTCAGGGAAACCAATTAACCCTAGCAACTCTTGGGAAAAAAAAATAAATATGCTGGGTCTAAGACTAAAATAACAGAAAACAGGGAGGAGGGCAGGGCTGCAGAAGAGAACAGGAAATAAAACTGACTCAAATCTTCCCTCTTCTTACAAGTACTTCTCTTAACTTGACAACTACTTTGCAACTGTGCAACAGGAATGAAAGCCCCTCACAAAGGCCAGAGAGCAGCACAATTTACAATACTTACTGCGCCTAAAATGTGAGCGCCCAACATCCTGTCTGTTGATTTTTGGCTGAGTATCTTCACCATGCCATCCGTGTCGGCATTTGTCTTTGCTCTGCTGTTGGCAGCAAACGGAAATTTCCCAATTTTGTACTCTACACCCTACAAAACAGGTACGTGTTACTGAGTGAACGACCAACAAGAACAATGTAACCATAGAAACAATTTGGTAAGTACAAGATCAGAAAACTAAAATAAAAAACTCCAAAGACATACAGAGCAATGCATAAGAACAACCACCAAAAGGGGTTTTTTTTAACCAAATATTTTAACCAAAATAAGGGGATATTAGAAGATTAGCAAATGAAAAATATAGAAGTTATTCACAGAATACAAGTAATTAAATAGAACTGTGATCCTTTAGAGAGCAGCATGTAGGAGGGAATCACTCAATCATACACCCTAAGCAATTAATTCATATGCAGAAATTCTCCTGGAAAACGTAGCGGTTTTGTGTGAGAAAACAAACGGTACCTCCTCCTTCAGCTGTTCTTCTGATTTGCCAACCCAGGCCACTTCGGGGTGAGTGTATATCACAGAGGGTACGCAGTTGTAGTCAATGTGAACTGCTCCCCCAGCCATCCCTTCGACGCAGAGAATGCCTTCATCCTCAGCCTTGTGGGCCAGCATCGGTCCAGCAACTACATCACCAATAGCATAGATGCTATCAGACCAATGAGACAGAATAAGACACCGTTTAAAAACATCCTAGCACACCTAGGCTACCTTATATAACAGTCAGCTTAAAACATGTTATTGAAAACTCTTTAAAATATTAAAGTTCCAAAGAAATACAAAGTATTTCTGCAGCAGCTTCTGCAGAATGACCGCACTTCAAGAAGTACTAGTGATATGAAATCAATCACACAGGAACATCTAAATTACAAAGCTTCAAAGGCTGACTAAAAATCTTTAGTTCCCAAAATAAAGAGAAATTATGAGTTTTCATTTCAGAAAACTATATTCTAAAATTTAAGAGAGTGGTTTAGTAGGTTCAACTTTTAAAAATGAGAGTTCTTCTTTAAAAAAGTAGAAAATATTATGTAGTATTACTTACTTTGGAATTTTGGTTTGGAATCTGTTATTGACTGGAATTCTCCCCCTCTTATCAAGTTCAATTCCAATATCTTCAAGACCTAGATTTTTTGTAAAAGGACGTCTACCGATGCAAACCAGGAGCACATCGCAAGTTATTACTTCTGCCTTGCCACCAGAAGCAGCTTCAAGGCTATAGAAAAACAAACAGCAAAACCACTAAGATGTAAACCTTCAGTGTTGTATTTCTCTGACTAGTAACCAATATGATCCTGACAGTGACCTTCTGGCTGGATCTGGCATCCAAAACACTTGATTCAACTACCCCACGCTCCTTCCTTACAAAAGTTGAGTCAAAGAGGGAGGAAGGGACAGTAACTCCTACTACATTTGTTAACTCTTAGACACAGAAATTGGGGGTAACTATCCATTAGCAAGTAGCATGACCTGATATGATCAAATCTGTACAGCCAAATAAATGGTGCTCAGTATTTGACATCTAAAATATGTATATTTTGGGGTGGGGTAGGACCATGGATTCTGAGCAAGCTTTCTTCTGGCCCATTAGCAGCCCTGCATCACGTTCATCCCTCAAGTGCATCTTTGTGTTTAACTGCACCCAGAACAAGCTGAGCTCCTGTGCTCCGAGAGCACAAGAACCAAAGCACAGTAAGTGAGGATAAACAGGAAACGTGTTTCAAAACCATATTCCTGAGTTAAATGAAACTCTAAATGTAGGAACAGACTACATGAGAGATGCAATCAGCATCAGCACGGTATGTAAAGAAGCCCGAATCTAGGACTTTTACAATGGTGAAGAACAAACTATACTGAGGTATGGCAATACAGCAAATACAAGCCACCATATTAAGATTCCAGTGGAAAAAAAAATCCCAACATTTAAGCTTACTTTTGTTAAGTAACATTAAGCATCTTCTTAAACTACAGTTTACGTAACAGGACTGCAGAGAGAACACATTAAGAAGAAAAAGAAAAGAAGTAGTGCAAAAGTATGGATTTCTACAAAGCAAACTTGCTTTCTATGTTTCTATAGTAGCTCTTCATCTCTAAGTCTTTAAAGGGCTTAACTATGGCCATTAAAAGACACTCTGGGGTAGTTTCATTTATTTCTACTCAAAAGCGATCAAATCTCTGCCACGCTGATTTGGAGACAAGGGAAGTAATGGACAAAATAACTCCTCCAGTAAGCAGCCAAAAATTAATGGTGTGAAAATGACTGTATGAAGAATCATAATATTTGTATTAATTATATCAGAAGTAAAGATCTTCCATGAAAAGCATGATTTAGAGTTCTGCTTTGATTACTGATCTCACTAAAACAACACTGGTTTTATACTAGCACACCTTCAACTCAAGTCAATGGAACTGCTCCTGTATAAGCAATCTAGGACTCAAGAAACCCAAAATTATAAATTCTGTAAGTTACAATACAGGAAAAATATTTTCTTTAGTTTTATGTTAAACACTTACGCTACATCAATTTTTCCATCTGGTTTCTTGGTAGCACCAGTGACTTTGGTGTTCAGTTTAAACTTCAGTCCCTGCTTCTGAAGGATACGTTGGAAGTTTTTAGAGATCTCCATGTCAATTCCCATTCCACCAACATGGCCCATGAACTCAACAGCTGTCACATCTGCACCCAGGCGCTGCCAAACTGAACCCTGCAGCCACAACAACACGCACAAGGTTTTGAAAGGAAGACTTCAGATTTCTTTACTGCAATACTTATCACTTTGATTGCAAACTTTTCAAAATCAGGACAACAGGTAAGAGCAAACTGATGAGCTTCTGCAAACATTACAGTGTAGGGTAAGACACGTCTACTACCTACTACTACTGTCCCATCCTTTCCACAAAAAAAAGAGAAAAGGATTTATCACTGCTTGTCTGCATACCCAAAACTTCAGTGACCAGATTCACAGAATTATCTTTTAAACAAATAACTAACAAAATAATCAAGTATAAAATAGGTCTACTTCAGGCTATAGATACAGAAAAATTCAAAATTAAAGAATCTGAGTGCAGCTCAGAATATCCAAAGGAAGTTGTCTGCGGTGTTCTAATAGGACTACAAATTATATTAAACCAATACCACATTATGGAAATTTTACGCAATAAAATGGAACCACTGCTGTTTCTATATGTATCTATAACCATAACCACTACCATCAGCTTCACCAACAAAACCCACAGACATGCTCAAGTTACCCACATCCATCCAACACAGTATATCCCTGTGCTTACACTTTCACTGCTTAATGGCCAGCAGACTGAGCTGCACTAAGCAGATGGGTCAATTTGCAAGCATTTGTAAGACCGACCAACATACATTCATAGAATCATAGAATTGCCCAGGCCGGAAGGGACCTCCAAAGGTCATCTAGTCCGACCTCCCCGCAGTCAGCAGGGACACCCCCAACTACACCAGGTTGCCCAGGGCCTCATCGAGCCTCACCTTGAATATCTCCAGGGATGGGGCCTCAACCACCTCCCTGGGCAACCTGTTCCAGTGCTCCACTACCCTCACAGTAAAGAACCCTCTCCTAATCTCCATTCTTCTTGAACCACACAGGTACGAGGCAAAAGGACTCGCACCAAGATGAACTACAAAGTTTCCACTCCTTTGGTTGTTAGATAGAACGCGCACAGTCATATCACATAAAAATTTCTTGGCATTAACTGCAGTGCACAAGAATTTATCCTGGCTTGAAATGAACTTCCTTTAAAAAAAGGAAGTTTTTTCATTTATATAGGGAGCAGGTACAAATCTCAGTGAAAATTAAGAACCAAAAAAAAAAAATCCGTGTATGAGGTGCTGTATGTTCCTCTCTCATCTGTCTGCTTAGCCAACCAGCTGCAGGAACACCCATCTTACAAACACTTATCCCAGCTTTTCTGGTAGAAAAGGGAGCTGGCAGGCTATGAAGTCTGAACAGTTTCATTACAACTCACTCAACTAAACATCTGTTAAATCACAGCAACATAATCAAATATAGCACAAAAAAAAAAAATAACACCCTGTTCCTATATAAATTAAAGACCAAGTGGTTTAAATATCCTCTCACCAGCTCCACACCAATGACTCCTGCACCAATGACAACCATCTTCTCAGGAACTTTTTTCAGTGACAGTGCACCAGTGGATGACACAATATTATCTTCATCAATCTAATGACAAAAAAATCCACAAAGGGAGGTTTGCAATCTCTATTTTGCATTATGTAGAAAACACATAGACGTTGGAAGCACAATCAGATGCAAAAAATTATTACGCATTAAACTGCGTGGGTATGACACTCTGAAAAACAGTACCATTAAGATTTCAAATACGTACAGTAATTCCAGGGAAGGGAGCAACTTCGGAGCCTGTGGCTATAAGTATGTTCTTTGTATTGATAACTTGTGTGCTGCCATCATTTTTGGTTGCAGTCACTTGGTTTTTGCCAGTTATTTTTCCAAACCCAGGTACGTGTACAACCTTCAGTAAATCAGAACACAGTAAATTCAGATTCAAATTACTTCTGGAAGTTACTCTGCATTTAACCTGAATGTCACTAATGCTTTAGAGAAGCTGCTAGCATGTACCTTTGCACCACCATCTAGTACAAATCACAAAGTAGTTGTATACTATTCTTTTAAGTAGATTAAGAACGAAGGAACTGCTCATTTAAAAATTTCCCAGAAGAGAAGCATTCAAATTCTGCCCTAGCCGAGTCAGTCACTCCAATTAATTTACGTGGCAAGAACACGAAACTCTAAAAAGCATAAAATTCAGATCAGAAAAAAAATCATGGATATACCTCAGTATATAATCCAAACTAACCTTGTTTTGTTTAAATAAATGAGCAATTCCACCTGTTAAGGCCTTCACTGCACCACTCTTCTGTTCCATCATCTTCTCTAGATTCAAACGGATTCCTGTAACTAAGGTTAGAAAAAAAACTTCTATCAAACATTGCAGTGTTTTTATTTAAAATTTATTTTATTTATTCAAAGCTGTTAATTAACAGCTCTGACACAGTAAGATGTCTTGAATGCCCCTACTAAACAGTAAAGGCTACATTCAACAACTGCTATGCTAAAAAGCAGTGTTACACTCTTCAAATATAACTTATCTAGCCAGGGTTCAAGGAGCAGACACGTGTCTCACTAACCCTCCAACTGACAGATAAGTTGAGAAAGTTTTATGACCAAAAATATACAGTAGTCAGATTTGAATGATTAAATTTGCTTGCTGATGGAAATAATTTATGCTAACAGGCACTTAACAAGCTGCTCTTCACACTCACTTTCGATTCCTCTATTAGCAAAATCTTTTCCATGGGCCAAGTGATAGAGATGCGAGTTGTTCAGCAAGGCCTAAAAGAGACACACAGAAATGTGAACTGGGACATAAATTAATGACTGAAATTATTATTTATATTACCAGGAAAAAAAATCTGATGTTATTTGCAAAACAGTCTCACTATTAAAAAAGTCTGACACCTACATATTTAAAAAGGTGTATTTCAAACAGAAATTGTACACAGCAGCTTGTAGTGACGTGTTTTATGAAGTTACATATTTAACATAAAAATAGAAAGGACTTAAATTCACACCTATCCTTTTTGCTCTTTTCACCAGATAAACTGTGAGGATTAAAAAAAAACCCAGACTTTACGTAGAGGAAAAAAAGATGATTCTGACTTAGGGGAGAACTTCCTTATTTCTCTCAGACAAGAGACTGTCAATGAAAAGAGGATACAGAAAACCTGGATGAGGAAAATCTATACTGATATCTCTGTTAAAATTCTAACATAAAAATTCATGTATACAAACGTGAGTTAAATTTTGTAGCTGAGTAGCTGTGCTAAAGTCACACAACCACATAGTGGTTGAGCTGAAGCTAGATGGCTTAGAGCTAGCTCAGGTCACTGAACGTTCAGAATTCAAAATTAAAGTTAGAATAGTTTTTATAACAATGTTTATAAATCAGCAGCTTGAAATGCAGAATCTCTAGAACTGTATTTCTATGAGAAGTAGCAATAGGAAGAGATCTTGGTAAGAAAAATTACGTCTTTCGCCGTAGCCATCCCAAACATGAATTTATCAGTATCTTTACAAGAAGGACAACAGCACAAGTCTGAGCAGAGTGAAAGCAGGCACAGTAAGACACTCAAAGCACTTTTTGAAATACCTGCCTTATATACCCACGCTTGAGTTAAACAAATACTGTCAGAATAAGATAATTCAATTTTTATTAATAAGTCTTACCAACTCTCACTCTTTAAAATCAATTTGCCCATTTCATATAACTGTCACAACCCTGAATCTGTAACTTTTGTGTAACATGTTACTGAAGACACAGCCACCATTTCAGACTTTAGTAATTCAAAAAGAAAAAAAATTCCATGCCCAATGTATTATTTTTGGGTGGCTTTTTGGAAAGGAATTTCCGAATAGATTGTTACTGCCTCAGTGTATGCAGCCTATGTATCTACTTCTATCGAAATTTATTACTATTAAAAAAAAAATTCTGGATAGCATCCAAGTTTAGCCCTGGGTTCAGATGTATTTTCTTAATAACTTCAAAAGGATTTAAAAAAAAAAAAAGACTCAAGAACAAAAGTTAGTTTAATAGATCCTAGCAAAGTTCCAAACTTTTAAAGTAACACTGTTGATCTACACCTCATTTTTTAGTTTTTCCTCCACATATTATAATATTCTGAACTTCATTAGAACTGTAAGTGTTCAGGAAAATTAATATATAGTTTTTAAAACTTTGTATTTATACTGTATTTTCTCCTACTGTGCTAAGGGAGCCTTTCCAAGCAAACAGATTACAAACCAGCAATATAGTTAGGAGGGATCTTAGTATGAAAATTATGTCTGTTACTACAGACATTACAAACCTGGCATTACCAGTGTCTTCCTTCACCTGCTGGGTGCTAATGAGCCTGCCTCATTAGCACCCAGCTAGATAGCCTTATTAGTCTAATTTACTCTATCTAGGAATATCACTGTTCTTACAAGCCCTAGTTATGAAATTACTTGAAACTGGGCTAATAACATGAAATATTAGCTTCTTCTCAACTTCTTTTTACTTATCCATTCTGTCAGAGTGCTTGCCTTGGACTCTCCCTTTTCCCTCCCCACCTGCACTACCAGCTCTGCTCTCCAGGCCATCTTTTGGGGCTGCTGAGAATACCATTTTAGCTTAGATTAATATTTTGAGAACTAATCAACTAGGCTCTTTCCACAGTCAATGAAGAGAGACAGCTCTCTTCAGAGCACGGTGCACCCAACCAAAATCCAGACTTCACCATTTTTCAGGGGTATCCCTCTGCCTTTCATTTAGATTTTGATGGCATTCAAGATAACCTGTTCCATGACTTTCCCTAACCTCAATACCAGGGAAAGTCATGGAACAGGTTATCTTGAATGCCATCAAAACCCACATAATGGGCAACCAGGGGATCAGCCCTAGTCAGCATAGGTTTATGAAAGGCAGGTCCTGCCAGACGAACTTGATCTCCTTCTATGACAAGATAACCAGATTATTGGACGAGGGAAAGGCTGTTGATATTGTATACCTGGATTTTCAAAAAGCATTTGACACTGTCCCCCATACAAATCTGCTGGAAAAACTGGCTTCACACGGCCTGGACGAGCATACGATCTGTTGGATCAAGCACTGGCTGACTGGAAGGTCCCAAAGAGTGGTGCTCAATGGAATCAAATCCAGCTGGCGGCCGGTCACTAGTGGTGTGCCTCAGGGCTCAGTGCTAGGACCATTTCTATTTAACGTCTTTATTGATGATCTCGATAAGGACATAGGGTGTATCATCAGCAAGTTTGCAGATGATACCAAGTTAAGCAGGAGTGTTGACTCCCAGGAGGATAGGGAAGCCCTACAGAGGGACCTAGATAGATTGGATCACTGGGCCAAGATCAATGGCATGAGTTTCAACAAGGGCAAGTGCCAGGTCCTGCACTTGGGCCACAACAACCCCCTGCAGCGCTACAGGCTGGGGGAAGTGTGGCTGGAAAGCTGCCTGGAGGAAAGAGACCTGGGGGTTCTAATTGACAAGCGGCTGAATATGAGCCGGCAGTGTGCCCAGGTGGCCAAGAAAGCCAATGGCATTCTGGCTTGTATCAAAAATAGTGTGACCAGCAGAAGTAGGGAGGTGATTATGCCCCTGTACTCGGCACTGGTGAGGCCACACCTCGAGTATTGTGTCCAGTTTTGGGCACCTCAATACAAGAGAGATATCGAGGTGCTGGAGCGAGTGCAGAGGAGGGCAACGAAACTAGTGAAGGGCCTAGAAGACAAATCATATGAAGAGCGGCTGAAGGAGCTGGGGCTGTTCAGTATGAGGAAGAGGAGGCTGAGGGGAGACCTCATCACTCTCTACAACTACTTGAAAGGACACTGTAGAGAGGTTGGTGCTGGTCTCTTCTCACAGGTAATTAACAATAGAACGAGAGGGAATAGCTTCAAGCTCCAACAGGGTAGGTTTAGATTGAACATTAGGAAGGAATTCTTCACAGAGAGAGTGGTCGGGCATTGGAATAGGCTGCCCAGGGAGGTGGTGGAGTCACCATCCCTGGATGTGTTTAAGGGACGTTTAGATGCGGTACTGAGGGATATGGTGTAGGGGAGAACTTTGTAGAGTAGGGTAGATGGTTGAACTCGATCCCAAGGGTCTCTTCCAACCTCAATGATTCTATGATTTACTTTCTCTACCCCTAGTGACACAGTTCCACCTTCCTTTAACAGGAGAACATCATCTTGGACAAAACTGCAGGTTTATTTTGAACAAACTGATATGAGAGGATCAAGAACTTCGCATGGTAGACTACAAGAGATACAATCATCTGAAACAGTTAACACTGTACTCAGTTACAGGTTACAACACAGACTTAACAGCTCATCAGATAGATCTGTATGCACCTCTGGCTGTCATTCTCTTCCATTCTTTCATTTGGGAAAGCCCACAGAGTTTGCAAACAAAACACCTCTACTAAGCAAATAAAATTTTAACCCCTTGTGTTATTTACTTGGATCTTCACCTTATTTGGATTGCAATTTCAATTTTTAAGGTACATCAGTCTTCAAAAAAGACTTAAAGGAGGAGTTTCTCAAGTGACACACATAATATCTGTTGTTTTTAATGAAGTTATAACAAACTATGTACACTTACCTTAGATGGAATACATCCAACATTCAAACAGGTTCCACCTAAAGTTTCATTTTTTTCTACACAGACAGTCTGGGGAAGAAGTGGGGAAAAAAGAACTTTTTAGCCATGCTACGCCACCATTTCCTTACAGGTTATCTGACAAGTTAGAATTGATGACAAAGACCAGGCATTTACCTAATAGCTCTTCCTGTAAAAGTGTCTTGTTAATTTCATTCCTAGATTTATTTTGTGGCTCAGATTTCCCCTCCCTCACTTTTTTTCCTAACTTAAAAGCCACAAAATGGCTCTTGCCACAAAATTCTCTACCAGAACAGTGCCACATTACCCAGTGCACCATTTATACTTTCATGCAAGTTTAAATGCTGCTCTTCTGCTTCAAAAATCCAAAGATACCTCACTTAAATAGAACACTCAGTTCTCTGACATATATTCCCCTTGCAATTAAAAAAAGAACCTGCAAAAAGCAAAAAATGTGAATCATATAAAAGATTCCTGAAAACAACTGATCGCAAACAACAGACAAATAAACCAATACATGTTACAATCACATGAATAAATCTTTTATTTAAAGAAAACAAAAGCCCCAAACCATAAACATTTCCCTCTCTAGATGTGCTATCCTGCAAGACCCTTTGCTATAAAGTTGTGCCAAAACCTATAAAGAAAGAAAGAAAGAATAAAAATCAAGTAAAGCAAAGCCAAGCAAAAATAAAGTCATTACCAACAGGGATGGAAAATATTTCATCTCCTTTTCATCAACTTGCCAACAAAGTGCGCAAAGGAAAAAACACAACTGACAAAGTTTCAAGTAAAAACAGATCCCTTGTGGGGGCAAAGAGTGTACCATAAACCTTTTTTATGGAAGCTAAAGAATTGGCATCTCCTTCTCTGTAAGGTGCACGCATGTTCAAAATAATAGTTCCCTGGTTTATACTCTAAGAGCTCCAGCCTGCTGAGAAGTGACTGCCAAGGTGAAAGCCTTCATTATTTCTCTAAATTGCTGCTTTTCTGCTAAAGTAGAGGTGATGGTAACATGAAGAGCAGGATTCACTGTATCAAATCACAGAAACACCTTGAGACACACTGACGATCCCCTTTCTACCCTTCCTCCTGAGTTAAGCACATGAAGGCACGAAAAATGATCCAACGGCTTTAAAAGCTGCACTATGGATCAAAAAGCACCAGACTTTTCCTACCTTTACCTAATTCTGCCTCATCCACTGTACATCAGCTTCACCAACAAGGCCAAGTAAAGCTGCTGAAAAGCCAATGCCCAGAGAACACTGGTGGCAATAACGAGGGATGTTGTGGTGGTGCTACAAGGACTTAATGCTTGTGCTAGCACACATAGCACTGACAGTGAAGGCCAAGAGTTCAGTAGAGCACACTCAGGTTCTTCCATGAATGGTGTCACTATAGAATCTATCTTTTTGCCCTTCTCAGAAGGCACCTCCCTGTGTTCCTCAAGGACAGCATAAACATTCCGCATGTGTATTCAGTGCTACAGGTGACACATGCCAAGAACATCTAAGTATTTTGCCCACTCCAACTAGCTGTAAAGCAGTATAATAAAATTATCTTTTTTTTTTTTACCATGATGAAAAGCAGAATCCAGGGCACTTTTTAACCTGCTTGTACTTGGTACCCTATTGTTAATCACAGATATGAAGGACATGAGGAGGATTTTGTTAATCACAGATATGAAGGACATGAGGACAGCATTGCTCCAAGAAAAGCAGGCATATAGCCACAAAAACTAGCTTTAGACTAAGCAATCATGAACCTACATGGCAGAAGGCTTCACTCTCAATTAAAACTCTTTAGCCTGGAGAAGAGAAGGCTGAGGAGAGACCTTATTAACGCTTATAAGTATCTAAAGGGTGGTTTGAGGGAGGATGGAGCCGGACTCTTCTCAGTCATTCCCAGTGACAGGACGAGGGGCAACGGGCACAAGCTGGAACATGGGAAGTTCCACTCAAATATGAGAAAAAACTTCTTTAGGGTGAGGGTGCCAGAGCCCTGGGACAGGCTGCCCAGGGAGGTCGTGGAGTCCCCTTCTCTGGAGATCTTCAAGACCCGCCTGGATGCAGTCCTGAGTGATGTGCTCCGGGCAATCCTGCTTTGGCAGGGGAGTTGGACTAGATGATCTCTAGAGGTCCCTTCCAACTCCAACAATTCCGTGAAAACCTGTAGCACTTGGCACCTTTTTCCTAAGGTACTAATAGCTCAGCAAAAACATACATCAAAAAGCAAGAGTATTTATTAAGACCAAAAAAAATTCAAAAGCATGGATAAAGACAACTCAATTAGCTGCGCTAGGTCACAGGCAGATGTAAAACTTTTTAATGGAATCTCAAACATTTGTATTTTGGTAGAGTTACACATTAGAAGGCTGAAAGATATCCAAAGAGACAGCACTGAAACTCAGCTGTGGGAGTAATGAGGGGCAACACTCACAATCACAGAAAAGTTTAGGCTGAAGGGACATCTTCTGGAGGCTAACTAGTCAAACCTCCTGCTCCAAATACAGTCAACATCAAAGATTTATCAAGTGGTTCAGCCAAGTTCTGAAAATATCCAAGGGGGAAGATTACATGCTATCTGGGACCTCGTTCCAGCGTTTCACTGGAACTCCACTCATCTTACCAGGAGGCCTAATCAACTCATTTCTGTCATGAAGTCCAAATGTCATAATTCAGAAGTATTAGATATACCAGCCAGCAAGAACACACTCAAGGCTGCTAGCTCCACCTTCTCAGATGTCAAAATAATTAAGAGAAGAATAACACAGGACCAAGAGAGTAAGCTGGTCTCATATTAAGGAACAAAGGTAAAAAAAAAAAAATATCTTTCTGAAGTCACACTCTGTATTTTCCTAAGTTTAGAAGATCTGAAATGTATTACGCACATATAACTCTCACAATACTCAATTAAATGACACATCATTAGTATACATCAGATAAAAGTTGTCACTTTCAAAAGACATACAAAGGCAACAGAACAAAGATGAACATACATAAATGTAAATGAGACACTGTAGTATTTCTACGGACATATTCTCACCTCTAAAATTCTCACATGGCAATGGAATTGCTCTACTCACTGAATGTGAACACATCAGCTAAATATTTTTTCCTCTTTTAAGGTCCCTAAGTCTGTTCTTCAGGATATTTTTTCAGTGGCCTTTCTGTCACGGTCTCAAATTCTCCCACACCCTCCCTTTTCTTTATCAGGAGAAACATTCCTTCCTAGCATTCATTTCCCACCTTCTCTTCCACAAGAGTATAAGCCCATCTCAATTATCACTTCCAATCAAAAGCAGGCTGTCCTGAGCAGCTTTGCCAGTAGCCCAGCAGGGTTACAGACAGCAATACCTTCACAGCTCCATTTCAACTTCTGTATAATCTGGGTAAGGTAGAGAAAGATTACCAACATGGCAACGGCATCTCATGCCCCAAGATGTGACAGAAGAATCTCAGTTTTTCAGTATCACACAAACATCTTCCAAGTTCATCTGGATGAATACTCTGCTACCTGAGTGTGGTCTCATCTTACCTTAAATCCAAGCTGAGCTGCTTTGATAGCAGCAACATAACCTCCAGGACCAGAGCCGATAACTGTGACATCAGCATCAACTGAAACAGAGCACATTTGAGTTATTTCTGCAACTCACATTTTACTGCATGAATAACAATTTATAACTTCTGAAATAATTCACGTTTGAAAATACATTTTATTAAAAAACCAAAATGGCTATTAGAAATAATGCAACTTAATAAACTAGGTTTAGATAAGTAAGTTACACCTCACATCTAAGAGAAACTTTCCGGACAAAAGGAGAGGTTTCGTGGAGGTATTCATTCTGCAATAAACACAGCAGTCTTATATTTTGCAGGGAAAATAACGTAAAACAAAATGAGGCAACTGAATTCTGTCTGACCCATCCCATCCAGCTACAAATCCTTTAAGACGTCTGGATAGTTTGGGTAACATTTTTCCAACATAGCTTCTATTGATGTTTACTGCAAAAGATAAATGCATACTGAATGCCATAAAATCAGTAGTTTACAAAGGAGAAATATGGCTGCAATAGATATCCATGCAACCTCTATTGATTACGAACGCAGCAGAAGCTATGAACTTCGTACCTAAGTCATATCTCGCAACCTCAACCTCCTTTGGAATATTAATTACCATTGCTGTTCTTAGCTTATATAAAGTTCAACTTCTATTTATAGCTTTAGCTTGATATCAAGTAGGGCAAATAAGCCACTATTTTTCATCTAAATCTCCAGGCTGACATGGATTCTCCCATCACCTAGAAGACCGATTTATGAGTTTGAAGCACCACTTTGGTTTTTGAGGGGTTTTTGGGGTTGCATTTATATATTTTTTTTTGGTCAAAAGAAATTCTTCACAATTAGTTACCTTGATCAGCATAGGTCCTTTGTGGCACTGCACAAATTCCCTGGAGACCATGATGAATTCGATCAAAATGGCTTCTCTAGAAAGGGGAAAAAAAAATCAAAACCTTAATTTTCAAAGTTGAAGTCTACCCCTGAATAAAAATCAGCATTTTAACCACGCACAGACACACAGTTACAGTCACCTGTTAACCAAACTAGGCATGACACAACGTGGAGGGCGCAGGCTGGAAGGAGAGGGCGCATGGCTCTGCCCTTCACCTGCTCTGCAGCCTCAGCCCACCATGACACCTGCTTTCACCTCAACATCGCCTGAGGCTGCCTCCACCTATGCAAACCTTCAGCCCTTCGCACGGGGCTCTCAAACCACTTAATGACACCAATTAGCCCGGCACGAGAGTTTATGAAGAGTCTTCCTTCCACAAACCACCCCTTTCTGCCTCTCCCCGTGAACAGGCAACACCTCAGCGGTGCTCCTGGAGGGCACGACGTTTCCATGGCCATGGGACAGCACACGGCTGCTACGAGCACCCCACGGCCCGATCAGTGGAGTCAGAGGATGTTTCTGGAAGCATTTCCCGAAGCCCTCGAGGCTGCCCCAGAGGCGGGAACAGACCCTCTGACAGCCGGCGGCTTCCACAGCCACAAAGGTACCCGGCCCGACCCGGCCGCCCCCTCAGGCCGGAGCCCCCCGAGGGCCGGGACACCCCCCTCCGCTCCCGGGAGGGCCGACGGCCGACGAGCTGCCTGACAGCAAGGACAAGACCCCGAGCCCACCGCTGCCGGGGCGGCGTGAGGCCCGCCCGGGGCCAGGCCGCACCGCGTCCCCTCAGCCGAGCCAGGGCCGCGCCGGGCGAGGAGCGACACCCCTCCCCGAAAGCAGAGCAGCCAAGCCCCGCGGCCGCCCCCCGCCCCTCAGAGCGCCTGCTCCGGCTCCGCCCGCCCTCACGCCCGCTCCCGGCGAAGGGGGGTGGGGGGGGCGTGAGGAAAGCCCCAGGCCCCAGCTCCCGAAGGCGGCGCGGCTCTACCTCCCGCTGCCTGCCCGCCCTCCCGTCCGCCCGCCGTCCCCTGCCGGCGCCGTACCCGAGCCAGCGCACAAGAGACCCGTCCCCAGCGCTGCATGTCCGCCGCCCCCGGCCCGCGCCCCTCAGCCGCCGCTCCAAGGACTCCGCCGACCGCGCAGGCGCAACGGGAGGGGGCGCGGCGGGAGGAGCGGGCCGCCGCCGCCGCACGGGGGCGCCCCCTCAGCAGGGTTACAGACAGTAATACCTTCACAGCTCCATTTCAATTTCTGTATAATCTGGGTAAGTAAGGTAGAGAAAGATTACCAACATGGCAACGGCATCTCATGCCCCAAGATGTGACAGAAGAATCTCAGTTTTTCAGTATCACACAAACATCTTCCAAGTTCATCTGGATGAATACTCTGCTACCTGAGTGTGTTCTCATCTTACCTTAAATCCAAGCTGAGCTGCTTTGATAGCAGCAACATAACCTCCAGGACCAGAGCCGATAACTGTGACATCAGCATCAACTGAAACAGAGCACATTTGAGTTATTTCTGCAACTCACATTTTACTGCATGAATAACAATTTATAACTTCTGAAATAATTCACGTTTGAAAATACATTTTATTAAAAAACCAAAATGGCTATTAGAAATAATGCAGCTTAATAAACTAGGTTTAGATAAGTAAGTTACACCTCACATCTAAGAGAAACTTTCTGGACAAAAGGAGAGGTTGCGTGGAGATATTCATTCTGCAACAAAAACAGTAATCTTAAATTTTGTAGGGAAAATACTGTAAAACAAAATGAGGCAACTGAATTCTGTCTGACCCATCCCATCCAGCTACAAATCCTTTAAGACGTCTGGATAGTTTGGGTAACATTTTTCCAACATAGCTTCTATTGATGTTTACTGCAAAAGATAAATGCATACTGAATGCCATAAAATCAGTAGTTTACAAAGGAGAAATATGGCTGCAATAGATATCCATGCAACCTCTATTGATTACGAACGCAGCAGAAGCTATGAACTTCGTACCTAAGTCATATCTCGCAATCTCAACCTCCTTTGGAATATTAATTACCATTGCTGTTCTTAGCTTATATAAAGTTCAACTTCTATTTATAGCTTTAGCTTGTTATCAAGTAGGGCAAATAAGCCACTATTTTTCATCTAAATCTCCAGGCTGACATGGATTCTCCCATCACCTAGAAGACCGATTTATGAGTTTGAAGCACCACTTTGGTTTTTGAGGGGTTTTTGGGGTTGCATTTATATATTTTTTTTTGGTCAAAAGAAATTCTTCACAATTAGTTACCTTGATCAGCATAGGTCCTTTGTGGCACTGCACAAATTCCCTGGAGACCATGATGAATTCGATCAAAATGGCTTCTCTAGAAAGGGGGAAAAAAAAAATCAAAACCTTAATTTTCAAAGTTGAAGTCTACCCCTGAATAAAAATCAGCATTTTAACCACGCACAGACACACAGTTACAGTCACCTGTTAACCAAACCAGGCATGACACGACGTGGAGGGCACAGGCTGGAAGGAGAGGGCGCAATGTCTCTGCCCTTCACCTGCTCTGCAGCCTCGGCCCACCATGACACCTGCTTTCACCTCAACATCGCCTGAGGCTGCCTCCACCTATGCAAACCTTCAGCCCTTCGCACGGGGCTCTCAAACCACTTAATGACACCAATTAGCCCGGCACGAGAGTTTATGAAGAGTCTTCCTTCCACAAACCACCCCTTTCTGCCTCTCCCCGTGAACAGGCAACACCTCAGCGGTGCTCCTGGAGGGCACGACGTTTCCATGGCCATGGGACAGCACACGGCTGCTACGAGCACCCCACGGCCCGATCAGTGGAGTCAGAGGATGTTTCTGGAAGCATTTCCCGAAGCCCTCGAGGCTGCCCCAGAGGCGGGAACAG
>NW_015094506.1:43636651-43703781 GCF_001431845.1 Calidris pugnax
AGCGCTGGGAGCGGGGCGGGGCCTGCTGGGGAGGGGCGGGGACATGCAAATGAATACCTTAAAGCGGCAGGGCGCTGCCCGGGGCGGAGCCGCACGGGTAGCGCTACCCGGCACTGATTTAGCGTTCCGGACAGGCAAAGGAGCTCACAAACACACATCTAACGGATAAAAATAAAATTTGGGAACTAACAAAGGCAAAATATTTCATTTTTCAGAATGAAACTTCTTTCTTCCGACCAGACACAAGAGGAAAATGTCTCGCAAGGAGAATCACGGGATCACGGAATTGTCGGAGTTGGAAGGGACCTCTAGAGATCATCTAGTCCAACCCCCCTGGTAAAGCAGGATTGCCCAGAGCACATCACTCAGGACTGCATCCAGGCGGGTCTTGAAGATCTCCAGAGAAGGGGACTCCACGACCTCCCTGGGCAGCCTGTTCCAGGGCTCTGTCACCCTCACCAGAAAGAAGTTTTTCCTCCTATTTGAATGGAACTTCCCATGTTCCAGCTTGTGCCCATTGCCCCTTGTCCTATCGCTGGAAACCACTGAAAAGAGTCTGCCTCCATCATCCTTCCACCCACCTTTTAGATACTTGTAAACATAGATGAGGTCTCCCCTCAGCCTTCACTTCTCCAGGCTAAAGAGCCCCAGCTCCTTGAACCTTTCCTTGTAAGGGAGATGCTCCAATCCCTTAATCACCTTAATTGCCCTACGTTGGACTCTCTCCAGTAGTTCCCTGTCCCTCTTGAACTGGGGGGCGCAGAACTGGATGCAGTATTCCAGTTGTGGCCTCACCAGTGCAGAGTAGAGAGGGAGAATGACCTCCCTTGACCTGCTGGCCACACTCTTCCCTACGCAGCGCAGGATTCCATTGGCCCTCTTGGCAACAACAGCACATAGCTGGCTCATGGAAAGTTTGCTGTCCACCAGGACCCCCAGATCCTTTTCCTCAGAAGTGCTTTCCAGCAGGTCCACTCCTAACCTATATTGGTGCCTGGGGTTCTTTCTCCCCAGGCACAGGACCATGAACAATCGGCCATTGGGATAATCTCCCCAGGGAAGTGGTGGGTTCCCCAACATCAGTCACTTTTAAGATTCAGTTGGACAGGGTTCTGGGCCATCTTGTCTAGACCGTGCTTTTGCAAAGAAAAATTGGACCAGATGGTCCTTGAGGTCCCTTCCAACCTGATATTCTTTCGTTCTATATGGCAGTGAAATGTACAGAAATCCAATTTTTAAAATACTCAAAAATAGAACAGCTAAGGTATTTCAGCTTACCTTCAGCAAACAGCTAAGGTATGGAAAGGATTTCAGGTGACTTGGTTTTCAACTGATTTATTCATGAAAAATTTGAACAAGAATACTGAGATTTTTTATAATTAACAGACCTTCATTTTGTGGTCTGTATATTCTTCCAGGCTACTTGTTCTTTAGAAACAAATGTGCTTGCCCCCATGAACCATCCTCTATTTGGACTTCAGCATATCAGTATTTGAAAATATGAACCCTTCATCACCTGTGAGGGAGCAGCAACAGGCCAAAGCCATTTTACTGCCATACTGAATTCCACCTGGTTTAGATGATGTGTGATATTTTCCAATTTATGACAAAAACATCTAAATGTGACTTTAGATAAGTAATATGCAACATAGTTCATAACGCTGATTGGCCACCTTACCCGAAAGTGAAAATATTTTCTGCGAAAAAAAAAGTTCCCAAGTCTCCTGTACTTACTTTCCAATTTCTTGCATAAAATCAAGATTTCCATGAGGTGGCAGTGTTCTGTCATTTCCTGTACAGAGAAGCACATCACTAAGCACACGTTTTGGAGATCCGTAGAAAAGAGGAGTAATATTCATAAATGCAAACCTGTCTGATTATAGCAGACAAATTATTTAGAGGAGCCTCCCGGGAGAAGAGCAATTCACGTATTAATAACATATTGTCAGATCTGTGGAAGGTGCACCAGCTAACGAATGTTTTGGTGCCTGATAACACTGTGTGAAAGTGCCTGCATTCAAAATGAAAGGCCATACTCCGTGGTCAGAATTCCCCTTCTGTCTTTCTACATCAGGATTTATCTGCTTGCACCTCCAGCAGCACTGGAGGCTGGACCTGCCTGATATTTTCATTATTTAAGTCCCTAACTCTCAGGCTGGCTAATGAGAAAGCAACCTAGATCTTCCCAATGCTTGTAGAAAAAGTATCATGGCCCCATTGTTTCCTCCCATCATAGAATTGTTTTGGTTGGAAGAGACCTTTAAGAGCATCAAGTCCAACCACTAGCCTATGGCTTGAGCAACACGGGATTAATTTCTCTTTCAGTAATTTTACTTTTCCATAAGGTATCTTCTAATGCTGGGGAAAACTGCACTTTTAGAAGACTCTAATGTCTGAATTTGTGAAAATATTTACTTTATAGCCATCTATACTATGTGAGTTTCAAAGTCTCAGTGTTTTCAAGCTCACCAGGTGTGGGGATGAGGAGAAGCAAGATCTGGGCACTTGACCCCAGGCTGGCCAACAAGATTATTTCATACCATGGATGTCACATTCAATATAAATTTGAAAGTTTGCTGAGTAGTTCTCTCTGTCCCCTGATGGCTGCGATCCTAAGAACGCCTTGCCCTGGTGCTGGACCCCTGAACCCTTCCCTTCCTCCTGAAGCTGCTGCAGTGCTCGCAGTGTCTGTCACTTGCTGTCCCCTGCTGGGAGTGCACAGCGTCCTGCTGACAGCATGGGCTCAGTATAGTCCTTGCATTTTTTATATTGGTATTGGGATCAGTATTAGTTCTTTAGTATTATTATTGTTAATTATTTAGTCTTATTTTATTAAATCTGTTTAAATTTCAACCCTTGGGTTTTCTTGTTTTTCCCGATTCCCCTTCCCAGGTGGGGTGGGGTCATGGGGTGAGAGAATAATTGTCTAAACGACAATAGATTATTGGGGGTTCTTCAAACCACAGCTGCCTAGCACTGCTAAGTTACCACTAAACCATGTCCCTCAGCACTACATCTGCACTTCACTGCATCTCCCCTCCTCGCTAGTGAGCCAACCAAACAGCAAAAATCCTCCAGCCGTAGCTATCTGAAAGTACCCAGCCAACACGTTTTGATTCCCCATGGCCTCCCAGCTCCAGTGCGCAACAGAGCACCAGAGCACTGGCAGTGCTCGACAGTGCCTGAGTATTTCTAGAGAAATTAAGTGTTTTTCAGACATAGGTCTGAATTCCATGAGCACATTGTTACTGTGAGCAGCGAACAAGACCGTCTTCTGCAACGAGAAATGACTAGAGGCTCTGAAGGACACGCTTTGATCATGTCACATCTGGGTAGCAAGTGCAAGAACAGGACATGGCAGAGAAAATGCCTCCAAGAGGGAAGCTGAGGCCCCAGCAGAGCTGCTGGAAAGCCCTGTGGGGAAATCTCCTCAGAGTCTTTGGCTCAAGAAGGATGTGGACCTGTTGGAAAGGGTCCAGACGAGGGCCACAAAAATGATCAAAGGGACGGAGCATCTGTCACAGGCTGAGAGAGTTGGGGTTGTTCAGCCTGAAGAAGGGAAGGCTCTGGGGAGACCTTATAGTCATTATTGCAGTACTTATTGCAGCATCTGAAGGGGGCCTACAAGAAAGCTGGAAAGAGACATTTTACAAGGGCCTATAGTTACAGGATAAGGGGTAATGGCTTCAAAATGGAAGAGGGTAGATCTAGATTAGATATCAGGAAGAAATTTTTCACTGTGAGGGTGGTGAGAGACTGGAACA
Organism: Calidris pugnax; assembly: GCF_001431845.1. Taxonomy (NCBI): domain Eukaryota; kingdom Metazoa; phylum Chordata; class Aves; order Charadriiformes; family Scolopacidae; genus Calidris; species Calidris pugnax. The sequence continues at coordinate 43,640,416 of NW_015094506.1, forward strand.
GGTTGCCCAGAGAAGTTGTGGATGCCCCATCTCCGGAAGTGTTCAAGGCCAGGCTGGATGGGGCTTTGAGTAACCTGGTGGCGGTGTTCCCCCATGGCAGGGGGAGTGGAAAAAAATGATCTGCAAGGTCCCTTCCGACTCTAACCATTCTATGATTCTATGATCTGTTTGCGCTCTCTGTGTCCCAGCCAGGGGGCTCAGCTGTGGCTTCATGCTGCACTGTGAAGTTTTCTCAAGTTAGAGAAGATGCTGATGAATACTGTGGCCGCCAAAGAGAAGGCGGCTTGTGTTGTAATTGCTTCAGGACCGAGGAGTAGTGAGAGGGTCAAGGGGGCTTGGGGGACTGCAGAAAGCATCAAGGCATGTCTTGGTGGATAGGGACAGTGGGTAGATGAAGGGGCACAGGGTAAAGGCAGGGCCGGACTGCTTCATCCCAGTTGCCACAGGCCAGGCAGTCACCTCTGAACAGCCTTGCCCATTAACTGCATGTTTCTTGGGGTCACAGTGGCTGGGAATTCCTTTCTGAACCTTCCTGAGGACTTTACTGGAATTTGGAGATTGTTAAAATATTTTCTTGAGGTTTCACGTCTGTGAGTAATAAAGACCATAAAGATCAGATCCTTGGTGGATTGCCTTTAAGACTGTAGTGGTTGTAAACCGTCATCATCTGAGTGCTTTTTGTTCTTGTGCTCCTGGCATGACTCTACCTCACCTTTCTTTGGTTGTGGCACTCCTTTTGTGAACACTGAGGTCACAATACCTGGTACACTCCTCCTTTTTATTGCATTCATTTAGCACGCATGAAATGTTCCCTTGCAGCAAAGCAGGATCCCAGGCTGCATGAGAAGTGGTGCCAGTAGATTGAGGGAGGTCATCCTTCCTCTCTGCTCAGCACTGATGAGACACAGCTGGAGTGCTAGGTCCAGTTCTGGGCTCCCCAGTACAGGAGAGACGTGGACATATTGGAGAGAATCCACAAAAATGGTGAAGGGACTGGAGCATCTCTCCTGTGAGGAAAGGCTGAGAGAGCTGGGACTGATCAGCATAGAGAAGAGAAGGCTCAGGGGGATCTCATCAATTTATAAGTATAAAATATATATATAAGTACCTGAAGGAAGGGTACAAAGAGGACAGAGACAGGCTCTTCTCAGTGGTGCCCAGTGACAGGACCAGAGGCAATGGGCAAAAATTGAAACACAGGAGGTTCCCTCTAAACACCAGGAAACACTTTTTCACTGTGAGGGTGACTGAGCACTGGAACAGGGTGCTTGGAGAGGTTGTGGAGTTTCTCAAAAGACATACTCATACTCAAAAGACATCCAGACACAGTCCTGGGCAACCAGCTCTAGGTGACCCTGCTTGAGCAAGGGGTTGGACCAGGGGACTTCCAGAGGTCCCTTCCAAACTCAACCATTCTGTGATGCTGTGTCAGGAAAGTAAATTGCATCATGAAGTCTTCTGGTTAGCTGCCCTGAGAGTGAGTCAGCTCTGACTTCCAGCCAGAGGAAAGCTGCAGGCACATACTGGAGTCAACAGAGGGCAACATGACTGCATAGACTGACAGAGATCTGCAAGGGTGTTTTAGAGAGAAGTAGAGCATTATATCTCTTTGAACTGCTGAATATTTTCTTGCATTGCAAATTGCATTTTTACACATATGCCTATGCACACATGTTTATTTGTACATATCAAGATTATCAATCTCGACAGACTATTAGACTCGCTCTGACTTGGGAAAATTGAACAGAAAAATCTACCACGCTCCACCCAAGGACTGTGGTGGCCATCAGTGCCTTGTACCTTGCAAAGCCATGTTTCACAAAATATTTTCAGATTATTCCTCCAATCTTTGATAAATCCTTTTGGTAACCTCCTGTCTTTGGTGAGAGTGAGCACCATGGCAGGGTAAGGTATACCCAGAAAGAGATATAGGTGGCATTTTGTATTGCACCCTTGTCCAAAGCAGGGTACTGTAGTGCTGTTCAGACTGCTCAGCTTAGAAACTTTTCCTATCACTCAAGCAGTACATCAAGATGAGTAGAGAACCAGAGAGAAAGCTACAGCGAGTGATTGACCTCTGTTTGAGGTTCTGCACCAATATGTGGGCAATATGGGATACACAGGAAGGAGGAAGACAAGTGGGACTGGGCCAGATGCAAAATAGCAGCATACCTCAGATTCATTAAAGAGGCAGAACAACCTCCTCAAAAGCATATCAGGAGCCCTGGTATGAGTGTACTCCGTTCTGCAGGTATTTTACAAAGGTCTGTGGCTCCCAAAAGCTTGCAGGAGTGTTAAGCGGTGGCTCCCAAATGCTTGCATGAAAGTTAAGCAGTCAGGACATTCTTCTGCAAAGCTGGAGCTCTGAAGGAGCACACGTAGGCAAGCAGGGGCTCAGGGAAGCTAAAGCACTGCATTTTCAAGCCAAAAGGAAGTTAGAAAGGCGTCCCACACCCCACAAAGGGCACCAGAACTGGGTCCAGTGGCAGGACCCATTTGGGTTCTCTCACACCACATGACCACAGAAAAGGGCATTGGTCCAAGCTGAACCATGACATACCTAAGACCTTGCCATACGCCGTGGTTAAACACACCCTGCCCCTGGCTTGTGAGTGAGGTGCAATCCAGCTGCCTCACCTGAGGGAATGACTCTTCTTTGCATTTAAATGTGTGGCACCTAGTGACCCCATCCTCCTAAAATAAGTACCTAAATTCCTCGGGTGGTCAGCAGGTGCCTTTGAAAATAAGCACCCAGGAGATCCTGTCTGCCTATCTTATATGCATACACCAACACAATCTTCCTTGCAGCCTTCAAGGATTCCTGCCTCTGCTTTTACGTACAGGGAAAGCAAGCAATCAAGGCAGGACTTGTCTCACCTCACTGCAGCTGTCAAGGTCGGACATCTGGTTTAGCAGGTCTAATAGAAAGCTAGCATTCTGGGCTCCTATGGGAGACTCAGAGAGACTGGCAAATTGAGAAGGTTACTCATCCTGTCCCAAGCTGGTTGTCAAGAACTGTCCTCCAACAGCTGACTGTAGCCCTGCTGTACGCTGAGCTGAGAGGGGAACCAAGGACCTAGGTTTAAACATCTGACTTTGAGATAGTCAAAGCTGGTGGTGGGAAAAAGCTCACCACATGTAAGAAGGAGTGCCTTCACAGGCATGAAGAACTTTTGCACTCTTTGGACACCTTGGGCAATTCAACTGGGTCCTGCCCTGAGGATCACAGGGACACAACTACACTGCTGCCCCTCAGAGGAGACAGAGATGACTCTCCCTTCAGTTTGCTTAATTTTATCAAATCTGTGCTACAAAAAGGAAGTGGGAGCTCTGTGTCTGACGTCCTTCCTTCCAATTTCCTTCCATCTGATTTCTTCCTGGGAATTATTTTGCAATAGCAGTGAATGGGTTTGCATATCAGTAACTCAGTGTACCTTGTAAAATTCTGTTCCCTGTACATTACTCAGTTCTGAAAATCTGTGACCTTCTAGCTAGAGAGGAGATTGCTGATGAGGCTGATGTGGCATATGAAAGCCTGGTTCAAACGTGGGAAAAAGTCTGTGCTATTTCTAGCAGGTTACGCAAAAGAAAAGAACAAGTCACGGTAGGATAAAAATGTGATGTGCTCATAATTCAAAGTCTTTGCAATAAGAATTAGGATAGGGTTATGGATTACTGATGTTTTGCTTTTCCTGTGCTCAATTTGTCATTGCCTATTTAAATGTCTTAATAAACATTTATACCAGGGCTGATCATTAAGTGCCAGTTAATTTTCACATTTAAAAAAAAAAAAACAAACCACTTTCATTTGTTTTAAGCTTCCAGTTAAGTTTTCAGGTTTTCAATAAAAAAATCCAGACCAAAACGACAAATATTCTGTATTTCTTAAACACCTGTAAAATTCATTGGTTCTATTGTTGTTGGAAAACCTGCAAATCTCAACTGAGGTGGAAAGTTTCCACACAATTTTTCATGTTAACTAAAACCTCACTTTTGTCCCCAAACAAGGCCATTAAACATGCACTGACTATGCAGCATTTAATTTTCTTCAATTTCCAAAGCTCTGGCAAACAAGGTAATAAAAATTAAAATAAAACCTAAATAACGAGGCAATTAACTCACAGACAGCCTTTAAGAGATATGCATTACATCAAGGAAATGGCACACTTCTTCTCGGGAGATGGCTTTTCTCATGCTCTGCTCTCCTAAACCAGGATCTGGCCTTTAAATCTCCTGAGCAAGGGGAAATTTTGCACCAGGAGTCAGGGACGTTCTCTGTGTTCAGACAGAAAATCTTCAAAGTAATAAATTCCCATTGTTAGATCATCTTGTCTTTATGAAAGTCAAAGTTCTCTCTGAAGCTCAATGTCATTGTGCAGCTTGGAGCTCCCTCAGAGATAAGAAAGCGATAAACAGAATGTATTTCCTGCATCTAAGATTGCTGTAGTGTTAACATTTTAAGCACTGTATGGTACCTGGATGGGAGAATGGCCTCATCTAGCACAGCAAATCAACTGATACGGTGAAAAACAAGGTGCATGCACTGTGCCAATCTGCAGTTTGCCCTTTAAGAACGGTAATTGATGTAGATTAGTTATATTAACATCACTGTTTGCTTGTGATACTGTGTGCTAGTCTGTTAATATAGTACATTATAACAAAGTCGTCTACCTGGGAGGCATGAACCTCACGCTACAGAGTAGGCTGAGTTCCAGCTGGCGAGAAAGCAGCTTTGGAGAAAAGGGCCTGGAGGTCCTGGTGGACACAAGTTGACCATGAGCCAACAACGTGGCCTGGTAGCAAAGACAACAAACAGCCTCCCAGGCTGCATGAGCAAAGGTGTAGCCAGCAGGTCAAGAGGGGATTATTTCTATTCTATGCTTGTGGGACTAAATCTAAAGGTCTGCATCCAGTCTTGGCCTGCCAATGCAAGAAAATGCGGTGATAGAGGTAACAGGCATGAGTTGGAGCATGGGTGCTGTGCCCTTGTTCTTGGCAGCTTCCCAGCCACCCCCAAGATTATCTAACCTGCTCCCTAGGAGCTGCAAGGAGATTTTACAATGCTGTTGGGTACTTATTCCTCAGCTCTAGTATCATTATAATTTCACATTTACTTCAGGTGTACCCTGGGCTGGTTGCTCTGTCAAAGAGAACATTTTATCAGTTCGATACAATTTGTTCTTGTAAAATGTCTGTTCATTGTTGCTTATCTCTTTATCACCTTCAAGGCGTTAAATTTATATGAAAATGTTAAAGTAGTCTCGGATTCCCTTGGTTCTCCTTTCCCCTTCAGTTAAAAATAAAGTAAATCCTTTCGCACTCAGCAAGACTCCAACATCCTTTCCTTCTCCAAGTCTCTGAAGACAGTCAGAGGTTGCTTCTTTGACTCCTTAAGTAGTCCAGGATGAATTCCATCAAGTTCTGCCAACCTGCCTTTACCTGCAGTTTATAAGCAAAAGTCTATTCGCAAAAACTTTATATATAAATTTTGTGCTTATTGTTAGGATACATAGGATAGCAAAAAAAGAGGTTGAGTAACGTTCAGACAATATAGAATGATACACAACTAGTCTTTACGCTGAAGTGCAGCAACAATGGGCACGGACTCCGCCAAGTGGTGAAGCGAAGACATTTAATGTTTCATTTTTACAGCATATACAGTTTCTCTCTTTTGAGCATGCGCTGTGCTCTCTACACAGATAGGTTGTGGGGGCCTGTCCACCTGCCGTTATGAGCAATACAATTGGCTACGTATAAGTCTTCAAGCGCCCAGGCCAATTAGTCATTATTATTTTTTTCGTTACCCTGTTACCTGCTTTTCTGCCTTGTTATCTGTCCTCGCACTGCCTTGCTAGATCTCATACCACACAAATAATACCATACAAAGACATTGTTTTACTATTCCCAAGGCTTCCTTCCCATCAATGCAAGAACACCTGCTGAGCTCTCGCTCAGCAGCGCGTCTCCACAATTCCTCACTCCCCACACTGAAGGGTTGGAGTTTCAGCAATGAAGAAACCTAATTTTGCAGGTAGTAAAACAATGTCAAGCCAAATGTTGCCTGCAGCTACTTGTACATGAGTATAAAAAAAGGAAGGAGAGAAAAAGACATATACAGAAAAAATGAGGGTTAAACCAAATAAAATGAGCGTTTTATAAACAGAAGCAAGAGCTACCTCTACTTTAACATGTAGTATGTTGTACTGGTTTTGGCTGAAATAGTGTTAATTTTCTTCATAGTAGCTCATGTGGTGCTATCTTTTGGATTTGTGCTGAAAACAGTGCAGATAACGTAGGGATGTTGTAGACATTGCTGAGCAGTGCTTGCACAGAGTCAAGGCTTTTTCGACTCCTCACACTGCCTCACTAGTGAGTAGGCTGGGGGGCACACAAAGAGTAAGGAGGGGACAGAGCTGGGACAGCTGACCCCAACTGACCAAAGGGTTATTCCATTCCCTAGAATGTTGTGCTCAGCAATATAAGCAGGGGGAAGACAGATTTGGAGCAATGGCGCTTGTCTTCCCAAGGAACAGTGAGGTGTGACGGAGCCCTGCTTTGCTGGAGGTGGCCGAACACCTGCCTGCCAAAGGGAAGTAGTGAATTAATACCTTATTTTCTTTGCTTTTGCTTTGTCTATTAAACTGCCTGCCCCAACCCACAAGTTTTCACACTTTTACCCTTCCAATTCTCTCCCCCATCCCACTGGATGGAGGAGTGAGCAAGTGGCTGAGTGGGGCTTAGCTGCTGCCTGGGTTCAAACCACAACATGCTGTACAAACAGGAGTGGATTTGTACAGCAAAATAGTTGGTGGTGAGGACTGAAATTCACATTTCAGGGTTTTCCTTTGTTTTGGAGGAGCTGTAGCCTGTCTATGTTGAACTCCCCTTTGCAGCTGCTCCTGGATACACATCTTCCCATTCATTCCCATCCCCAGGAAGCCAGGTTCGTGCAGTTTGAGGCTGCTTTACCATGCAACCCAAAGCAGAAGAATAGGAGATGATCAAGAGATTTGTCACAAAAGTGGACTTGTGTTGTGAATCAGCACACTGATGTAGATCATCCCAATGAGAGCACAGGAGGAGGATGCAGGTGCTCAAATGAAATAAATCTATGGCAGAAAGTTTGGAAATGGCACTGAAAGAGAAGAGGTAATTTAGAGAGAGACTCAAAATCACGTACTAGCTTACAACTTCTCTTTTAGAAAGTGTACACATGGCAGAGATGATCCTGATAGATTACTCATCCTGATGCCACGAAAGGAAAGAACAACAATAATCACATAATCTTCTAAACTAGCCACAGGGTTATCTTTAGAGGTTTAGTAGGCAAATAATGTTAATTACTATTCCTCCCCAGCCAGCCTTAATAAATATTGAACCCAAAAATATGAACTTCACCTTCTCTTCTGTGTCTTAACACAAGGTCTCATTGAAGTAGTCTCGGATTCCCTTGGTTCTCCTTTCCCCTTCAGTTAAAAATAAAGTAAATCCTTTCGCACTCAGCAAGACTCCAACATCCTTTCCTTCTCCAAGTCTCTGAAGACAGTCAGAGGTTGCTTCTTTGACTCCTTAAGTAGTCCAGGATGAATTCCATCAAGTTCTGCCAACCTGCCTTTACCTGCAGTTTATAAGCAAAAGTCTATTCGCAAAAACTTTATATATAAATTTTGTGCTTATTGTTAGGATACATAGGATAGCAAAAAAAGAGGTTGAGTAACGTTCAGACAATATAGAATGATACACAACTAGTCTTTACGCTGAAGTGCAGCAACAATGGGCACGGACTCCGCCAAGTGGTGAAGCGAAGACATTTAATGTTTCATTTTTACAGCATATACAGTTTCTCTCTTTTGATCATGCGCTGTGCTCTCTACACAGATAGGTTGTGGGGGCCTGTCCACCTGCCGTTATGAGCAATACAATTGGCTACGTATAAGTCTTCAAGCGCCCAGGCCAATTAGTCATTATTATTTTTTTCGTTACCCTGTTACCTGCTTTTCTGCCTTGTTATCTGTTTTCACACTGCCTTGCTAGATCTCATACCACACAAATAATACCATACAAAGACATTGTTTTACTATTCCCAAGGCTTCCTTCCCATCAATGCAAGAACACCTGCTGAGCTCTCGCTCAGCAGCGCGTCTCCACAATTCCTCACTCCCCACACTGAAGGGTTGGAGTTTCAGCAATGAAGAAACCTAATTTTGCAGGTAGTAAAACAATGTCAAGCCAAATGTTGCCTGCAGCTACTTGTACATGAGTATAAAAAAAGGAAGGAGAGAAAAAGACATATACAGAAAAAATGAGGGTTAAACCAAATAAAATGAGCGTTTTATAAACAGAAGCAAGAGCTACCTCTACTTTAACATGTAGTATGTTGTACTGGTTTTGGCTGAAATAGTGTTAATTTTCTTCATAGTAGCTCATGTGGTGCTATCTTTTGGATTTGTGCTGAAAACAGTGCAGATAACGTAGGGATGTTGTAGACATTGCTGAGCAGTGCTTGCACAGAGTCAAGGCTTTTTCGACTCCTCACACTGCCTCACTAGTGAGTAGGCTGGGGGGCACACAAAGAGTAAGGAGGGGACAGAGCTGGGACAGCTGACCCCAACTGACCAAAGGGTTATTCCATTCCCTAGAATGTTGTGCTCAGCAATATAAGCAGGGGGAAGACAGATTTGGAGCAATGGCGCTTGTCTTCCCAAGGAACAGTGAGGTGTGACGGAGCCCTGCTTTGCTGGAGGTGGCCGAACACCTGCCTGCCAAAGGGAAGTAGTGAATTAATACCTTATTTTCTTTGCTTTTGCTTTGTCTATTAAACTGCCTGCCCCAACCCACAAGTTTTCACACTTTTACCCTTCCAATTCTCTCCCCCATCCCACTGGATGGAGGAGTGAGCAAGTGGCTGAGTGGGGCTTAGCTGCTGCCTGGGTTCAAACCACAACATGCTGTACAAACAGGAGTGGATTTGTACAGCAAAATAGTTGGTGGTGAGGACTGAAATTCACATTTCAGGGTTTTCCTTTGTTTTGGAGGAGCTGTAGCCTGTCTATGTTGAACTCCCCTTTGCAGCTGCTCCTGGATACACATCTTCCCATTCATTCCCATCCCCAGGAAGCCAGGTTCGTGCAGTTTGAGGCTGCTTTACCATGCAACCCAAAGCAGAAGAATAGGAGATGATCAAGAGATTTGTCACAAAAGTGGACTTGTGTTGTGAATCAGCACACTGATGTAGATCATCCCAATGAGAGCACAGGAGGAGGATGCAGGTGCTCAAATGAAATAAATCTATGGCAGAAAGTTTGGAAATGGCACTGAAAGAGAAGAGGTAATTTAGAGAGAGACTCAAAATCACGTACTAGCTTACAACTTCTCTTTTAGAAAGTGTACACATGGCAGAGATGATCCTGATAGATTACTCATCCTGATGCCACGAAAGGAAAGAACAACAATAATCACATAATCTTCTAAACTAGCCACAGGGTTATCTTTAGAGGTTTAGTAGGCAAATAATGTTAATTACTATTCCTCCCCAGCCAGCCTTAATAAACATTGAACCCAAAAATATGAACTTCACCTTCTCTTCTGTGTCTTAACACAAGGTCTCATTGTCATTAACACATTGACATGGAGATGGGCTACGGAGCTGTCTGGAAAGGGTTTTTTCCCTCTGCTTAGGGTCTCCAGCTTTCAGTGCATGACAGCAGCTAATGCTGGGATGGCAGGAGGGAGGAGGAGGCAGGTCCCACCCCTATAGCAGAGGAAAGCTCCAGGAATGCAGTTTGGGGTACCACATGCTCCTGCCCACAGTGGGGCTGCACTCCCTTCTGGCAGTGTGGTTTGTCCCACTCCAGCCCAACATGTTGTGCATTTGTGTCTTTCACTCTAAATTGTGTCCTAGAAAGCACTTCGCATGCTTGAGTTCAGTCACTTTTCCAAATTCTGAACTGGACACCAGCACAAATGTGATTCTACTGCCAATTATCATGGACCCAGATGAACAGGAGCCTGGACAGACCTTCTGTGCAACCAGTGAGACTTCTTCAGTAGGGAAGTCTCCTTGGATCTGGGTTCATGGACTTGCAGGCAACTTTTCAGTGCTAGAGGAAGGCTAGAGCATAGTCAGAATTGAGCCAGGGAGACAGCACGATGAAGAAAAAATACAAAAAATATCGGATACAAATACCCAGCAGCTGCAGAGCAGAAAACCAGATGTGGAACAGTTTATATGCAACTAGGCGTAAGTCAGACTGAAATGTATGCTGTTATCAGCATCTAAATTAACCAGTTTCAGTCGGTTCAGGTATGTCTACGTGAGTGGGAGAGAATTGCAGCCATACTCCTAAACATAGCTTCAGGGTGACAGAAGTGCCTGGATAAGATCAGAAAGGCTCAACTTCTTTAGGAAGAGGCTGTCTGTGGGCCTTCAAGGCTGATTTCCAGTGGAGTGAAAAAAGAAGCACCCAGAAAGGTAACGCTCCTGTGCCAACTCTTAGGCAGATTTGTCCCCACTGCCCTGCTAGGTCCTCAGATGTTCCAACATCCCAAAGTCACCAAGCAGTAGCCTAAAGTACATTGTCAGCACCCATGAGGACTCCAGATCTGCAGGATTAAGGAATCATTATTTCAGAGATTTTCACTCCCTCTAATGTCCTTATTATCTTGGGCACATTTAGACGTTGATTCATCAACACCCTAAGACATGGGTTCAAATCCATTTCTTTTCTCTATCAGTTTGCTCTAGAGGGATATTTTCATGGTTCACCAGAGATATTACTACATCCATTTCTCTTGCAGCAGCAGCTGTCTGAGGTGACCTACCTCTTTGTGTACTTAGAACTAAATTTAGAGTAATTATACTGTAACTCAGCTCCCGATTCCCCATGCCCATGTTTCAAGCATATTTATTCTAACTTATCTAAAATAACTTCTTTCCCTCCAGAGGGAGCTGAGGGAACTTGAGAACTCCAAAAGACACCTGGGCTGGGGAAGGTTTGGACTGTGCATTGTGCTGCCACCACAAAGCCCCCTTACAGTGCTGTTGGGGGAAGCCCAGTAGTAGAGATTTATTTCAAAGCTGTTACTCCTCAAACCTGATTTGTGTTGTGAAACTGCGATCTGACTATGCCAAGGGGAGATCTAGTAGGTTTACTCAGAAAATTGCAGAGCAGACTGTTTTCACTGTCTGTTTTCACTGGCAGTTGCCAAGTTTCTACTCACCTTTTTTCTCTTCTCCTTACTCTTCTATCTGTTCCTCAGTCAAGGTACACACATTAGCACCTTTAATGCAGGGCAAAGGACATACCAGCAATGCACAGCAGAGGTGTCAGGGTGCTGAAAAGGGGAGCAGGATGTCCCCATTTGCACCCACAGCCCAGCTCACCCGACTGAACTGATCTAGGAGGCCACTCTCAGCTCAGCAAACAAACACAGGAGTTGCCTTATTGCACCAGGTGAGAATCTACACTATTCTGTCATGACCCAAAATAGAAAGATGTTGGAAATTCATCTTCTGTTCCTGGAGCTCTCTAACTTTTTCAAACCTCCCTTTAGTGGCACCTGCCATTACACCTCAAGGATAGGAGTCAACTCACTGGACTTTAAACATCTGCAAAACTTGACACCTGCATCTGGGAGACTCCTGTGGAGTGCCTCTGTCGTCAGTGTGAGTGACAGATACCCACAATTCAGATGTCCTCTTGTAGACAGCCACCATGGGAAGGTGGGCTAATCACACCCTGAAAGTGCCCATCTTTTCATATAGACATCTGAATGTGATCATATAATCATAGAATCATTTTGTTTGGAAGAGATCTTTAAGATCATCAAGTCCAACTGTTAACCTAGCACTGCCAAGTTACCACAAAACAATGTTCCTCAGTATTACATCTATACATACAGAATCATAGAATTAAAAAGCTCAGCTATGGGCATCCACATCAGTCTTCTTCCATGAGCCACCCAATCCATCTGAAGCAAAGACATCTTTTGATCTGAAAGAGGCAAGGGTCCTGTGAACACAGCCATGAGATCCTGCAGTTAATGTCTCTGTCCAATATATATGCATATAAACACCCTGAATTCTGTCACATCCTAATTTCATAGAATCATAGAATGGTTAGTGTTGGAAGGGACCTTAGAGATCATCGAGTTCTAACTCCCCTGCCATGGGCAGGGACACCTCCCACTAGAACAGGTTGCTCAAGGCCCCATCCAGCCTGGCCTTGAACACTTCCAGGGATGGGGCATCCACGACCTCCCTGGGCAACCTGTTCCAGTGCTTCATCACCCTCACAGTGAAGAATTTCTTCCTGATATCTAATCTAAATCTCCCCTCTTCCAATTTAAAACCATTACCCCTTGTCCTGTCACTACATTTCCTGACAAAGAGTCCCTCTCCGGCTCTCCTGTAGGCTCCCTTCAGATATTGGAAGGCCGTTATAAGGTCTCCCCGGAGCCTTCTCTTCTCCAAGCTGAACAACCCCAGCTCTCTCAGCCTGTCTTCATAGAAGAGGTGTTCCATCCCTCTGATCATCTTTGTGGCCCTCTGCTGGACCAGTTCCAGCAGATCCATGTCCTCCCTCTGTTGAGGACTCCAAAGCTGGACGCAGTACTCCAGGTGGGGTCTTACGAGCGCAGAGTAGAGGGGCAGAATCACCTCCTGTGACCTGCTGGCCACACTTCTCTTGATGCAGCTCAGGATGTGGTTGGCTTTCTGGGCTGCCAGTGCACATTGCCAGCTCATGTTAAGCTTCTCATGCAACACCCCCAAGTCCTTCTTCTCAGGGCTGCTCTCTAGCCATTCTCCTCCCAACCTGTATTTGTGCCTGGGATTGCCACATCCTAGGTGCAGGACCCTGCACTTGGCTTGGTTGAACTTCATGCGATTTGCACGAGCCCATCTCTCAAGCCTGTCCAGGTCCCTCTGGATGACATCCCTTCCCTCCAGAGTGTCGACCATGCCACCGAGCTTTGTGTCATCAGCAAACTTGCTGAAGGTGCACTCTATCCCACTGTCCATGTCTCCAACAAAGATGTTGAACAGCACTGGTCCCAGTATGGACCCCTGAGGAACACCACTCGTCACTGGCCACCAATTGGACATTGAACCATTGACCACAACCCTTTGAGTGCAGCCATCCAGCCAGCTCCTTATCCACCGAGTGGTCCATCCAATTTAGGATGCTTTACTTTGCAATCTTTTCTTTGACTGTTGTTTGTTTCTGGGTTCTTTTGAAAAGTGATAACAAGAGATAGGTGACCCAGAACCTGGCTTCATTTTGATCCTCTCTCAGCTGGTCTGCAGCTTTGAGGCCCACTGCATGGAGCCGGTGGGGTAAGTTGGAGTGTCAGTGAGCAGAGGAGGATATTTCACAGGTGAAAGCTGGCAATGCCTGAACCATTTGGACTGAAACCATCCCAGAATTCATCCTGGAACAGATTATATGTTCGGAAGCTTGTTGCAAAGACCAGCAGCTCAGCACAGAGCATGGCAGCTGCAGAGTGGGGCAGTTGATATTCACTTGCTAAATTCCTGTTGGACTACTGGCCTCAACAACACCCTCTGCCAGGAATTTCACCTTGAGTTGGGCATTTAGAGGAAAGGATTTCCTTTATGGGTTTTGAATTTAGTTCTCTCTAGTTTACATTTTTTTGTTTCTAATACTAAAAGCTAGGGAGATCAGGAACTCCCACTCAGAGTGTCCTTTGCACAGAGACACATGTGCCTTTTGTATAGCCACATTCTCAACATATTTGCGGAGTACAGTCATATTAATGTCTAACAGACTAATATCAAATACCTGCAATGCCCCTCGCAGACCTCCCAATCAATCTCAACCGCTGTTATTGGAATTCTTGCTGGTGGCCTAATCGATAACTAAAATGGATTAAAGAAACATTGTTGGGAAACAATCAAGGAAGACATCTGATGAGCCATCCTCATGGATGGCAGCACACAAACAATAGGACCTGAACACCTGGGTCACATAGCTGAGGCACAACAACCCACACAAGGCCATGGCTGCCTGCCCTGTATGAGCTAGCAAATCATAGAGCAAATCAGTGCAGGTTCCTGAGGGACACAGTGGTGATTTTGAGCTGGTTGGTAGTGATGGAAAGGGAAAACCATGTCTGTAATTCATCCCCACTCTGATCATGACACAAGAGCAATGGCTCTGCCAGCGAAATCCCCGTTCTGCTCTCCACGGCCTGCTTCCCTGCCTGAATGGGGGAGCAGATTTCTAGGGCAGGATTTTTCAGTCCAGGGATCTTTCGACCTCATGAACCTCCCACTGACTTGAAGCATGAGTTGGCGAGAATATGAAGGTGGTATTTTTTCCCCTTGAAATAATTCAAAGCTTGGACAGGGTCTCAGAAGGCTTCCTCCAGCCAAGGCTTTTTAATTCCAGAACAATGAAGAATATTGACTGCTCTGAGCTATTATCTGCCTCTAACAAGAGCTGCACTGGGCTGTCTTGTCTGTCACAGGAGATGTCTTCGCAAAAGAAATTTCCAAAATATCTATCAATAAAACGTCCTTTGACATGGCACTGAGTAATTTTACATGCCTTAGTTTCTTTTAAGTAAAGCAAATATCTCATGTTTATCTATTATGGAAGGCTGTTATAAAGTCACACTAATAGTCATAAAGCAATTCAAGAATCTTGAGTGGAAGGTCCTAAAAATTAGCAAGTGATATTATAACATTAATGTACTAATAGTGAGATACCTCAGGTAATGTTTAACTGTAGAATGAGGCAGTAGTAATAAAAATGACACTTAAGAATTAATCGTTCTTCTAATTAAGGTACTGTTCCTCTAATTGAATTATTATCTTGGAAAAAAAACCAGAGTGATTCAATAAGAGGTATACTTACACTTTATCTTCAGACAGAGTATAAAGGTTATCAACATAGGTTTATGCTAATAAATTACACTTGAGTAAGAATTGTATTTTGAATTGGTTTTCAAGTGATAACCAGGAATACAAGAGTTTGGTGGCATTTCATATGCTGTATTTTTAGACTATCAAGGCAAAATATTTATAAATATATATTTATTAATATTAATAAGTCCTTATGTACATAAGGACTGGCCTGATCAGGCCAGTATAATTGTTGTGTTTGCATTGTCTTTAATATTGATTAATGTTTGTGATGAAATTGTTATTAATATTCGTTTGTGGTTTTGTAAACGTACATAAGGAATTTGGCACAGAGAGACAGAAATAGGTAGATGTCTAGAAAGTGAGGAGAGAGCTTTACATATTGATTCTTAAGAAAAACAGGTTTTCCCAACTGCATCAATCAGGCACGGGGTGCCTGGGATATTCATTCTCAATCATTTCTACTGAAGATTTAGACTCTGATTTGTCAATGTTTTAAGTATACACCCACTACTCTGCACATGTAATTTATTCTTTCTGTGCATTTTGCTGGCACCTCACTCCTCTGCTACAGACGTGATACTCTTTCATCCTTTCCACCCGGCCTTCAGAATAATAAAACTATCCAAGATCAAGTACAAGGTCCTACATATGGGTCACAGCAATCCCAAGCACTAATGCAGGCTGGGTAGAGAATGGATTGAGAGCAGCCCTGAACAGGAGAAGAACGTGGGGGTGTTGGTCAATGAAAAGCTCAACATGAGCTGGCAATGTGTGCTTGCAGCCCAGAAAGCCAACTGCATCCTGGGCTGCATCAAAAGAAGCGTGGCCAGCAGGACAAGGGAGGTGATACTGCCCCTTTGCTCTCGTGAGACCCCACCTGGAGTACTGTGTCCAGCTCTCGACCCCTCAGCACAGGAAGGACTTGGACCTGCTGGAGCTGGTCCAGAGGAGGGCCACAAAAATGGTCAAAGGGATAGAACACCTCTCCTGTACAAAAGGCTGAAAGAATTGGCATTGTTTAGCCTGGAGAAGAGAAGGCTCTAGGGAGATCTTAAAGCAGCTTTCCAGTATTAAAGACGACCTACAGGAGAGATGGGGAGGGACTCTTTATCAGGAGTGTAGCAATAGGATGAGGGGGAATGGTTTTAAACTGAAAGAGGTTAGGTTTTGATTAGGTATTAGGAAGAAATTCTTTACTGTGAGGGTGATGAGACACTGGAATAGGTTGCCCAGAGAAGTTGTGTGTGCCCCATCCCTGGAAACAGTCAAGGGCAGGTTGGATGGGGCTTTGAGCAACCTGGTCTAGTGGGAGGTGTCCCTGCCCATGGCAGGGGAGTGGAACCAGATGATCTTTAAGGTCCCTTCCAACCCAAACCATCCTATGATTCTCAGTTTTTCTTGCATTCTGTGAGAACAAGGCGTGTGAGGTCACAGGACAGCACAGGTGGTCTTCTACAAACATTTAAAGTCTTAGTGCTCCATCAAAGTTGCTCTCCTCTGGACCCCTAGTTGTATCCCTGGTCCCACACTACTCTCACTGCTCCCTAATCATGGGGATGAAGGCAGATAGGTTACAGCCATGGTATGATGTGTGCTGGGTTCCTGTTTGCACACCAGGATTCCTAGCATGACTCTCTTCACTCTCCTGGGACACCATTCAGATGAGCTCTCATGTGTAATCACTTCACCAGAAGTACTGCTTGCAGCTCTTTGGGACAAGCCCAGTTCATCTGCTGTGACTTCCAGCCCATGCATCTTACAAGCTCCTGGTCTGCAGGAATGTGTGCAAGCTCTGCCACTCAGCAGCTCAGACCCACCAGGGCTGTCTTGCCTACACAACCCTGCTTAAATCATAAACCCTCTGGGCTAAGAGTCAAAAGACTGAGTTTAAATATTAACGAAATGCTCTGTGGTGCACAAGGCAGTCAAGACTGAGCACAATGTTCCGCAATTGGGTTGCACCAGTTCAGAAAAGTCTTAGCTTTCAGTTGCTCCGTGTATACACAGTGAAGTTTCCTTTTCCATTATGTAGGCAGCTGGCAAGAGAAAACATGATCTGCTGTCCTTAAGAAATTATTTTTTTTACCTCATGTGGCTATATCAAGCCTTGAATTGTCTCTATTTCAGCCCATAATGAGTGCTCAGCTGTTCGTGCTCACCTGTGGGTGGACAGCAAGAGGGGAAGGGTTGGGAGCAGAATGGTGGGGACATTTCCCTGCTCCTCCTCCCCAGCAGAGCTGATTTCTGAGCCCTCCAAAAGAGCCTCACAGGAGGGTCACTCCTCTGAGAGAGCACGTCAGCAGCCCTCTGTGCAAGGAGAAGATCTCAGCTGGGGGTGCAAGGAAACTGGTCAGGCCACTCTCCCTGCCCCTGCTCCCCCGTGTCCTTCTTGCACATGAAAGTGTAACAGGACCCAACAGGGGCTGATGCCGTGTTGGGGATCTGCACCCGCCTCCCACACGTGTGCCAGGCCACAGGCAAAGAAAACCCCTTCAGGAGCACATGGCCCAAGTCCTCTCATGGGTTAATTTGTAGGTCCTTGCCTTGTATCAGCCTCCCCAGCGAGCTCGTTTTCCCAGTTACTTCTGCTACCTCACGTGTCTGTGGCTCAGTATTTCTACCTGTGCTCTCCTAAAAGCGTCCTGACTTTCTCCTTTGCTTCACCCTGGTAATTTCCATCAATTTTTGGTATGTCTCACTATAGACAGTTGTATTTTAATCAGTCGCCATAAGGACAAACAAAACTAAGTTGCTTAAAAGTAACTGAAACTTAGCTTCAGGTGGAAGAAAATTGTCCTAGAAACTTAAGGAACATCTTAAAATGTGAAAGAAAAGCAGAAGGGTTCTTGTGGAGGTGGATATCCTGTCAAAGCCTAACTTGATACCCAAGGGATGAGGCAGAAAGGCTTTGGACTTGCCACCCCTCAGCACAGGAAGGACTTGGACCTGCTGGAGCTGGTCCAGAGGAGGGCCACAAAAATGGTCAAAGGGATAGAACACCTCTCCTGTACAAAAGGCTGAAAGAATTGGCATTGTTTAGCCTGGAGAAGAGAAGGCTCTAGGGAGATCTTAAAGCAGCTTTCCAGTATTAAAGACGACCTACAGGAGAGATGGGGAGGGACTCTTTATCAGGAGTGTAGCAATAGGATGAGGGGGAATGGTTTTAAACTGAAAGAGGTTAGGTTTTGATTAGGTATTAGGAAGAAATTCTTTACTGTGAGGGTGATGAGACACTGGAATAGGTTGCCCAGAGAAGTTGTGTGTGCCCCATCCCTGGAAACAGTCAAGGGCAGGTTGGATGGGGCTTTGAGCAACCTGGTCTAGTGGGAGGTGTCCCTGCCCATGGCAGGGGAGTGGAACCAGATGATCTTTAAGGTCCCTTCCAACCCAAACCATCCTATGATTCTCAGTTTTTCTTGCATTCTGTGAGAACAAGGCGTGTGAGGTCACAGGACAGCACAGGTGGTCTTCTACAAACATTTAAAGTCTTAGTGCTCCATCAAAGTTGCTCTCCTCTGGACCCCTAGTTGTATCCCTGGTCCCACACTACTCTCACTGCTCCCTAATCATGGGGATGAAGGCAGATAGGTTACAGCCATGGTATGATGTGTGCTGGGTTCCTGTTTGCACACCAGGATTCCTAGCATGACTCTCTTCACTCTCCTGGGACACCATTCAGATGAGCTCTCATGTGTAATCACTTCACCAGAAGTACTGCTTGCAGCTCTTTGGGACAAGCCCAGTTCATCTGCTGTGACTTCCAGCCCATGCATCTTACAAGCTCCTGGTCTGCAGGAATGTGTGCAAGCTCTGCCACTCAGCAGCTCAGACCCACCAGGGCTGTCTTGCCTACACAACCCTGCTTAAATCATAAACCCTCTGGGCTAAGAGTCAAAAGACTGAGTTTAAATATTAACGAAATGCTCTGTGGTGCACAAGGCAGTCAAGACTGAGCACAATGTTCCGCAATTGGGTTGCACCAGTTCAGAAAAGTCTTAGCTTTCAGTTGCTCCGTGTATACACAGTGAAGTTTCCTTTTCCATTATGTAGGCAGCTGGCAAGAGAAAACATGATCTGCTGTCCTTAAGAAATTATTTTTTTTACCTCATGTGGCTATATCAAGCCTTGAATTGTCTCTATTTCAGCCCATAATGAGTGCTCAGCTGTTCGTGCTCACCTGTGGGTGGACAGCAAGAGGGGAAGGGTTGGGAGCAGAATGGTGGGGACATTTCCCTGCTCCTCCTCCCCAGCAGAGCTGATTTCTGAGCCCTCCAAAAGAGCCTCACAGGAGGGTCACTCCTCTGAGAGAGCACGTCAGCAGCCCTCTGTGCAAGGAGAAGATCTCAGCTGGGGGTGCAAGGAAACTGGTCAGGCCACTCTCCCTGCCCCTGCTCCCCCGTGTCCTTCTTGCACATGAAAGTGTAACAGGACCCAACAGGGGCTGATGCCGTGTTGGGGATCTGCACCCGCCTCCCACACGTGTGCCAGGCCACAGGCAAAGAAAACCCCTTCAGGAGCACATGGCCCAAGTCCTCTCATGGGTTAATTTGTAGGTCCTTGCCTTGTATCAGCCTCCCCAGCGAGCTCGTTTTCCCAGTTACTTCTGCTACCTCACGTGTCTGTGGCTCAGTATTTCTACCTGTGCTCTCCTAAAAGCGTCCTGACTTTCTCCTTTGCTTCACCCTGGTAATTTCCATCAATTTTTGGTATGTCTCACTATAGACAGTTGTATTTTAATCAGTCGCCATAAGGACAAACAAAACTAAGTTGCTTAAAAGTAACTGAAACTTAGCTTCAGGTGGAAGAAAATTGTCCTAGAAACTTAAGGAACATCTTAAAATGTGAAAGAAAAGCAGAAGGGTTCTTGTGGAGGTGGATATCCTGTCAAAGCCTAACTTGATACCCAAGGGATGAGGCAGAAAGGCTTTGGACTTGCCACTGCTGACAGCAGGAGGTTTCTCTTCCTACACCCAGCTGTCCCAGAGCTCATTGAGACCCAGGCCAGTCTGGACCATGCAGCCTTGCCAGCCCAAACTGCAGCAACTCACCACTCTTTAGAACACCACAAGTCACATGCAAAATGTTCTGCATATTATTTCTTTACTGTGATCACTAATTAGGAGCTGGCATCAACAGGAACAACAGCACTGCACTGTACCTTGCATCACATAGCTCAGGTGACAGTCCCTGCTCACTGTTTCCTGACGTTGAATCTTGCCCATCCAAACAAGTTGCAATCTGACTCCTCAGTGCTGAGCACATAGTTCAGAAAATAAAGGGTGGGATTGGCTAGAAAAACAGAATGATTTAACAAAATGAAGGAATCCACACATGTTTGTGCAGTTGTTTTTTCACGGGTACGTCACAGGGCAGAAGATGTTTAGTCAGGGCTTGTACTGATAGTGACATTAGACTGCAACCAACTCATATTTATCAGATGTACTTAGACTCATATTTTTTTATTTTAGGCCCATCCTGAGTCATAAATAAAAAAAGTCTTTCAAGCAGACCTTGGAAAATATTACGTCATGCAAGCCCAGTCAGTAGCTAAAAGGTAACTCACTTTTGATTATAAAGGCAGCTAATGAAAAGAATACAGATATTTGGGTGCATTTTTCAGGAAAGCCACTATCATATAAAAAGATACTACTATATTTATAATGACCAATATTAAAAAGTTAGTTATGGTTAATGCCTTTGTAAGGGATAAGACATATGACATGAGCAAGGAATTTCCTCAAACCCTGTAGCACTTCATAATACTGTTTCAAGACTGAGATTTAAGCCCCAGAAACACAGAGTTTATGGTGTTACAATGAGCAAGCATTTAATTTCCATTGACAACCAGACTGGATTATCCAAACATACTCACCCCAAGCACATCATCTGTGTGACCATTTTTTTCATGCAAACATCTTGGGAAATGAAAAAGGGAAGGCATTTTGGAGATATGAAGGAGAATCTGATAAGGGCACGTTCCTTTTCTGACCTTTATTGGGAAGATCTCCCTCCCAGACCTCCGGCTCTAGGTTTCTACCCAGCTGACTCCGTATTCCTCATCTCCCTTTGCCCAGCCCAGCAACCACCTGGTTGTGCTTGCAGAGGCTCCCAGGTGCTGTTCACACCATCCCAAGGAGTGTTTGCCTCTTCACCTTTCAGGTGAGAGCCCTGCTGGAGATCCTGCTCTTATTTTATCCTCCTTTTGTTTGCTCTGAATTCCCTGCTTCATAGACTTTGATATGCAGGCATCTGTATATCAGTAAATACAGGCATCTCCCCTTTCCCTTGGTGTTCATCAATTCCCAAAATGTTTGCTTTTCAGGGACTTTTGTCCAGAATCGAGGTTGGTTTTCCCAGCCCAAGGCAGACCAGTTTCTTACTGCCTTGTCTTCAGATGTTTTTGCATGAAGTGCAGTGTGGGAGAGATTCCCTTTTTCGTTTCACCCAAAAAGACTATTTCATGTCGCTCCTGCAGCCCAGTCCTCTGAGCCCCATCGGGACTCAGAGCTCAGTGGGAATGGTGCCAGCTATTGAGAAAGAAGCTAATTTCCTGCAGCAGCTATCTTTTCCAAGGTGGCCTTTATCCTAAACTGATTAGATGCAATATTTTTAGCTTGTTTGATCTGGCACGATTACAAGCTGAAGCAGCCTGGCGAGGAGCAAAGGGGAATGCCAGCTCTGGCTGCTGGTGCTGTGGGCAGGGTCTGTTCCCCAGAAGCTGCTGTAGAAGAAGGTGCCACCAGCCTTGAACTGGAGGGTTTTTCCATTCCTCTTACTGCCTGCTGTTTGCAAAATGGCTTGCACAAATGGCTTTGGGATTTGTGGCTTTTGTGCATATTTTTAGCCCAGCTGGTGGAAGTACAGGACTTTTTATCTATAATGCTGTGGATAGGAGCTGTGATAGTGGCCACTTTGGGATCTAAAGACAACTACAGGCCTGATTACAGCCCTGGGTGGCCAAGCTTTCCTCCAGACTTGGCACAGGGAGCAAATAAGCCTATTTTAATAGTGAAAAAAACTCACTAAAAAAACCCAAAAGGCTGAAACCATGGGCTATAGTAAGTCACAACAAACCATGTGAACTGCGAGACTTCCTGTTGTATAAGCAGAGGCCAAAATATCAACTACAGGCATCATGCTGGGGAAGGAAAAAAAAAGGTTGGGAGCCTGGGCTTGACTGACTGAGAGATGCCATGGAAGAGCCCAGGAGTCCTGGAGTTGGAGGGTCTGGGACCGTGAGCACAGAAATACTGACATTGCTGCCTGCCCTTCGAGTCACCAAGTGAGAAATGAAAATTCATTCAAATGTTTCCTTTGTGGTTGGTCGTTTGGGTTGTTTTTTTTTTTGCTGGATCTCTCATCCACCATTCTTGTAAACCTCCTCAAACAAGCATGGCTAATAAGCAGTGCTATGGCTGGGATTATCTCATAGTCCTGAATTACCTCTTTCTTACTTCTGCCTTCTCCCGAGCAGACGGTGCTCGGTCAGGCTTCCTGCTGACCTCCATAAAGGTATTTTATTGTTTCCTTGTGTCAGTCTGCAAACAAGCAGATAGTAAGGATATTCGGGAGTGTGAATGCAACAGAGGGTACTGTGGGGCTTTTTAACAGCATGAAAAAGATCTCATTTGTAGATTGAGAATGAAAAGGATGAACAAAATTATGTTTAACTTCTCCTTACGACTAATTTGACTCAGCTCTTGAATTTTACCTTTGATTTGCCCTACTCACATTTATTATAATAGTTATTTTAAAATATATTTAAGAAGGCCAACAACATCTTGGCCTGTATCAGTAACAGCATGGTGAGAAGGACTTGGGAGGTGATCGTCCCCTTGTACTCAGGACTGGTGAGGCCCCACCTCGAGTACTGTGACCAGTTTTGGGCCCCTTACCACAAAAAAGACATTGAGGTGCTGGAGGGCATCCAGAGAGGGGCAATGAAGCTGGTTAGAGGTCTGGAGCACAAGTCTTATGAGGAGAGGCTGAGGGAGCTGGGGTTATTCAGCCTAGAGAAAAGGAGGCTGAGGGGAGACCTAATTGCTCTCTACAACTACCTGAAGGGATAACCTAAGGGTTATTAATGGACTGCCCGGGGAAGTGATTTAGGCCCCAACCCTGGAGGTATTCAAAAGACAGGTTGACATAGAGCTTAGTGACATGGTTTAGTGATGGGGTTTTTTGGTTTGTGTGTTTTTTTGTTTGTTTGTTTGTTTGTTTTATCAGATGGTTGGACTAGGTGATCCTAAAGGTCCCTTCCAACCTAGACAATTCTATGATTCTATAATTTCTATGATTCTATGATTTTATTTAATTTTTAAAAATATTTTTAAAGTACGTGGTCCCTGTGTAATATAGAGAAGCAAAGTTCAAAGAAGTGAAAGTTTGCTAGCACTAATCTAAAAAATTAATCTAAACTACTGATTTTCAGCATGTGGTCTTTGAACTTACTGCTTTACTTCTAAGGATGCCTATAACACAAGTAACAAAAGCAGGCTTTTCTGTGCTAGATGGCATTGTGTACTTGGGATACTTGTATAGAAATGTTTATGAGCCCACAAATGGAAAAAGTTAAGTATGTTAACAGTAAATAATAAAAAAAGACATTTCAGTGACAATTAATTGTAATACAGAAACTGCAAGTTCCTCTCTTAACAATTGCCAAAATATTCAAGAAAGTGAGGGTCCTTAAATAATCTGAAACTATCCTGACATAAGATCAAAGGGCAAAATACTCCATGTCCCATGACTACCCAGTTTGTGCAATTCCAGGGGAAAAGCAGACTGGTAATAAAGGTGAGTTCAGGTTAAAATTCCCCAATCCAGATGTGATTTCAAAGAGTTATAGAGAGCAGGGCTGTACACAGCTGACTAGCTCTGAAACAAATGCTCAGAGATGCCGTGGAGGAGTGTAGACCCCAGAGCTGTCATGTCATGGAGCCCACAGCTAGGTGAACCCCTCTGCTAGATGAACACAGAAATGTTGCTCCATGAGCAAAACCCCAGATCTTTTTATTTTGCACATTCTTGCAAAACAAACTGAAGCTGATAGGAACCCAAGAACTGATAAGAGACCTGGTAAAATATTGGGAAATACATTTTTCCATGTAACTGTTACCTGAGAGAAACCTCAGGCATAATGCACACACTTTAAGGAATGGCACAGTCTAAAGTATGTGGAGATAATGGAGTATTTTATTGCACTGTTATTTGCAAAGGTACAACACACAGGGAGACCTAGAGCACAAACATAAGTGATTACAAGGAGCTGGCTCTGACTTAATGTTTAAATATATTCAAATGTTCCACCTTTTCCATAGAAATATCTGCTCTGCATTTATATATTTAGGTTCTTTTTAACATTATCCTTAAGGGTATTTCAAAATGGATAAGCAAATAAAGGAGTACTCATCTGGACTTTAAAGGGGAAATTTGGATTAATGACCAGGGTTTTCCTGGGAAATATAGTGCTGGCATCCATTCAGAGAAACCGCTTGTCGTATTCTGTCAGTCAGCATTTTGGGCATTTATAATGACTCTTTAGTTTTTCGTTCTACTTTCAT
Source organism: Calidris pugnax (assembly GCF_001431845.1). Taxonomy (NCBI): domain Eukaryota; kingdom Metazoa; phylum Chordata; class Aves; order Charadriiformes; family Scolopacidae; genus Calidris; species Calidris pugnax. The sequence goes on from NW_015094506.1 coordinate 43,664,869, forward strand.
GCCAGTTTGACTTTGCTGGTTTTTTTTAAACAGAAATTATTTGGGCTTCGTGACTGAAATTCAGGTGATCGCTATTGTGGTCTTCAAGGATTGTCGTCTTGACTGACCTCTGGGGAGACAGAAACCGGACCGAAGTCATGGCCTGGCAATGGAGCCACAAAGAAATGGTCCAGCAGTGCTGAGGGGTAAGAAAACGGGCCTTTTCTGGCCCAGCAGTGCTTGGAGGGGGACATGGACATGAGCGTCAGACCCCATTGAACACATGAAACAGCTCCTGGGCTGCAGTTGGCCAATTCCTGCCAAGAGAAGAATAAATTATTCCTCCTTCTACTATCTGCTCCTGCTTGCCAGGAGGGAAAGATCTCTAAAGGAAACCCAGTGGGGACACCACAGCTGTCCCTGGGGTTGGTACAACATTACCATGGTATTCCCACAACAGACCTGCACAATCTCAGCAGGAAAGGGCTGTGGTGTAAAGCCACGGGCAGCTGGCACCATGGCTTCCTAGAGATGGCACATACCTAGAGGAAGGATATATGTAACTGCTGTATGCAAGTCTGAGTTGAACACGACCCACCACTATGCCTGTCCCTTATCCTGAGGTAATACAGGATGTTTTTATGCTCTCATGCGGCTGAAAACTCCCTGCAAGTGGGTGTCCCACAAGCATCTCTTGGAACAAGTGTCCTTGGAGCCAGCAGGAAAGAGCTCAGGGTGGAGAGGCAAGACTGAGCCTCCCACTCTAGCACAGCACAAGCAAGGCTAGCTGCGCCTTTGTTTTATTTTCAGATTATCTGAACACTCATTCCTCTGTGTTAAACATAACTCCATGTGCATGTAGCCGTATCTGTACCAAAGGACAGAGCACATGGGGCTATGACGCTGCAGATTCCCTGACTCACCCATCGCCGGCAGGAGAAGCTCTGCAGGGCTCTGTGATTGTGCATCCTCCCATCGCTGTGAGTCCCAGCCTGGCCAAGTCATAAACAATATGTTGCTATAGGCAGCCACAGTGTAAAAATACAGTTGAATGCTGAATCAACAAGTTTAATCTAGTTGGTTGCCTCCAATATGATGTATCTCTTAAGAAATTAATCTACTTTATGAGATCAAGAGACAAATGCCCTAAGCAAAATATGGAAAGTTCATAAAAGAGAAAATAACATTAATATTGGATTACAATATGACACTTTTGTCTTGAAGAATGAAGCTTGATTTTTCATGTTGGCAGAAGAGGATGACAAAACTCTGCCTGCTCTGAAAGGTAGTGTGCAGGATTTTGTGTTTGTGCTCTTTATGGTATAATGCCATCATATAAACACCCATCATCCAGGCTAAGTTTGCTGGGTTTCAGGGCACAATCACTCTTAACTACATAATAAAAGGGAATTAAAATACATAAGCCTAACAAAAGAAGTGTGAATAAAATTTGAGAGAGATATGAATATGACACCAACCCTTTTATTGGAAATTTCCAATTCCTCTGCACGATACACTGCCATAACACAGCACTGGGTGCTCCTGATTATTGTGTGTTCAATACAAAGGAAAGATAACCTTCAATGACCCATATCCTAATGAGGTCTTACCTCTTCCTGAGTCACTAAGCAAAATTCAGACCCTCTATTTCTTCAAGTTTTGATAAATCTGAGCAATCCAGAAATATCTTTGTTAATGGAACTGGCCTTCTCTCCCTGCCCAACCTCACTGCCCTTTCCAAACTTACATTGCCTGCCTGACACTTGCTTCTTAACTAAACTTACTCCTCCTCGCACCCATTTTATGCATCATCACTGAACTTGACCCAGTAGCATGATTAATTTGATTTGTGCCTCAGGGTAATAGAAAGAGCACTGGAACAGGTTGCCCAGGGAGGTGGTTGAGGCCCCTTCCCTGGAGATATTCAAGGTGAGGCTCGACGAGGCCCTGGGCAACCTGGTGTAGTTGGGGGTGTCCCTGCTGCCTGCGGGGAGGTCGGACTAGATGACCTTTGGAGGTCCCTTCCGGCCTGGGCAATTCTATGATTCTATGAAAGAGAAACTTGCTGTAAAGAAACCAAGGTACTAGAGAGTATGAGAAGCTGGACATGAAATGATATTATGCTTCCTTCTGGTGTCAGCGTCTTGAGTCTGTGAGTACAAGTGACAACTCTTCTTTCTAGGAACACCTTCCAGGGCCATCTAATTTTCCTTTTCTTTCTTAATGTCCCTGGTAGGGGCTTCAAGTCTTCCTAAGGATGCCACCCACAGGCTGCAGTTCCTGCCCTTCCTCCAAAATGGGAGCGAGGAACTGGCTCCCACCAGCGGTGCGTGCCCAAACTGACTATCACACTTGCTGCTGAGCAAAATATAACATGTTTCTGTTAACCACTGAGCTGCCTAAGTAGAGCAGTCATATTTAAAAGGGTTGGAAGCATTTGAGTTTGGAGTGTTTTGCAGATACTACTGTGAGAGATATTTTGCTGGAAGGTTTTGGGCAGAACCTGACAGCAGGTTGACCAGCTGGGCAGCAGAAGACAGGACGTGGCCAGAAAGCGGCACATGAGAACAGAAGCTTCCCAAAGTTTTGACATTGTGAAATACTAGAGATCGGCACGGGCTGATGCTGTTATCCACATTCTCAGCCAGCTAATCTCCCGGTATCAATACTGGTGTTTATTTAACACTAAAGAAAGACGTGGAGCTCTTCACAAGACAAGTAAAATGCATCTCCGGCAGAACTGTTTTCTTTCCTCTGTGAAAAATAGCTTCTCTCTGCAGTCGTAAGTCTCTCAGACAATTTGTTACTGCTTTATCTCCCTCCAGGCACTTGTTTCTCCCTCCCCATCCTGCCCGGGGCGGGAGGCAGTACACCTGAAGCCCTTCAGAGCTCAGCTCACCAAGCGGCTTTCAAGAGCGCTGAGTAGTTTTCAGCTCCCATGAAAACAAAAGGAAGCTGAAGGTACTTGAGACTTGGCAAGGGATCAGGCTGTGACTGATCTATGGCACTGAACTCTCTGCGTTTCTGGGGCTGCCTGAGAGACAGAGCAATAAGAAATTTTCATTTCCTTCTCTTCTGCTCTTCCTTGGCAGAAAAGGCCACATTTCCCAGCTGGTTATGGAGTTTTATCTGGTGTTTAAACACCTGGTGTAAAGGCGCCAGGGCTTTGCACAGCTGAACTTCTGCGGTGTGGGACGGAGGTAACCTGCTCCTGTATGACCGACCCTTGTGCACGGAAGCTCTTCTACCATCCAGAGACAATCATGTTCTTAACATTATTGCTGCAAACAGAAAGGCCAAAGTGTTTATACCTTTCATCACTCCATGTAGTGCCTTATTGCTTCAGTGAATTAGTAGGAATAATCCAAGAATAAAGCACTCACAGGTGGATGTGATGAAGCCAAGGACAAGACTCTACTGACTTCACAAGAGCAGAGTCCCTCCTGCATTTAAACCTAGTCCTAAATAAGCTGTCCTACCTGTTTTACCTTGCAGCTTCTCATAACGCATCCTGAACACAAAGAATTTAGAATACATTCAACACTTCAAAATGGTCTTAAAGCACTTCCATGACTACATCATGCCTGCAGTTTGAGGAAGGAGGCCAAAAGCTATTTAACTGTTTTATGGTTTGAACTGTTTTACATCTTTTAAAATGTTTGTTATTTTAATGGGAAAAGTAATTTCTGTGTCAGTTTTACAAATTGCAGCAAATCCCTTAAGCCTACCAGCAGTTACCAAAACCAGGGGTTTGCTGTCACAGAGAAGGGTCTCTCGACAGTTTCAGAAGTGATCTGGGATCTTTTTTGACTAGGAGTGCTTATGGTCTTTGTTAAAAGTGTAGCTCCAACTTTCAAAAGCCCCTGAGGTCCATAAAGACTCTCAGGGAACCCACAGCTGTGGGCTAAAGCACAGGAAACCCTCGCTGAATAGGCTAATAGAGCTCACACTTTGCAGAGACAGATATTGGGGTCCTGCTTGCTCCACTTTTTCTTGGTTTAATCATTAACTGAAATAGGTGCAAACCATCTGAAAGTAGAACATCAGGCTCCTCCTGCCTCTTCTCCTCCTAAACCAATGTGTATGACTGTCCCTCCAAAGTACACAGGGTGCCCTTCTTCATGCCATGCCTTACACCAGATGGAGAAAAGACTCTCTTCAGGGACACTGGCTGTGATTTCAGACCCCCAAACGCTAAGGCAAGCCCTGGCTTCCAGCCCAGAGGAGTACCCTAAGGAGTTGGGCAGCCTATGATATTCCTGGTAGCACGACTGAAGCACTTCTAGATGTTCATGATACTATGAACTAAGGCAAGTGTCCTAAGGATGGTTTTCATTGGAGAACTTTGATGCTATGTTGTCCCCAGCACCTTAGCACTGAGGTTTTATTGCTCTCTTGAACATGGGCACCTGCTACCAAAGTTATGGCCTGAGGCATCAAAACGTTATTTCAGCTACCTCCTTAGGTGGTTTGAGATATCTCAGGGAAATGTTTACATAGGCTCTGTTGGCCTAGGGAGGGTGATTTCCCTCAGCTCCTCTATATGCAGTGGAGGGGACCAGGGTCCTGCAGGACAGCCCAACCAACCTACGCCACATTCATGCCCCAACACTTGACTGCACGCATGGTCTCCACCTTTCCACCGGCTGTCACAGGATGCTGTACCAAGTCCAGTCCACCAAATCACAGCTGGCTGATGGAAATCCCTGCAAAGGCTATTTTTGGCCATGAGCTGAGCACACAGGAACTGCTTCTGGACAGACAATTCAGGGTCCCTTAAAGGTGCTTGGGAGGAAGGTTCACTGTGGCACACCTCACTCAGACTGGCATGCCCAGCAGCCCCATCTGCCTTACCACTGGCTCATGCTCCTTCAGAAGTGAAGGGTACCATAGCTGAGCTCTAGTCACCACTTCCCACCACGCTCAACAGAAACCTGGCAGATGCACAGGACAGGATTGCAACAGTCAGTCCTTCTTATTCATCTCTGTTTTTCCATATTAGTCTCTGCAGACCAATCAGAAACAGTTCACCAAACAAAGTTAAGCAATATCATAGAGAACTTTAAGAAATTACTCTTATCATCCCTCCTGAGGATAGGCTCAATGGTCAAGGCCACAGTGAAATCTTCCTTTTCTTGTAAAAGTTAACTGAAGTTAGTTATTAAAATGCTGCCACTATTTAGGGAGGTTCTGAAATGAAGAACAGCACAGGATACCTGCACTGCACTCAAGGATATCTTTTTCCATAAAATCTTGGTGTGGTTTCTTCCAAAGAGCTTCCTGGAAGATACATCAGGTATGATTTTGACTTGCCAATCTGGATGTGGGATACGTGAAGTAATACTTATAAATTAAAAGCTTCTAGTCATGTGCTGTAATTCTTGTAAAATTTAAAAGGTTCTTTTGTGGAATTTGTATTTTTCAAATGTTTGCATTACAGAGAAATAGAGTTCGTGAGTGATTGAAAAGTGGGATGAAGTGTGTTAATATTTAATTATTCAGTTAAAGTTACCAGATTTTTGTGTACTTAGTCAATAGTTAAGATAAATTAATAAAGAGGAAAAAGTATCCTTTTGCTAATCCCCTCAACAGAATGAAACATACGCATTATGCATTACCAAAGGTTCACAGATGTGGGGAATTAGCAGTGGAGTTGAAGTTTTTTACATGTGAGAGATGGTAATGCTGTTAATTGCTGGCCATGAGAACAGGATCAGAGGGTATACGGAATAAAACAGAACCAGAACGTTATCTCCGGGGTTTCAGTTCAGACCTAGTCTTGGTCAATGGTGAGTGAAAGTTGTTACCACTTGATAGGTGTGTGGTATAAGCTTGGTCGTGCTCCTGGTCCCCATGTGTGAGTGGGCACATTATAGAAGTCATCAGAAGAACTGCACTAACTGCTCATGTCCCATAAGGAGTCCAAGGACTTAATGATGGGAGCATTCTGGAAAGATAGTGTGGGTTACTGGGGTAGACTTCTCTTTTAGGGGACCTGTGGAGGAGGTTGGCCTCCACTATGCTGGCACTCATCACAATATCCCCATTTTCTTTAAAACATGTAAAATTAGTAAAGGTGCTGACAGTCAAAAAAAATGTCCCTGTGCAGAGGGCATCCTATCATTCTAAATGCATATGGGAAGAACAAGAGTAAGAGGAAGGCAGTTCTGACTGAAGTTGCAGTAGCTGATAGCTGCTGATAGAGCCCATGGAAGAGGGAACCAGATGGGACAAGCTCAACTAGCAGGTGACTTGCAGCAGAGGTCATTGAGCTGCAGCAAGGTGCCACGCTGTATGGTCTCATTTACCTGCCAGAAAACAGGTTGAAGGCACTTTACACTGCACTTCAGGTGTTCAGGCTGGCTTCATTAAACTCAGTTTGAGTAATGCCATGTGGCACCACAGTCTTTAAAGCAGACTCATGCTCACACGGTTCAGCCTGATGAGATCCTCAGGGTGAGATTCCAGCACTCCTTCTGCAGCTGTAAGCCATCCAACCAAACCAGAAGGGGAGTTGGTAAATTGGGGCTCCTATCAGTAAGGAAAAAACACATGTGAAATGCTTAGTCCTTCGACGAGACCAGCACTAATAAACCAAAGTAGATTTAGAGAGTTGTAAAGAGGCATATTGTATCTTCCCTGAGATCAGGGCATTAAATTTGGCCCTAGGAAAGAATAATGGCTGGGCAAGAACAGGAGTGAAAACTAAAGTACCCAGAAAAGCTACAGCAGCTGCAGCACTGGGGAAAATCTGAAATGAAAGAGTAATCTATGCACTTCTTTTATTTTTATGGCTGATGAACATTTCAAAGGGTACAAATAGTACATCCTGTGCCCTACAATGTAAAGAACAACACTATGAAACAGGACTTTCAGCAATAGTCCTCTCAGTCATGTGGAGTCTAAAAGACTGATACCCAGACTAGGAAACACAGCAGTTCTAAAATCCTTGATAGATAAAATTTCATCCTGCAAACCAAAGTAAACCAAGATTTATGACAGAAAGAACTAAATTAACCAATCTTTTTCATTGAAATTTCATCAGCCCCAGGTTGGGAGCTCTGATCCCAACAGAGGGAGGGACAGTAGTGTACAATTACAGGATTCAAGTATGATTTTAACTGACTTTGGATCAGGGTCTTGAATGGGCTTAGATTTTGAGTATTAGTCCGTTAGAATAATTACCTGCCACTTTTTGGAAAATATTACAGATCTAATTTTTTTATGTTAAAACAGTTAGCAAAAATGTTTAACCCATTGCCAAAATAATGAGTCCTTTGTGGAAAAATAGTATATAAAAAAACCCCAGCATCTCTAAGAGGTTCATGTAATATTATTTGGACTTGTACATATCCGTGAATTTCCCCAAAATGAACTGGGAGGAAACTAAAATGAAATCACTTGAAATAAGTCAATAATGGGCCCTGAGCTGTAGCAAAGTTTCAGGATGGGAATCACGTTTTAATGCCCAAATTGTCATGGATAAAAAGCTTTCCATCTGCTCATAACTATGCAAACTGCTTTGTGCCACTTGAAAATCTGTCCTGTGATATCTCCAAATATCGAGGACACATGAGTCTGAATTAGAAATGCACATAGGCTATTTCAGCACGAGTTAGTCAATAGATTTGGGCGAGGAACTAGTGTTGGCTGGGCATATCTCATGAGACAGAGCAAGCACCGAGGCACGAAGGAGCATTTGAAATCGCTAGGGAAAACAAAGAGAAACGCTCTATTATCAGCTTCACAAAAGACTTTTTACATCCTACAGTACATCTTCACCTCCGAGTCAAAAGAAAATAGACTACACTAGACTAGTTCACTTAGAAGGGACTTACAATGATCATCTAGTCCAACTGCAACTACCAAGAACAAGTCCCACAGCTCCTGCCTAGGACTAACACTGTATTACATGTTTAATGGTGGCTACAGCAGAGAGAAATGTTTTTAACAGGACATTTATTTAGGCGAATTTCACATGGGAAGAATGGGAAACAGCAGAGTGAAGGCATCAATTAATTGCTGAAAAATACCCAGTGATATTGACTGAAACGAATCTCGCATCTTATGTGCAATGTGGGCTTCAGGGGTCATTTCTGGAGTGACCAAGGACAGTTTCTATTCAGTACAAACATGTGAATGTGGGTTGGGACACAGCAGAACACAGTATTTAGGTCAGACATTGCAACAACTGTTTGTGAGCATGAAACAGAGGAGAAGCAGTCTAGACAACCTGTGGAAATAAGTCCTACAAATAACAAGCAGCAACATCATGCTTTTTTACTACTGACCCTAACCTCCTCGTCACACACATCCAAGCTGAAAAGTTTGCCCTGTGTCTGGGCCCAATAGAGGATGACTGAGTCCTGCCTTGGCTCTGCCTTTCCCCTCACATGTCCAGCGAGCTCCCACCCTCCTGGTGGTGCCACAAAGAGAAGCTACTTAGGATCTGCTTCTTTATTCTTTAAAGAATTAGTATCCCTTGAGGGAGGCAGGTTTTGGTTGTAGACAGCTGACTTGGAGATAAATTAGCTGAAAATCCATCTTGTCTGCTTTTTGGCTGCATCTTTAGAAATACTTCATGCTCCAGTGAAACGCTGCCCTGCAGTGGGAGGAGGAGGTGGGCAGGAGATCACCTTGGCAAAGTGAAGCGGGTGTCCCAACGATCTCCCTTTTTGATCTTCAAAGGTGGTAACGCTCAGTTTGGAGTTCACTCATCTATGCTATGGCCACCCACCCCACAGTACATAAGCAGCTAACCTCGTTCTTCATTTCAGGTTTTTAAGTTACTAAGGCCAGAGAGAAGCACACACAAGTCACCATCTTCACCTGACATTTCAGAAGAAATGGTTGAACCTGTGGGCAATCACTATGTTGTAGCCAGACCTGTGTACTCGGAGAATTCGTTCAATGAAGAGCACGAGAAATTGCACAGATATCATAAAACCTTTTGGGATCACCTGAAACTATATTTTAGGTAAGGAGATTTTTATTTTTTAAAAAAATATGGATCTAAGAAACAGCCCAAACTGCCGCTTTCAGACAACATGAACTGCATCCCCCCCAACAACTTCCATCTCAGATTCCAACAAAGTAAATGAAAACTCATTAATCAATGTCAGGTTTTTCTAAAGAATTTTATCTGATATTACCCTTAGAAGTCTTCCTACACTTGTAGCCCAGGCAGCTTCTCTTTTCCTGGGCACTCGGCAGCACAAAATCTGGGGAGACCTTATTGCAGCCTTTCAATACTTAAAGGAGGCTTATAAGAAAGTTGGGAACAGACTTTTTAATAGGGCCTGTAGCGATAATGAGGGGTAATAGTTTTAGTCTAAAAGACGGTAGATTCAGAGGAGATATAAGGAAGAAATTTTTTACCATGAGAGTGCTGAAACACTGGAAGAGGTTGCCTGGGGAGGTGGTAGATTCCCCATCCCTGGAAACATTCAAGGTCAGAGTGGACAGGGCTCTGAGCAACCTACTCTAGTTGAAGATGTCCCTGCTCATGGCAGGGGAGGTTGGACTACATGACCTTGCAAGGTCCCTTCCAACCCAAACCATCCCATGATTCTATAAAAATTTTGGTTGAAAAGGACCTCTGGAGGCCACTGAATCTTCCATCAAGCACAGCTGGCAGAGCAGGTTGGTCAGGGATGTGTCCGTGTAAGATTTTGACCTCTGGCGACCTGAACCTGAATCCTTTCCCCTTCATTTCCCCTGCGAAGACAGGCTGCAACTCAGCTGAGCTGTTCACCAACAGGGCTTTGTCCTCTTGTGTCTTTACAGCTGCTCCTCACAAAGAGTCAAAAAAATTGCGTTGCGTTCGTTCCCCGTTGTCTCGTGGCTGCCAGCGTACCGCTTCAGGGAGTGGATCCTCAGTGACATCGTCTCTGGCATCAACACGGGGCTCGTGGCTGTCCTGCAAGGTACCTCCCAGACGTGTACTCTGACAGAGCCTGCCATGGCAGGTGCAAAGGAACTGCTGGCTTCAGCCCGTCACACGCTCATCACCTTCCCCGGCTCTCTGTCCTTGCAGGTCTCGCTTTTGCTTTGCTGGTGAACGTCCCCCCGGGCTATGGACTCTATGCAGCGTTTTTCCCTGTTCTGGTTTATTTTATCTTTGGCACATCTAGACATATCTCAGTGGGTAAGTTCCGTCACACTGACTGCCCTCCTCACTGGTGAAGAAGTACACGCTGCCCCTCCGGGTCTCTAACGAACACCTTGTGCTGCTCAGGTCCCTTCCCTGTCCTGAGCCTGATGGTGGGAGGGGTCGTCGTCAGGCTGGTCCCCGATGACAGTGCTGGAAATAGCACTTCCACAAATATGTCAGCAATAGATCAAGAGAGGGTGATGGTGGCTGCGACCGTAACCTTCCTTTCTGGGGTTTTTCAGGTTGGTAAACATAAGTGTGTGTGTGCCCGCGTGTGTCTGTAGGCACATATAGCAATAGATGGATGGTGAGCTGGCCTTCCCTTTTGTTTTCCACTGGGGTAGTCACCAAAGCAATTCTCTTCCCCTTCCCACATAACTGACCTTGGTGCACTGATCAGGAGATGTCCACCCTGCTCCAGGGATGAGGCAGTGATCCGTGCTGTGAAACCCCTGGGTTTGCCCAGAGACCTGAGCCTACAGCCCACCTACAGCACAACACAACCTGCTGGATAGGAAAAAAGTAGTTGAGAGAGAAATGTGAATGACGCAGACACAGCAAGGGGAATAAAAGCTCTGTCTCATAATAGTAAAGTATTTGGATTTGTTTTTTTAAAAAAGCAAGCATCTCCTTCCTTCCTAATATAGAATTCCTGCAGTTCCTTCCTTCCTTATTAATACATCTGTGCTTCATGAAACACTGGTACCATGTAAAAATGTGGGTACTGAAAACCCTAAGACTAAGGAGGTTATTTTAGCTATAAAACATAAAGAATAGTTTTTAACTGCTCTAGCAATTGCTCTTACTAGTCTTATGCCTCCTGTTTTGTTGCAAGTCTGGTGACAGTTTTTTCCTTAATCCCTGAATGTATGGGATTATGTGAAAAATCTTGGTTCCTATTAAATATGGTTCCCTTTGTTGCAGAGATTACTTAAAAGCACAAATGAATCACACTGACATATGGTCATTTATCATTTCAGTTGCTTCTGGGACTTCTCCAGTTTGGATTCATCGTTATTTATTTATCACAGCCATTAATCAGTGGTTTCACGACTGCTGCAGCTGTCCATGTTCTGGTATCTCAGCTGAAATTCATGTTTCAGCTACCTGTCCCTGGATTTAATAAGCCATTTGGCATCATCTATGTAAGTGTTAAGTGTTCATTATTTGATAATGCTGTTGAAACGTGTGAGGCATATCTGACCATATATCACAAGGCAGTAATAACAGAACTTAGCATAAAAACAGGCAAGCAGGAGGAAACACAGGAGAGAAGGATGAGATGTGTTATTAGTATGTCACCAAACTTTAAATTTATTACCAAACACCAAGTTAAACCCTGTTGGGCTAATTAGATAATATTTTCTATTGTGTGTTGTTGTTATTGTCTATTGTTTTAATTAAGCGTTCAACTTTGCCTCAGTCGTTTAATTATTCCCTTTTTCTGGAATGATATTGTATATGTTTCATTTGGATATGACTCCATGAGGGCTGTTGGATGAGAAAGGAGGAAAGAGAGGGACAGCAAGGGAGGGGTGGAGAGAGGCACCTGCTCAGTAATTCCATTGCTGGTGCGTGTTGTTGCCATCTTCCCTGAGGGGGAGGCCAGGGGGAGAGGGTCGAGAGCCAGTGAAAAGGGTCTTTCACAGATGCTTTTGTTGTTTGGCTGATGCACGTGCACATTCACTGCGGCTTACAACCCACAACATTGTGCCACGGGGACCAAATCCCAGCTGCCATAAGCCTTAGAGCAACTCAGAGACAGGCCCTTCTGGAAAAGACTGTGCCAGGCCACTACTATTTCTAAAGCACAACATGTTTCTTCCTGATTTTGCAGACTCTGGAGAGCATTTTCAGCCAGATCAAAGATACAAACATCGCTGACCTTGTCACATCCCTCATTATCTTGTTTGTCGTGTTCGTGGTGAAAGAAATGAACGATCGATACAAAGAAAAGTTACCAGCTCCCATCCCGATCGAACTCCTTATGGTAAGGGGCACTTCTCTTTGATTTTGCAATGGCTCTATCACTATAGTGAATGGGAAGCAGATTTTTAACTATTTCCTGTCCTGTTCTGCATTAAATAATGGGTTATCATTTTATCTATAAGGAAAAACATACAGTGTTCATGAGCTATTGTGAGATGCTTTACCTCTATTTACCTGTTCTTAACTGAATACAACCTTAGTGAGTAAGATGTTATAAACCGAATTTTTACCTTGGATGAATCTGGCTCGGCCTGCACCCCACCTGCAAGCAGCCACCGAAGTCCTGGCGATCCGTGGCCAAGCACAACACAGTTTTTTCCCCCAGCAGCAGAAGGTTTTGTCCCCTGCCCCAAGCAGCAGTGGGCTGGGGGAAGCCTGACATGGGCAGCGAGATCCTAAAGTCTTGGGGGATGTTGCTATAGGTGCAGGTGGTTCTTGTTTTCCCCCAGACTTATCACAGCACCTGTTAGAAAACACCTGGTTTATTGGGTGGGATGTTCTCTGTTCTTTATGAGGTATTCTGATATATTCTCTGTGTGATTAATGGACATGTTACCTGTAAGGTGCTTCAGGAATTACATCTGAACAACAAAAGTATGTGCAGATTTAGGGCATAATTCTGCTTCTGGTGATGAGACTGCAGAGCGTGTGGGAGAGGGAAATAAATGTTTTTAAATAGTTTCTTCATCATACTCTTACTTGAATGTGCCTAATGGAGGTGGGGTTTATTATCTTCCAGACGGTCTTAGCAGCACTGATTTCCTATTTTTGTAAACTTGAAGAAAAATTCAATGTAGCTGTTGTCGGAAAACTAGAGGAAGGGTAAGTCATTTGCTTAAAATTTACCAGTGGAGCAAAATGTTCTCTCCAGCTTGTCAGTGCTAAATGGGTTCAGCTGTGCTTTCTGCTTCGTCTTCTTTTACTAGGGAAATAAACATTTTTCTCTCTACAATATGAGGACAAACTTTCAACTGGTAAAAGTTATTCACTAGAGCACATGTCCTATGTGACAAAGAATACACTGCAACATGAAATAATCACATGCTTCATTTTCTGAGACAGCTGCTGAGCAGGAGGTTGACGTTTGCCCTTTTCCTGAGCTACTCACTCCTGAACACTTCCATTTCCCTCAAAGCAAATGCACGGTTGAGCAGCCACTAGCTCTCCTGGGAATCCAGTAGGACACTGCACAGTTGTCCTGTGTGGTCCCCTGTGACCAGCCACCAGCATCCCCCAAGACACCATTTTTTCTCAGAGGCTTCAACATCTGCTCCTCTATAATTATATCCATATAGAGAGTATATATTCACATATAGAGTATATATCTATATAGAGAGAGTACATCCAGCTATGCCAGAATTTTGGTATGAAGAATTATTAGGCCCACATTAAGTTAAAAAGAGGGAGGAAGACATGCACTAGGACAACAGACTGCAGCCGTTTACTCACCACTGCACTCTTGGTTGCCTCTTGTAGCCCAGGGGTGTTAGCGGATGAAGTTTGCAGAAGAACTCAAAGTTCTTCTCAAGAATTTCTGCTCAAGAGTCTCCATTCTTCAGACTTGACATAATTTGTGGAAGTGGTTGGTGGGGAAAGGGGTGGTGGAGGAAGCCCAGAGGAGAATTCTCCCTTCCCTAGGATCTGCAAAAGGCCTTGATCAAATCAGGAAGAAATGGTACAGTTAAAGCATCTAGCAGACAGCCTGAGAAAATAGTCAATATTACCTGACTTAGTATTTGTTTAGCTGTCTAAAGGGCTTCAATTAATCATGCAGGGATTTTTTTGGGGGGGGTCACAATTAAGTGAAATCTTTCTGTGTGTAAATTGCCTGTGCAAGGGCCCCAGCACCACATCAGATCTTACATCCGTGCGTAACTGGAAGGCAGAACTGTGCATGTACCTCAGACAAAATGAGCCGTGGCTGGTCCTGGCCAAGGAAATGAGAACCTGCCGAGACACAAGCTGAGCTGACTGCAGATAAACAGAGTCCCTGTTCCGATCAAGAAATCCCCAAACTTTTATAGGATTCAGATCAATTATTCTGTGTTGCAGCTCTCCAAAGTATGAGCTGGACTCTGCCTTGCTCTCTTGAGAACTTGACTCCTTAGGCATATCCTTAATGAGTAGATTTTTCTGTCTTTCAGATTTCAAGCGCCTGTTCTACCTGATGTAGGTATCCTCCAAAAGTGTATTGGTGATGGTATTTCCATCGCAATTGTTGGGTTTGCAGTAGCCTTCTCCGTGGCTAAAGTGTATTCCATCAAGCATGACTACCCAATAGACGCCAACCAGGTAGGCAAATAACACAGAAATAAATATGGTGCATCTGTAAATGGGAAATAAGTCATTTCAGGAATGCTTTGCCTTGTGAATAACTGTCATCAACTAACTTTTGAGAACAATGTCTTTTGTTTTTATTTCAGGAACTAATTGCTTTTGGGCTGGGTAATATACTTGGTGGATCATTTAAAGGATTTGCCTCCAGCACCGCTCTGTCAAGATCAGGTGTGCAGGAGAGCACAGGAGGCAAAACACAGGTATAGAAAAAAGATCATGATGGTGTTTAATGCAAGAAAGCTCCATTTTTTCCTGGATGACCATAATGCCTTCAGGTACTTATTCATGGTGGAATTGCTCTCTCATGCAGATTGCTGGTATTATCTCAGCTGTCATCGTCTTGATTGTGATCTTGGCCATTGGGTTTCTCCTGGAGCCATTACAGAAGGTATTCACTGGTTTCACCTCACTCTTCCTCCTACTTGCCAAAGACAGGGCTGCTCTGGCTCTGGCGGTCACTGGGCGCATCCAAAGAGTTCAGTGGGAGCAAAATAGGGTTTTGCAAAGCTTGGTTCTTCTTCCCAGATCATGAAGTAGAGGACCACTACATCTAGTCCCTCAGAGGGAACACAAGTGCACGAACACCAAACATCACAGCACCAGCTTTTAGGTGCCACGGATAGGTGGGACTTGCAGCCTCAGGTCAGATACCTGCGCTGCAGGGAGGTTCCAGCATGATGGATGGGGCATCCCAACTTACCGCAGTGACAGAATGTGAGGAGCTGCCTGGCCTCTCAGCTGCACTTTGGCCCTATTTGTATGATCTTCTAAGTCTTAATGTTCAATGTTTTCCTTGCTTGCTTTAAAATTCAATGTGTATTTTGGTCTTTTTAACAGTCAGTCCTTGCATCTTTGGCTCTTGGCAACTTGAAAGGAATGCTCATGCAGTTCAAGGAAATAGGCGTCCTATGGAGAAGGGACAAGTATGACTGTGTAAGTTGAGTCCCACAAGCATTCAGAAATGAGGCACTCTGGGAAAGTCACCCATTATGCAAATTTTCTACTAATAGTATGCCTTTTTCACTTTTATACCCCTTGCTCGTGTTTTCCATTTTGTCCCACCTATTTTGAGTTGATTCTCTCTCCTAACTTTGTTTTCATCCATTTTATCAAAATCTATTAAAATACAGTTCATTGTATAAAGTCATACGTAGTAGAAGGCGGTTACAGAAAATGTGAATGCTCAGTGCATTGGCTACACGTTCAGGGGCACTTTCTCCTTCACGCAGCATGTTAGGTGGAGGTTACATAGCAAAAAACAAGACCATGGCTTGATGAGTTTATTCCGAGTGGTAAATCTCGTGGCTGGCTCTGACATTCCAAAAATGTAGGCTCTTGGCTTCCTCATTGGCCAATTCCTTGTTTTCCCAAACAGTTCCAGGCCTTGGTTTTCCCAGCCACCAAACAGTTATTTACTATGTGAAAAGGCTCTGAGATCTGTCATTAAAAATACTCAGTATTATCTAGTCATTTGTGCTTATCAGTCATGTACGTTCACAGAGCCTACTTTTGCCTGTTTTGATACCCAAAGCACATTTACAACTCTTGGCTTTACCAGGATCCTGATTTACTTGTAACCTTGCCTTTCTGCTGGATTTTGATTGAGTGCTTAATGGACTACCTACACAAAATCCACATCTCTATTATTCTAAGCCCTTATTGAATAGAAATTGTCATCCCTAGAAACACTCCCTGGTGAGTCTGGCCCTATTTTTCAATGAAAACACAACCTAGGCAACATGAAACTCCTCACCAAAGGTGGGTGGACAGCCTGGACCAGGTCTGAAAAACAGTCCAGACATTGCTGCTCCCACCCTGGACTCATGACACTTGTCCTTGACACACTCTTAACTGCTGTCATCCATCTGCTCGTTACAGGTTGTATGGGTGGTGACTTTCTTAGCTGCTGTTTTTCTTGGTCTGGATATTGGGCTAGCAGCCGCCGTGGCGTTCCAGCTGCTGGTGGTGGTGATCCGCTCCCAGATGTGAGTACTTGTTGGACACAATGAAAAGATATCTCAGGGCCTCCTGTTAAAAATTAATTCCCCCCTGCACAGAGAAGACCAACAGCCCCGTGACTCTATCTGTCCAGCAACCATGTATGGAAAAATCATTTAGAGGCATAAACCCTTGGATGTGGGTCCTGCTTCAGTCTGAAGGATCAGAGCTGGGGTTGCTTTCTCTGATCCTTCCCTTCCGCCAGGTCTCGGTATGAGGTACAAATAATTGTGTGTGTGTCTGTTCACAGCCCAAGCTGCACTGTTTTGGCTAATGTTGGGAGAAGTAACATCTACAGGAACAGGAAGGATTACACTGACGTAAGAAATGTCACATTTCTGTTATTACCTGCTGCATTTGTGTTTCTAGAGCAGATGTCGTTACTGACACTTTTCCTTCATTGTACAGATCTATGAGCCAGAGGGAGTCAAGATTTTCAAGTGCTCATCTCCTATCTTCTTTGCCAATATTGAATTCTTCAGAGAGAAACTCATCACTGCTGTAAGTGTCTGGGGCTTTCATTCTGAGCGTAAGAATTGCGTGACACATTAAGGTGAACACAATTTCCCAGTAACTACTGCATGCAGTCAAGCCACAGTTCAAAGATGAATTTTTCATTAATTATTCAAATATTGTTGCCACTACTGCAATGCCACATGTATGTACACACCTCTGAGAAAGAGAACAGCCTAACATGCACTGAACTTATACCATAACAATGCATACACATATTTTAAGTCCTTTAGAAGAAAGTAGTGTAAACATAGAGAATGTAAAGGGATGTTATTTTATTAGCGTTTACATTATTTACACCCAATAAATGCTAGTTTACTCATCTTGCCCCAGAGAACTTAACCTCAACAGTCAGAAGAAAAACTGAACAAAATCACACTATCAAAGAGATCTTAATTTCTTCCATGGCAAACTGGACTAAGGCAGACAGCCTTTCCATAACCAGCACGGAGAGCCAGGACCCCTGAGCCCTATCTGTGCCAGAGAGGCTCACCATCCCCAGACTGAACCCAAAACAAAGGAGATGGGTTGTTGTAGTTTGTATCTACTACTGATCACCCAGCCATGATGTAAGCATTGATGAGTTATTCTATAGGCAATTAGGATAAATTTCAGGATTGGTAGCCCTTGTCCTTATGGGAGATTTCAACTTCCCAGACATCAACTGTGAATATCATACTGCTGTGACAAGCAGGTCTTGGAAATTCTTGAAGTTTGCAGGAGACGATAACTTCTGGTCACGGGTACTCAGTGAGCCAACTAGGAAAGATGACTTTTTAGACTTGCCATTTGTGAATAAAGAAGGACTTGTGGGGGATGTGGTGGTAGGTGGTTGTCTTGCCTACAGTGATCATGAAATCTTTAAGTTTAAAATTTTCAGCATAATAAGGAAAAAGAACAACAGAGTTGCTCCCCTGGACTTCAGGAGAGCAAACTTTAAACTGTTCAGAGAGCTATTTAACGGAGTACTTGGGAATCTGTTTTTGAGGGCTTAGGAGCCCACAGATGCTGGCCAGTCTTTAAGGACGACTGTTTAAAAGCACAGGAGCAGACAATTTTGCTGTGTGAGTCAAGCAAGAGGGTCAGAAGACCACCTTGGCTGAACAGGGAACTCCTCGTGGAGCTCAAGAGGAAAAGAAATGGTATGATCTCTGGAAGCAAGGTCAGGTTTCACAGGAAGATTACAGAGCTGTGGTTCATATATGCAGGGATGGTATGATCTCTGGAAGCAAGGTCAGGTTTCACAGGAAGATTACAGAGCTGTGGTTCATATATGCAGGGACAAGACACAAAACATTGGACTGATACTTGCTAAAAATGGTCACCTGACTAATAGGGATGAAGAAAAAGCAGAGGTATTCAATGCATTTTTGGCCTCAGTCTTTAATAATACTGATAGATTGAAGTGGTCGTTTTAGGTCCCTTTCAACTGAAATAAATTCTAGTTTAAGGCAAATTCTTGCTCCCGTAACCACCCCTTCCTGCTGCTCTTAGAGGCGAGTCAATAAGCAATGGCTCCCTGAGCATTGGTAATGAGAAGTTCATTCCTCACATGAGGGACTGAAACTGGCAGAGGAACCAGGGAATCCAGCACATTTGGTTCTCCATGTGCTCGACTTTTAGATCAGAAGAGCCTGAAGGGTTTTTTCTGCAAGTGCAGATGCTGACACCACTGTCCTTTAAAAACATGGGCATTTCTAACACCCCTCTCCTCCACCCACTAGATAGATGAGACAGAAGACTTGCAAGAATTTAGTATTTTCATAACCCTTACTAACCTAATTTACCTGCCATATACTTTTGCTAATAGGTTCAAGAGAGATATGCAGTCAGCATGATCAACTTAGTTTTTCTTCTTCAAGAAAACAAAACGATGTGTACAGGACGCTGCAGTCAGGTAGCACAGAGCAGACACAACCTGTGAGCTCTCTAATCTTGGTTGCTTGGATGGCTGTTTCATAAGAAAGATGAGTAGGACAAGCTCTGGGTTAGCCATCACTGCACTGGCCTGTTGGAGTTACTGGTCTGTGCTACAGCATTGTCACTGCTATAATGGTGTCCATGCTGGTATCCTAGAGTTAGCAAAGATGGGCCTGCCAGGTTTGCAGTCATACCCGTAGGCATCCTTCCAACCAAGAAAAAGCACCCTTGCTTGAATTTATGAATGGTGGTAGGCAACATCAAGAGCAAACTATGCTCATCATGACTGTAAAGAAAAGCCACATGAGATACTGAGTCCTCCCCCTGGTGTCCCTGGTGTTTGGGTTTTCTAAAATTATTCGAAGTGCTGTTTCTGCAGGTTGGCTTCAACCCTCTGAGAGTCCTGAGGAAACGCAATAAAGCTCTGAGGAAGATCAGAAAGATGCTGAAGAATGGAGAGCTGCAAGTGACACCTGTATGTAAGGCAACTCCACCCAGGAGGGGTTTAGCAATCAGCTTCCTGGCTTGACATGGCAGAGAAGTCTCTCACAGGCTCCTGTCATAATTAGATATGCCATTCCCCAAGTTGCCACTTTGTGACATAAACACATATATAAAAAAAAAAGATTTTAAATTACTCTCACAGTTAGAGACCTACAGCTTTACCATGGGCAGAGCTTGTACATGTCCACTGGAACTTTGTTTGACATCAAATGGCAGGATCAGATCCCACAGAGGTGACGTTCATGCTGCATTAATGGCAGGATAAAGCTGGTTTTCTTCCAGCCCAAACCCTGCATGCTTTTTCTTGACTTGTTCAAAAATTACTGAATCAAAGCACATCTGACGATTGACCGCAGGGAACAATAACAAGCCATATCATATGATGATGATTCAATGATTGATGAGAGGAAAGTCAACATTTCCAAACTCCTCCAGGCAAGGGAGAGACAGAACCTTTTCTAGCGTAAAGAGCAGGTAGGTCCTGCTCCATCTCATGGGTACATCAGCTTTATCCTGCCTCCACTCCCATCCTTGCAAAAGATGCATTACTTAAAAAAAAATATTAAAAAAGAATTCTTAAAAAGACTTCTTTAAGTACCTTTAAAAGTCTTTAAAAGAAGTATTAATTATTACACTTTTCTCTGTCATGCAGAAAGGCTTGATTTGCATGGCTAAGCATACACACGAGTCAGATGAAGAATTAGACAACAACAGCATAGAGGAGTTGGACCAGCCCACCAACATGACAGACTTGCCCATTCAGATCAACTGGAGCACCGACCTCCCCCCTGGCATCACTGTGCCCATGGTCGACATCCACAGCATCATTCTGGATTTCTCAGCAGTGTCCTTCCTCGATTTTTCTGCCATGAGAGTCCTCCAAAAGGTAAATGTAATTTACAAAGCAAACAGTGATCATAGGAAAGAAAAACATATGAATGTAGTTACTTGAGGAACACACTTGAGTGAAGGTATGGCATAGAATCACAGAATCACAGAATTATCCGGGCCAGAAGGGACCTCCAAAGGTCATCTAGTCCCACCTCCCCACAGTCAGCGGTCGCCGCAGTCCCCCAGCTAGACCAGGTTGCCCAGGGCCTCATTGAGCCTCACCTTGAATGTCTTCAGGGATGGGGCCTCAACCACCTCCCTGGGCAACCTGTTCCAGCGCTCCACCACCCTCACAGTAAAGAACTTTCTTCTAATCTCCAATCTAAATCTGCTCCCCTCCAGCTTAAAGCCATTGCCCCTCGTCCTGTCACTACAGGCCTTTGTAAACAGGCTCTCCTCAGCCTTCATGTAGGCCCCCTTCAGGTACTGGAAGACAGCTATTAGGTCTCCCCGGAGCCTCCTCTTCTCCAGGCTGAACAACCCCAGCTCCCTCAGCCTGTCCTCATAGCAGAGGTGCTCCAACCCCCTGATCATCCTTGTGGCCCTCCTCTGGACCCTCTCCATCAGGTCCATGTCCTTCTTATATTGAGGGCTCCAGACCTGCACACAATGCTCCAGGTGAGGTCTCACCAGAGCAGAGTAAAGCGGAAGAATCACCTCTCTGGACCTACTAGCAATGCATCTTTTGATGCAGCCCAGGATGTGATTGGGCTGCAACTGGGATGCAACTGCACACTGCCTGCTCATGTCCAACTTCTCGTCCACCAGCACCCCCATCCGGAAGGACCTTGACAGACTGGAGGAGTGGGCCAGTCTGAACGTCATGAAGTTCAATGAGATCAAGTGCAAAGTCCTGCACCTGTGTAGGGATGATTCCCAGTATAAGTACAGGTTGGGAGACGAAGGGATTGAGAGCAGACCTGAGGAGAAGGGCTTGGTGCTGGTAGATGAAAAACTGAACGTGAGCCAGCAATGTGTGCTGGCAGCCCAGAAGGCCAACCATATCCTGGCCTGCATCAAAAGAAGTGTGGCCAGCAGGTCGAGGAAGGTGGTTCTGCCCCTCTACTCCACTCTGGTAAGACCCCACCTGGAGTACTACATCCGGCTCTGGAGCCCTTAGTACGGGAAAGAGGAAGACATGGACCTGTTGGAATGGGTCCAGAGGAGGGCCACAAAAATGACCAGAGGGGTGGAGCACCTCTCATATGACAAAACACTTGAGAGAGTTGGGGTTTTTTAGCCTGGAGAAGGCTCTCAGAAGACTTTATTATGGCCTTTTAGCGCTTAAAGAGGGCTTATAAGAAAGGTGGAGAGAGACTTTTTACCAAGGCCCTTTACAGGACGAGGGGCAATGGGTTTAAACTGAAAGAGGGTAGATTTAGATTAGACATAAGGAAGAATAGGTTGTCCAGAGAAGTCGTAGATGCTGTATCATTGGAAGTGTTCAAGGCCAGGTTGGATGGGGCTTTAAGCAATCTAATCTATTGGAAGATGTCCCTGTCTATAGCAGGGGGATTGGACTAAATGATCTTCAAAGGTCCCCTCCAACCCAAACCATTCTGTGGTTCTGTCCTGTGTTTCTAGCTTGCTTCTTAAAGGTATTCGTACATCAATTGGAAAGGTAGTAGCAACCTTCAAGTTTATGTGAATTTTAATGTACATATTCCATAGAGAGTGTTTAGGAAATGGATTAAATAATCAACCCAAATTTTCTTGGAATTAGAGTGTTGTCACCTAGAGAACTTTCTTCACCTGGTAAGATTTTGGGAAGTTTTACAGAAATGTACATATGAAATACGGTTTTAAACACCAGGCAGGGAGTTGGAGCATTGGAGTTTCATTTCTGCTCCTGTTCTCACTTTCCAGGATGACCTTGAAGAAAGCAATAAGAACAACATTTTCAAACAGTAGTAGCTAAAGTTAACTATCGAGAGCCACAGAGGGTGTATAAATCTATTTCCATAGAAACTAAACCCCCACCACGTCAGTGGGAACCGTAATTCTGCTCAAATTCCCAGTAATAGAAGTCTCCCCAGAAGCTTGAATATGTCAAGTAGGTACAATAAAGCCATACAATTTATGAAAGAATATGCTTTTCACTATGGACTAAATGTATTTAATACTGCCTCTTTCCAAAAGAATCAGTCATCCTTGTCTGCAGCCATGTGAAGAGACCATCCTGCCTCTACGTGCAGCAGAGTTTGAGTTTAGAGCTACTTACCATCATAGATCTTAAATATCTTAAAGTGGTTTGTGTATCTGCTGTGGCTAATCACAATAATGGCTGTTATCAGAACAATTAGCAGTATCTAAATGGTGCCTCTTTCTGGTTTAACAGACTTTGAAAGAATTTATCCGGATTGATATCGACATTTACATTGCAGGGGCGCCTGGTGAGTACTTGCCTTTCTGTCAGCATTGTCATGGATGCCTTGTCCCATTGCCTTCCCCACTCCCCACCGAGCACAGCTGTGGAGGATCACCCCAGTTTCACATTCCAGTCCTGGACAGCAAACAGGTCCAGCTGAGAGGAGGCGTCATCCCTCCCATGCTGTCCCCAGCAGTCTGGGACCACTCACAATGGCTCACTTTACCTACGGCCATCACTGTGCTCTTCAGCTCTGGGCTGTGAGAACTGCTATTGGGCAGCCTGGGTGAGGCATTAAATAAGAAACAGGGCTCAAACTCCCTTCTGCCTGTCATCGAGCACAACAGTGGCGTTTATATGCCACCCTCTCCACAGCAGTAAAGAGGAACTCGCCTGCTCTGAAAAAATAAAACAGTGCAGTCTACCATCAATTCCTGCGTTTGCTTGGTGGACACGCTCAGGATTCACTATTTCTTCATTTTCAAGGCCCATGAGTCACTTTGTGCTTTGATTTTGTTCCCCCACAGAGGGCTTCCTGGAAAAACTGGAGAGATGTGCATTTTTTGACGAGGAGATCAAGCCATCCATGTTTTTCCTCACCATTCATGATGCGGTTCTACACATTTTGCTGAAGAAGGACATAGCCAGCTCCCCCAAATCAAAGCTTGCTGAGGTAACACTACAGTTTTCATCTTCTGCTACTTTAGTGCCTTTACGTTACTCACAGGGCACCCAGCAGTGCCCTGCACAGTGAGCCACGTGCCCTACATCATCTCAAGTTAATGATTAAAACTCAGCTGGTCTTCAATAAATTTGGAGAGTAAGAGTGGCCCCTGGTGCCTGGAAAAGCACTGGCAAAAGGAGTGAATAATTCCCACTGGAGACTGGCCTGGCTGAGGACTTCACTGGAAGTCACCTCCTGGGGAAGGGCAGGGTGTGGGGCGAAATCCTGACCCACCCATCAGCAGTCCTTTGTCCTCACCCATCCAGCAGGTACTATTGCTTATGTGGCAGTGTCGCCTGCAAGGCAGCCTTGATGTGGCTTGCATGTAGGCTTCCCAGGCCTGTCTGCCTTCAAAGGGAGCACTGAAGTTCTGCAGACAAATCACTACAGCCAAATTTAGTGTTGGCCTTTCTGGGAACATTCTTAAATCAAGAGCAAGAAAGGATCCTGCATATGTTAAATCTGTTTAAACCCACAATGATACTCACCTGGAAACTGTTTAATCCCACATAGCTGAACTGGCCCAGCTCTTCTGCACTGCCCTGGAGACTGCTGGGGGGCATAAGGGGCTGACAAGCAAGAGCTTCCTTCTGTCCAGGTTGCCTTCCCAAGCATGTTCCAGAGATTTCAAAGAAATACCTTCTTCAACGTGAAAAAGGGGGAAAAAAAAAAAACAGTCCATTCCCTAACCCACAACTTCTTGTGTTCACTGCAGGACAAAGGCAGCAGTAACGACTATATTGTCATCCCCAGCAACGGACTGCGCAGCCGGGAAGTCACGGTAAGACTCCCGGCTCCGGTAGCTGCACTCCAACCACAGGAAACGCAGCCCAAAAGCTGCTCACAGAAACTGCTAGGTCAGATAACAAAGCATCTTCATCCCTGAGCCCTGGTGTCAGCCCAGGGCAGAAAGTATCCAGACAGGTTATTAACAGGATTTGAGTTAAGACAAAGCCCTACAGGAGTAAGAGGGATGGGACTCAGCTCACAAGACTTGCCTTGCGCACTGAGTCTGCTGAGGGAGGGCAGGTGAAGGCCATCTCAGCAGGCTCTGCCCTGGTCTCCTCACCTGTCCACCACAGTTCCCCCATGACAAGCTTAGTGGTAGCATGTCTGTGTGACACAGATGTCAGCATTAGTCCCATTTATCTAAATTTCACAGGCAGAAGGGGAGTCCAGAGACGGGGATAAGAAAGGGACAAACACAGCCTATCATCATGGACTTTAAGAGAAAGGCAGTACCCAGCACACAGCAACCCTACACAGAAAAAATGTCAGACCACAATCTTCCCACACAAACACCTTAGATGAGCAAATTTTTACATACCACTCACCAGAGGGCACCTGCCGTGGTGATTCCTTACAGAAGGTGACATTTATTTCCTTTTATTTCCCACAGATTCCATCAGAAACAAAATTTTAGATTTAATTTTCTAAATATAATATCCTCCAGCAACACAACGTCACAGAAGACAAATGCAGATGCAGTGCTGAGCATGAAGATGGAAGGATACTTTCATATCACTTAAGAAGGATTTACTATGTATGGCTATGCTCCAGGTTTTGGAATGGGCTTGTTAGTCTTTATGCGTCTCTGTATATATAGAAATGTATTTATGTACATACATGGAGGCAAAAATCACACACATTTTCTTATTTCATACCTTGCTGACAGCCTACCCATACAGTTGAAAAAGCAGGTAAAGTTAACTCTATTTGCGTATACTTGTACATATATCTATATTATTCCAACTATTTGTAGACAACCTGTACAGTTACTGAAGAATATATAAATATTTGAAATCTTGTAATTTATAATACAGAGTAATGGTTGGGAG
This sequence comes from Calidris pugnax, assembly GCF_001431845.1. Lineage (NCBI taxonomy): Eukaryota > Metazoa > Chordata > Aves > Charadriiformes > Scolopacidae > Calidris > Calidris pugnax. The sequence continues at coordinate 43,690,083 of NW_015094506.1, forward strand.
TGATATTTTAACTTCAGTTTGCATATAACTTTTATAAAGTTTTCATTACGGTTTGTAAGATACCGAGTAGACTGAGTTATTAAACTTGTTTTCAGCTCACTACCATGAGCCACAGTGACCAATGTGTCTACTGTAAAGCATAAAGATCGTTCAAGAAGAACACAGCATTTTCAGATCCAAACATGATTCATGGATTTGGATTGCACTGCTGTAAAGTGCACAAGAGAGGATACACTTATAGTGAACTATTAAATAACGATTTTGGTAAATCTGCGTCGTTTGCTGCATTTGTCAATACACCATGGAGGTAGCTCATAATCAGTGAGTGTGCCCCCAGCAAGCAGAGCGACCCGGAGCCCCAGAGCTCTGCTCAGGAGGAGCTGCAGGTACGGAGTAGCCAGGCAGGCAGCTCAATCACCCAAGTCTCTTTAACAGATGCTCAGACAACTTTAACCTAAAAAGAGTTTGTTCTGATCCTCTAGTCTGCACAATCCAGTTGTACAACTGCTGTCAGTCAACCCACGCTGGAAACTCTAAGGCTTGAAGCTGAACCACAGCACATTTTTTAGAGAAAATGCAAGAGGTGACAGAACTTTTAACTTAACATAGCAAGTGATGGAGGTATAAAAATCTTCAGCCTAGAGGAAAACTGAGCCATCTCTGGAGTCTGAAAGAAACAGCACTCTGAAATCACATGAGTTTTCAGTTTTCAAGCCTAGTTTTGACTTTAACCAAGCTGGGGTGACCAGAACAGTCCATTTGGACTTGTACTCAAGAAGGGCTGAAGGGAAGGAAAAAGTGTTCTGGGTAAACAAGAACCACAATTTTTGTCTCCGTAGCATGCAAGACTTCAAAACAAAATCTGAAGGAGAACCAGACAGAAATAAATGGGGAGAAATGCTGTCTGGTTTTATAAAAGGTAAATATACACATGCCATGTTCACCTGGCATCTTTAGAAAACCAAGCTTCCAAAGAGAAATGACACAGATGTCACCCCTCTGGACCCAAGTAAAGTCTTCCATGACACGCCAACGGGCAATTGTTAATAGCGCTGAAGATGGGATGCCTGAAGGCATTGAAAGGTAAAGACAGATTAGACTAAAGAGGAGGTGACAACTAGGAGCTTTGAAAGGGAAGTACCAGGGTGGAGGGAGCACTGATCTGTTACATATTTTCATTAATTGTTGTGGTTTTTTTTTCAAAATTCTGGAGTTATGCAATGAAATCTCCTACCGAAACCAAGCTCAAAGATAATATTAAAGTGAGGAGGCTTTGAACACAGAAATAATGAGATGACCTAGAAGGCTGAGGTAAGAGAAGTTCAGCATTCAGAAAACACTCAGGCATTTGTGGTTCTGCAGTGGCTGATCATGTGCCCAAAGCGGCGTGGGAGAGGTGGCCTTGGGTGGCAATCAGAGCGAGATGTGACAGACTGCTTTCTGCAGACGTCAGGTGGATGGTGGGCAGCTGAACCAGCCCACTGCTCCTCTGAGCGTGGCACAGCAGACTGGCTGGCTAAGTCAAGTACATGCCATGTGCCAGACAACCAGCACAACAGTACCTCAGAGCAGGTGCAACCAGGACATCACCAAATTGCAGCTTTCCAAAAAACTCCATAGATTATAGCAGAACAGATTTTCCCAGCAGAATGAGGAAGATATTAGTGCTACCGTTCAGGGCACGTTTCACTCTAAATACTCCAAACTTCAGGACTGAGGCCTCCAGTTCAAGAAAGATGAAGTCAAACAGCAATTAATGAGGAAAATTAGCTATGAGGATCTTTATGGAATGGAAAGCCTGTACCTAAGGACTGGCAAAAAGAGATACAGATACATCAGAGATTTAACCTAAGAGAGAGGAAAGACTATACAAGATGAGAAAAAAACATACATAAACTGGCCAAACATAAACTAGATACTCGAAATAGTTCCTAGTTTTTACAATGGCGAGATTCTGGGATATCTTTTCCAGTTAGAGCAAGAGGAGCAAAAAGCCTAAACGACTTATAAGATAAGGCTTAACATATTTTGAAAATCATGATACCACATCCTACCAGTGGAATCTGGACCTTCTCACTCAGGCTGTTCTTTCCAGTCCTGTGCTCACGTGCACCTACACAGACTCAGGCAAACACCCCTAGCAGAAGCAAGTCAGTCTGGTGGAACACCACGTGTTGCACTTCAAAACCATATTGGATTTGCTGACAGGCTTCAGGGTAAGAAAAAAATATTCTTTCCTAAATTGCACTCCTTAGAGCAATTCATTTCCATACTGATGACTCTTCTGACACAGCACAGTGCCCCAGAGCATAAATCCCCCTCCCAGAGCTGTTCACCATTTCTTAAAAGGACGTGATACCTAGACAGCCTTAACCAGAGAGTCATGCACTCCCAAGTCACACATCCCTACCAGTCACTTGCCATCCTCTTCAATCACTCCACTCCTTATTTTTTTTAATGTTGACAACAGCAGCATTGTATTTCTGATGCTTTATGTGATTTCCCCTGCCAGGTACTGGTTATTTTTGCATTCAACTCTCTGTTACCCTAATACCAATGTTTCTCTGGGCCGTTTACCCTAATGCAGATTGTCGCAAAGACAATCTTGTGCTGTTGTGGGATGTCACAACAATGCAGATTTAGTGGCTCGTTCTTGAGACAGGGACCTTTGGAAACCTGGACGTTTACTGGTCCTCCATTGGGCACTGTTGCTGCTCAGTTAGAGCAACACCATTTAATATTTTACTCAAGAATAAGCTAAAAGGATAATTTCATTCGTACCTGTTTTCTTAGTGGAGAGCTGCCAGGTATCATGGTAGTTCACCATCACATATCCTGAGCCTGCCTCTCCTCAGCACAGCGCAGAAGCGCGGTGACTTACTGACAGGCATTTCACAGCCAGCAGAAGGGATGGAAAATACAGAGGCTGTGGAGCCTGCGATGCTCAGACCTACTCTCAAGCCTGGTTTTCACTTCTACGGTGCAGAATAGATTGCCTGTGGGAAATACAGACAAAAATATCCAAAGTCATTAGTTATTCAAGGTCTTGGGCCCAACGGAGACAGCATTATAACATGCACAGTTTTTTTTCAATTTCAAACTAAGTGTCTATTAAGGAAAAAGTATCTTTAAGCACTTCTTTACTGGGGAGAAATGTCACTAACAGTTCTCTACTCCTCATCCCTGTGCTAAGTGTGGACAGCTTTCTTTTCTCACTCTTCTTTATGCATCTTCTCCTTTCTGCTAAGAAAATGCCAGAAAGTTTACCTGATCCAGGCAAAGAACAAGTGCAGGAACTCTCATTAGTACTTATATGATTTTATTTAGTATAGGAAATAATTCACCATAAATTATCTTGGAGTTGTGTTCAAGCATTGGTTTTCACAAATAAAAAATGAAGAAAAGTCTTGTCGACTGACACATACTCACATCCATTTAAAATTATTCATTTGGGGTTTTTTTAAGCAGCGTAGGCTGAAGTTCTTTTGTGAAACTACTACATAAAACCAGAAGCATTCCTGCCCGCTTGCATACATTATCACTCTCCATTAACAGAAGTGGTGTATTACAATCAGTCCTACTAGCACTCAGGAATCACTTGCATTCCATTATTAAAATTAATTATCGAAGTTTCAAGATAAGGGAGCTAACTCACCAGCTTCCTGCTACTATTCCACCCCCACCTTTCTGGGTGTATGTTGGATTTTTCAATCTTTTAATCTCTTGTACTCATGAACGGAGTCAAAACGGAAAACAATTTTCAAAAAAAGTCCTCAACAAATTAACGCCCCATACTTAGAGAACAAGGACATACAATTCAGAGTAGGAAATGTTTCTGAAGTCACTCTGTCTCATGGCTAAGTCAAGACTAAAAGGAGCCTTAAACTTCATTCTTCTCACTCACGTTGCCCAAACAAATGCAGGTAGTTCAGTTTATGAACTGCTCCGTATGAATCATTCCTGTGAATGTAACACCTCACAGTTGTGAAGGCACCATTACTATATAAAGATGATTTAACAATTGCTAAGAATTAACACCATAAAACAAAAAATAAAAATCAGGGGAAATACAACTTGTGGAATACTTACATTTCCTTTAGAAATGTAGTTAGGATGAAAACGAATATAAACTTTGCGCATTTCTCTGTTCCACTGGACCCTTTAGCGTCATATATATGAACAGGAAAAGTTCAAACTTATTTCCCATACGCTCTATATCACGTTGCAACTGCAACCCCCCGTGCTCCTCCCGTTTCCCAGGCTCACCAGCACCTTCTGATGTGACCCCGTGGATGCTTTTGTCAGCAACACGGCAATGGGTGCGGAGAGAAACACCACAAAATCAGACAGAGCAGGAAACGTTTTAAGAACAGAGAGGTGTGCTCAGACTCGACCCACAGAGAGCATATCCAAAAACGTGCCTTTGGGAACACCTGATTCCACGGAATACAGGGGACTGTTTTACTCCCTTGCTAGGTGTGCAAACTCTTAATATGGAATGAACACGTGTTACTTCCACTTTATTTTTTAACACACGGAATTTGACACTCCTTTGAGAGCAGTAAGTGAAAAAAAGTGGAAATTCCTTCGCTTGGATCAGGGTTTTAAAAAATAATTAACTTTTTTCTTCTTTTTTCAAAGGCATGAAAAATATCACTTAACACATTTAGGTATCCGATCTTTATGTTAATAGCATTTAAAAAAAACCCCACCAAACAAAGTACACATTCATGCCATTAGCCTGCTGGTTGTAAAGCATGCATGGTTGCAGGCAATCCTTTAAGCAAAGTTATAGATGGAACTGAAGATAAAGTGTAAGGAGACAAGCATCTAAAGCTCAGATGTTTCCAGGCTGTCTGCTGGTGTCCTTTCATTCATTCCATGGTGGACACAAACCACCATCAAACGCCTTCTCATTCCCTTATGTGACATTATTAGAGGAACCTACGATGGCTGACAAATTCAAATGTCAGGGTTCTCTTTCAACCTCAAGATCTGCTCGGCGATGCCTCGGGAGGGAGATCACTGCCACAGATGGGGACTCAAAATAAACATCAAATGCTTGTCTTTACAGGACAAAATAAGTAGGAATCCAAAGAACTTGCAAGCACATCTCACCATTTCTATCAATTACACAATGAAGTACAATATATGGCATTTCTGAACTTCCCACTGAAATGACCAGGTATTCAGCAGAACAACCCCAATCAACCAACTGAATAAAAACAACAAAAAACAACCCCAAAACACCGTAAACAAATTAAAAATACTGTTAACATAAGGTTTTGACCAATGCAGCCATTTTTTAAGTTTATAAATATGAAAGCATCCACAGTCCCCTTAATTACATAGGTATCCCTAAGACTTAATAAAGAAAATGGATTTAGGTCTTCCTACACAAGACAGAAATTTGACCCAAGCCCTGCCTACATAAGTTGACTTTTCAGTCCCACCAATTTCTTTTTTTTTCGGCAATATGTCACTGTCCATATGACATGTCAACTTTGCCTCAAATATAAACAGAAAAAAAGTCTCACAGCTTCTCTACAGTGACATTTATCATTCGTGCTTTTTGCTAGAGCAAAGACTGCTGTTTTCCCTTATTAAATTCAACTGTCCCAGCATTTTCAAAAAAGCACTTTATTGATAACTTCAAGAATAGCCCTGGACCCAGAATTATTAAGTTTGAACCCTTCATCTCTTTCACAACAGACTGGGTAACATATAATAAAAGTATATAACTGACTTATTTCTGAAAACTAGCATGATGGAAAGAGTTGCCCTATTTCTTTACCACCTGCAGTTGACAGGGAATAGCTGATTTCACAATGTCTTGTTTTCCAAACCAGAGCACACTGGTGACGCTGATGCACCTCCCTGCACAAAAGCCTGTCAACTGGTGCCCTCATAAACCCGGTCTGTTTCAAACAGGTACGTCACACCTAAGTTTGGCTTTGCAGAGTCAAAGAGCATTAACCAGACATGCAGATTTCCCCCCAGATGAAGTTATATGCTGTAATATAAACATGCTTAAGCCTACCTCCTACCAAACCATTTAACAATGACAAAAGGGGATCTTTAAACGTTCCTCATGTGTTTATTGTAAGTTACTGAAACAAAATAACGCCGGGAGAGTCATGTTCACCCTCATTGACACTGAAACATTTACTTTTCAACCAACCTCATACCATAACACACTATCACAATCAGCCTCTTCTTCACCAGTGTGATTTAAAAGGATTTATTTTTCAGAGAAAGCAAACCAAAGAACCGTGTCTTAGAAAGACGCATATTACAGCTAAGCAGACTTTGACCCAATTGACACTTACTAGCAATTTGTATACCCCCGAATTTATTTGCACTTCTCTAAAGAAGTGTTTATTTGAAAGGTAATCTAAAAGATTTGCCCATGGTCACAAGGAAATCAACAGCAGTCAAGGACAGAGAATAAATTTAAAGAGCCCCTGCAGTGTTAATTAAAATTATGCGGCTTACATGTAAAATTAAAAAAATTGGAATGTCACACTGCCAAAGCTCTTTCATAAATTTATCAGGGAAAAAAGTTTACAAAATAAATAGTAACACTGAGACTTTAAAATGGTTCAGATTATTCAAGAACAGTAGGAAATTGCAAACCTTGGAAAAAACCACAAGATTTCTTCATCTAAAAGCACCACTGCTAGAAATGTGGCATTTTGAAAAAACAAGCGTTCAGCACTAACAGTGATTAGAACTGCAAAGAGAAGCACTCTGAACAACAGACAGCATTGTCTTATTATTGTCCAGTTCTGCGACCAGCTGCACTAAAATAGAACATTCTCATTTTATATTTATTACATTTCTCTTTCAAAAAAGTATGCTCATAAAACATAAATTTTGGGCCAAAACAGACCTGAGGGCCTGTTAACATTGCTACTTTTTTAAAAAAAGCAAAACAAAATACCTAAATATTGTCTGTTTAATTAAATCTGTATCACAGAATTTAAACAGATAAATGACATGTAGCTTTTTTATTCCTTTACATCTACATACGGGGTTTCAGACCAATTCTTTCAGGTTATCTAAATGGGATGTTTTCCTACTGTACATTATATGAAGTGACAGAGGCAAATACCATTTCTCTACCAAAAATAATCTGCTTCTCACAGACATGGCAAGCCAATTCACAGCCACTTCCACGCCATAGATAAACACAGTTAACTCGTGAGTAGTGTACATGTAAACAGAACCTTCTGAACTAAAACTAGCTTTAAAACAAACCAACCAACCCAAAAACCCAACCAAAACCAAACCAACCAACCCCCACCAAAACCCTCAATACATGGTTTCACGTCATGCCCAAAGCTATATTTGATAGATTTATCTCACTGCATGAATTTAAAGGAAAAAAAAAAAGAAAGAAAAAGCCAAAACGCAGTATTCTGCACGTCTGATTTCTAGTGCCACGATTTCACCATAGGCTGAATTAATCATAAGTTATGGTAATTGTTAGTAGGAGAAATATTAAAGTTCCCTTAATATTTCATTATGCTGCCCATTCGGAAAGTGTCAGTGCCGAAATGGTGATCCAGAACTATGTCTGTGTTAACTTCATATAAAAACCCACCACTTTTACAACCATATTTCAATTTAATTATTGTACACAGGTTAACAAAAACGTATCACAAGTGAAACTAAACACTGGATTTAACAAAAATATTCAGAATGGTACAACACGTGTTCATGTTCTCCAGGAAATAATATTACAAGTGTTCATCTTAAGACAATTCAGCCACACTAGAGACAGAAGTTCTGTTAAAATGCAACTGTGGTCTACTAAGCCACTCATTTTAGCACTACAGAATATTTGAAGTCAGAGTCCTACAGCCAAGGCTTAAAAATCATTTAAGATTCAACCCCCAAAATGTCTTACAGTCAAAATGACAGTATTTAAAAAAAAACACAACAAAATAATCCCGAAACAATTAATTAAAAGGTTGTCGTATATAGTTTTATCCTCTTCATAGCACTCTCTATTCATACAATTGCTCGTATCATTGGTAATAGGGTCTGTACCTGGCTTGATCAGGGTGGTGTGGTCCAGGAAGCGGGGCCTGAGCAGGAGGCCCTTGCATCCTTGGAGGTGGAGGCGGCCCCCTTGGAGCTGGCCATATCCCTGGACTCATTCCCCCAGGCTGTGTGAAAGGGGGACTAAGAGTTCCTTGATCTTCACTGAACTGTGGCAAAGAGTTAGGATTATAGTGATGGGGAGGGGGTGCATTTACATTTACGGGGGGGCCCCCGTGCTGAGGAGGGGGAGGTCCTGGAGGAGGATGATTCATATATGGTGGCATCTGGGCAATTATATGTCCAGGTGGAGGGGTTATTGGAGGAGGAGCAGAGGTCATTGGTGGTGGAGGAGCTTGGCTATATACCATGTGAGGAGTACCTGCTGCCTGGGGAGGATGCTGCAGTGGGTGGCTTATTGGTGGAGGTGGTGGTGGGGGCGGTGCATAATGTTGCTGTGGAGGCATAATATGATGAGGGTGCGATACCACTGGTTGACCCTGGTACTCAGGATGATGGTGAGCAGGTGCGGGGGCTGGCGGAGGTGGTTCTCGAGCACCTGAATTTGAATCATCCTGAATGGGGACAGTTATTAAGTTGCTGTGTTTTCTGGTTGAAATGCGGAAGGTGTCCTGGCTGACTGGGCGAGGTGGCGGCGGAGCCATCGACAGCTCTGCAGGAGGCGCACGGATGTCTTCGTGTGGCTGGTTATAATGCTCGTGTGGCACATGCTGTAAAGGAGGTGGTGGCATCATGATGTGTTGCTTTGGCGGAATGTGGCTCATATGATGTTTCTCTGGTGGCATTATGAAACGCTCAGGGATTTCGGCAGGCGGCGGAGCAATAGGAGGATGTACAGGCTCAATGGGAGGACGAGTAACAGGCTTCCCAGCTCTCATGTGGCGGTGGTTGATGTGAGCTTGTAAGTCCCTCTGCGACAGGTAAGTTCTCTTGCAGCCCTGAACAATGCTACACATGAAGAGAGACCCTCGGACACACTGCTCGATTCGCTGCACAGGTTCATTACAGCTAAACCAGAAGAGAATATCAGTTTACTGTCATCACAGAGAGCTCAATCTGCTTTTTTTTTTTTTTCCTAAAAGTCCACCAGTTTACCATAATTACCCAAATTAGAACTGACAATTTTTTTCCTTTGATGTAGCAATAAAAGAAACATTTAATTGATTTTGAAGTTTATCTAGCTTTTAAGTCTCCAAACACAACTATGAAAGAACATAAAAATTTCATGAGGTAGAAATTTATAAATAGCATCACAAATGCCTTCTGTGCATTAAGACTTACCAAGAATCACTCTAAGTAAATTAAACTTAAGTCATTTATTCCTTTTCAAATTAGACCAATATCAGGTTATCTACACAAATACTTCAACAGCAAAGTAAACACTGTTCTCATACAATCCCAAAATATGGTATAGAAAACTAACCAAGCGGTGTAGTAAAGAATACTCTACTGCCTCTGCTAAATGGACATAAATAAGGACCATGTTAATACAGTATCTGAAATGAGATATTCAGTTATTTTCCTACATTTCCTTTAATAATAAATCTTGAGATAACTTACCCTGGACACATCTTGTCTCCTTTTTTCTCATGTAGTATAGCACAGTCATAGCAGAAAACATGCTTGCAAGGTATCTAGAGACCAAAAAAATTGCTCTGTTAAGACATTGGAAGTAAGAATCTATGTCATTTTGCAAAACACAGTTCCTCCCTCCAGCACACAATTTCTAATAATATAAGCAACTAAGCTACCTATGAGGTGAACAGGCACAGCAGTAGCTGCCAGTTTACAGCATCTTTGCACAGAAACTTCCTAAAAGAGTTTCCCTTGAGTTTGGGGTTTTTGGGGGTAGGTTTGTTTGGGTTTTCTTTCAAGAATTTGCAAAAACATACATACAAAAGTTTAAGTCTTGCAATAATACCAACACCAAACATTTACAGAAGCTGCATATGCAATCTACACTTGTCTTGCTGGCAAGGAAGGCATTTTAAAAACATTGACTGTCATTAAGTCAGATCCTGAAGCCTGTTACATCATGCTTAGGGATTTTGTTACAGTAATTTTAAAGGGATATAAAGGCAAACTGTTTTCTAACTTCACTAAAAGTCTTTTAATTGAGACAAAGAGTGTATTTTTAGAGCTAAGCCGTGTAAGGTCAAAACACACTGAACTTGAAGGTTTTTTTGTTGGTGATGGTGTTTTAATTTTTTTTTTGTTTAACGTTTTTCAAGCTCACTATATTAAATTAGGGAATAAAGTGAAATCAGCCAGACAGCTGGAACTAAAACGCTTCAGCAGTGAAGGCCCCAGTTCCATCCTGATACTCTCCTGCTGTTTATGCAGAGGCCTGCTGAAATCACTAACCTCTAGTACCCTCACAGAGGCACAGTAAAGTCTAATTTAACCTAAAGGAAAACCATGGCTGCATCTTCCACTGATAATTTCACTCACCATGCGTCCATACATTTTGATGGGCAATCCACACTTATCACAGAAATGGACCGGTGTATCATCCTTTTCCCCCAGCAAGTTTATCTGATAGGATAGAGAAGGGGGTGGGACAACAAAACCCAATATCACTAAAGATTCTCATTTCAATTATAACCAACACCCCCCTTATTTCTGAATTAGTTAAGAAGGAAGCAAAAGCACCACAAATGTGAGAAAGCAGAGAATGTATTTCTGGTCAGTCAAAAGTAATGGAAGCACTTTTATTCAAGGTATCTAGCAGGGTTACCTACAGTTTGGTACGATTCACAAAGACTCACAACTTCCCATTCATGACTTTACCTTATAGTCCCAAAAAATGGGTCCAGGGAATCTCCTTTGATTGCCAAACATTTCACCTCCTTTGCATTCGTATCGCTCCTCTTCGTTATAATCAAATTCTTCTGTGGAAAGAACAAAGCGAAGAAAGACGGGAGCCAACCACAACACTCACCTAATTGACACAGGCTGCTATTAAGAGTGTGTGTCACTCTATACTGAAATCATCAAGAAATGTGCAGCACTTCTTAACTGCTGGACCCAAAATACAGGCAAAATAGTAAGACAGCTTGTTTTGGAAACGTACACCATTTAATCCCTATAGTGCAGCAGTACCAGCAAATTTGAGAAAGCTTGCACTTGGACAGAACCTTGGATTCCAAGACTGATTAAAGTCTTGAATGAATAATAACATGCTTGAATATACTAATATTCTTGCTGAATAATAATATGCTTCCCTACTACAGCTCTACTATTTATATTAATTTACCTTCATCACCAGCTTGTGTCTTTGAAGGCATCCTGTTCATATTTCTTGGAGTTCGAGGTGCAGGTTTGGTTTTATTGGTCTGTTTTGAGATAAGCTTTATAGGGATTCTTCTACGAACATCAAGACCACCCAATGATCCTGAACTATTTGTTCCTTGCAAATCATTGTCTATGAAAGAAAAAAAAAGTTTATGTAATTTTTCATCTATGTAATAGTTTCTAAAGAGGCTAAATCTTAACAGAAGAGTTTTAAAAAGATAATTTTTAAAGCTTTTTTTGAGACTCATACAACATATCAAAGTTTAATCATTAAATATCTTCACATACAATTTCTTCTACAAGTCAAGTCACAAAACTGTATTGGGAACAACCATGATTTTAGGAAATCTAGTTCTAAAAGTAAAGCTATTTTAAAAACTTAGCTAGTCTGTCATTTCTCCACACAGGAAAAAAACACCCCAAAACATTAATTGTACAGGTCCTCTCACAGCGTGAATAGTACTGAAGAGTCAATTCTTTGTCCAACCTCGACAACATAGAACTTAGGAGACAAGGTAATTTTTATAATTTTTGTAAATTGTTTATTAAAGTTGAAAGGAAACTAGTTTCCATCTTGACATATCAACATCTTGAATTATCACTTAGAAATTTAGTATAAAGTATCACAAAAATATTGGTACTTAAGAGTATGCAACAGTATCCTTGCTAAACTGAAAAATATTGTTCTCCACTACGTAACAGAATTCTCTTTGACCAGATTTAAATCTGAGTAGCAGGGCAAAAGAAGCAAGAAACAGCCTGCCACATGCATCAGCAGATACAGGCTCCAAGAGCTACTCTAGAGGGGGTGCTGCAACACGCAACACCAACGACGGGGGTACAACTCCCTCAATTTCCAGTGAGTCCACCTTAACCTGCTGAATAACATCTCATTCATAGAAAAATAAAGTTATATCCTTCACGAAACTACCCAGCTCACTTTTATTTTAATTGAAAATGGGACTTTGACAGGTGTTTCAAAGCAGGACATGCTCAGCCTTGAAGGAGTGTGCCACAGCCACCAAAACCAGGAACTGTGACAAAGTTGCAAATTGGGACTGTTCCCTGACAATCACTTTATCTCAAAATCAAGACCCCTCAATTTCCTCTGATAGATTAGATGTATTTATTCCTCTTAGCACCATGGTTGACAGGTTTCATTCTAAAAGGCAATATGCAAAAAGGCAAAAACAATAAGGTTTTTACTTTTGTTTACATGTTGCTTTTGTTTAGGCCTCCTGTTGGTGCAACAGATGACCCAGCAAACACACAACTACAACACCAGGCTTCCCCAGAGACTGCTGGACTAGAACATCAGAGATAATAATGTTAAAGCTGTCTAATTCCTACTTTTTTGGGAAATTGTGTTTTCTATCAGAATACAAAAAATTGCAACACAACAGACCAGAAAAAGTCTCTACAGGACCTCAATCCATTTGCAAATAGGGATAAACAAAACAAATTAAAAACAAAAAGCAAAACCAAACAAAAATACCCCTTGTGTATTAGCTGTCAATAAGAAACAACTAAATTCTGATACTTTTCTTCCATCTACCTTTGCAAGCTAGGAATATTTACATGAGTTAGCTGCTCAACTAATCCAAATGAGCAAGTTTATTAGTCACAAAAGGATAATAAATTCCAGCCTGTGTAAGCAGAACTAGCAGGATTAAGCCCAGGAAAAAAAAAAAAAAAAAAAAAAGAAAATAATACCAAAATTGTTATGACTACTTAGAGAAGCTCTAATTAGAGGTGATGCATCCTCCTGATTTATCAACATCATCACCTTAAGTTTTATTTTTGCACTTAAATCGCTGGGTTTTTTTAATCATAAATACAGTTCAAACACTATAATCTTACATATAAAATTTTATAATGTGATCTTTGCTACGGGGAAGAGAAAAAAAAAACAAAAACAAACAACTTAACAAAAAACCCATGTCCACTCATCTGTTCACTGGACTACACCAGCACACCAACCAGCAAAGTATCAAAGCTACAAAACCAAATTTAAACACAGGAGAAAGTTTCCGCTCCGCAGCACAACCACCCAGCCAGAAAACACGTTATCGCCACCGATCTCGGGAAACGCAGCGGCCAAGGAGCGCCCCTCCGCCACGCTACCGGCTGCATCCACCTGCCGCAGGCCCAGGGGCTCCGGACGCACCGCAACCCGCCCCGGGACGGGAGAGGGGGCTCCGGCGGCGAGGCGTCCCCTCAGGCCGGCGGCTGAGCCCCGCTGGTGGCGGCGGGACGCGGCCGAGCGCCGCCGCGTCAGGCTCCGCCAGCCCCGGCGCTGACGGGAGAGACCAGGCCCCGCCGCGCGGGCCGCGGGGAA
>NW_015094506.1:43704491-43731079 GCF_001431845.1 Calidris pugnax
CGGCCCCGCCATCGCGGCGGGACGCTCGCTCCCGACGGGCTGCGCGATAAGGCCGGGGGAGGAAGGTGCGGCCGGCGCGCGGTGCCTGCCGGGATGGCGGCGGTGGGACCGCTGCCCCCTGGGGGGTGTAGTGCCGTGCGCACCGCGCCTGCGCGCTGCCGCCCGGCCCGGCGGCCGGGGAGATGGCGGCGCCTGAGGCCTGCCCCCTCCCTACGGGCCGCCGCGGGCTCTGGGGGTTCCTGACTCGCGGGGAGCCGCTGCGGGCCCAACTCCCAGGCCGCAGCGAGGACGAGCGGTTGGAAATAGGCGTGGCCGACGCTGCGGCTTCTCGGAGAAGGGTGACATTACAATTGAGAAGGGTCTTGCCTGCTGAGGAGCCGCCAAAGCGCTGCCCGCCGGCGGGAGGGCAGCCGGTGTGGAGCGGGCTTCCCAGAAATCGGGACAAGTCCCAGCCCGCACCGGGCTCTCTCCGCTGCTGGTGGTCAGGCTGCGGTTTTACCGGTGAAAGGGCGGATTCCTGGCGATGGGTGCTGCAGAAGTGCCAGTGACTCCGTGAGCCTTCACTGCAGCAGAGCTCCCCGCCTCGTGTCATTCCCACAAACACCGCGTCTTGTGAATGCTGTGTGATTGCGTGGGGTATTGTCTCGATCCAGTGCTTCTGTAGCACTGAAGAAAGGAAGGGAATATAGATACGATTAAATCCCAGGTTACAGGGTAGAAAGTGGCCTCAAGCAGTCCTTCCACAACCCTGAGGTAGGGGCGACTCGACTCCACCCACTGCTTCACTGAAAGCCTCCAGGATTGGGATCTTGTCCCTGCACTGTCTCCCATGACCTTTACAGCTTTTACATGTAAAAGCTGTCATTTAACCCTAACGTTTCTTGTCTTATCCCCACAAGGCAGAGAGAACACGTTTTTCCTTTTGTCTTTGTTGTTCCTCAAAGGACAAACCCAAGGGAGGCGTGATGCTCATCCCTCCATAATATGCTTTATTTCCCCATAGTAAAAATTCACAAAGAGGAGAGTTTAACAAAAAAACCCCAAACATAGAGATGCATAGACCATGTTTTCAGTGTGGACAACTTTTATTTTCTAGTTAACAGATAGAATTATTTTTAAAATACAGCTTTTTTAAAAGGATAAAAAACTTAAAATATATCTCCAAATTCAACACCTGACATGCAAAGACAGAGTAGTAATACTCAAAACGCATACAAAAATACCGCTTCTTCATTCTACTCAAAGATAAGCACGGCTAGTCGCATTACTTACGGATGTTTGAATTAGTATAAAATTGTACAGAATTTTATCTTCATTGAAAGATCCATTATTTGGGTATCCTTCATTTTGATGGATACGCACATAGAAAATTAAGAAGCACGTACCCCCTGACCCACTGAGAAAGGTATTTGAATGCCTTTTGCCTCTTACCATTCTGTGTGACTGTAGGCTTTGTGCAATGCTTTTTTTCAGGAAAAGTTGAATATTTTGTGCCAGTTAAATTAAGAACAAATGCAGCCATGCCTTGAAGAAATATGCAGGCCAAGAATTAAGTGCATTGCATCATATTTTATCGCAATTAATTCCAGACAAATGTCATATTTGGAAAGGAAACTGGAAGACTGTTGAATGTTTAATTGCTTTTTCTAAATACCTGTGTGGACAAGAACTGGAGAAGTTTCAAAAAATAACCTAAGCCCACATTTCTGTCAAGTAAGAATCTATACTCAAACTTCACAGTCCAGATTTTCTCTTGAGGAAAAAAAATACTCGGTGCTATAATTTTTAATACCATCTTTTCCATAGTATGTGTTTTGCATAAAAAAATTAGATGAATGTTCACTTATCAGTCTCAGGTAGGGTATTTTACTTTTTATATTAAATGTACATGCACTTTAGAAAAGCAATACAGCTTCTGAGAGACATGCTTCTGGCCGTGTCCTCCACCGCTGTGTGCTGTGTGCGCTGGCACCAGTGGCTTATGTTCAGGTTAATGTGAGCTGGGGCCACAGCCCGACAGGGAAATTTTGTCAGTAATTTTGCCTGCATTCGGTTGGGAAATGGAAGGAAGGGGTGGGAATTAGGACAGGTAGCACTAAAAGCGTTGAGTTTTCAAATCACAGCCTGAGCCTAAGCATTAGTGTAACTAGAAACGAATACTCCCATCTGAGGAGGTGCAGATCAGTCTCATTTGCCGCTTAAACACGTGCCTCATTCTCAGCTTGTGGCAATGCCAATCTGACCCACAAATGGCCTATGTCTGTTTGTAAATACAAACCTGCGTTTTTGCTGGTTTGGGCTGGAACATCAGTGTCATCTAGGTTGAAACCTGGATTGCATTTGAAATGAGAAACTTCACAGACTGTCACGAGGACTGAAGTTTTTGCCTTAATTGGAGAATAAAGATGTCAGTCTGGTGGTGTTACCTACTATGCAAGGTGTGGTACAACTGACTGAAGGTTATAGGATTTTTTTAATTGATTTTGATGGGAGTTCACTCAGGTTCTTAGGACAGAATAATTTATGTAGTGCTTAGCTTTTAACCTGAGATTTTCCTCTAACATTACTTGCAGCAAAGGTCTTCTCTGTGCAGTGTGATATAGGAAAATTTCTCTGACATAATCAAACAAGGAGACTTAAGTATGTGAACATATTGAAGGTAATTAGCCTGCATTGTGAAACTTGTATCTGGACATTTCTTAGACTTTTGTTATTATTTATTCCCTCACCATGCAGGTGTTTGGGTTTTCTTTTGATTAAAAAAAATAATGTAGTGCTAAGAATTTTAAGGAAGCAGTCTGTTTTCCATCAAAACACATTTATTCTTCATGAAAAGTAAGAGCACTGATTTCCTGCCTTTCTATTTTATGTAGTCCTAAAGTAAGGATTGGAGTTTTGCAGAACAAATCCTTTATCTTTTGTAAATTATTGCACTTGTGCATTATGGACTGTCAAATTTAAAGAACAGCAGTGGTTTGATGTAGAATATTAAAAGAAAAAATATGCTATATAAAAATATATTCATAAAACTAAATAAGCTCCTATATTCCATTTTAAAAACCCCATAAACCTGTATACTAGGCCACATTCTGACTTTCTTATTTGCACTCAGTAGCAGCCAGTTCTACAGATTCCATTAAGTACTTGGGGACAAAGGTTTTCCTTAATCTAATTTATGTCATCATCTACCTCTTGATGAAAGATATGTACCCTAGCCAAAATAATCCTCTCTGCATACTTCATTTTAGGGATGACCATTAATAGTAGTGCATGATTTTCTATCACAGAATTAATACAGAACTAACGAACCCATATCCAAGGGTCTTTTCTATTGAAGCTTCTCCTATTTAAAGTTTTGTAGTAGTTCAGTGCCGTTTTCTGTTCATGTGACTGTTTCACTGTCACCTGTTTCAGTTATCTAACAACCTGCAGCAATTTAAGGAACTGCTTGGAAAAAATGATGATGATGATACAGTCTTCAAGACTTGTCAGCACGTATGCTCACACTAACATTCTAGAAATGCAAAGCCTTGGCCAGCTGGAACTCCTGTCCTTTCACTAGGCGTTGTACAAATACAGAGCAAAAGGTTTGCCATCCAAAGATTTTGGTCTCTTCAGCTCTCCTGGGCAGATCACAAAGCATCTTCTCGTCCTATACACACCAATAAAACAGCATAATGCACCCCTGCCTCACTAGTCCCAAAACTGAGTACGTCTTTCGTAATAGTCTTCTGATTTTTTTTATCAATATATCATATTGGAAAGTGCTTGCTGAATCAAGGTCCAGAATAGTTCCAGGGTAACCTTAGCTAAAATTTAGAGATTTCTAGAGATCTATATCATTCGGACAAACAATCAGGGTTTTCTTCAAGTGCAAAGATTGGTTTCATTGCAGAAAATGCTTATATAGTACTGGTGCATAAATATTGCTGTGAGTTCACAGGGAAGACAGTACCAGCAGTCCGTCCTCATGAAGCAAGTCTGCGCATCGCCTAAGGAAATAATTTTCAAAAGGTGGAGAGAAACAGGCCGTGGTTAGTTCTGAGTACGCACCGCTTGGAAAAATAAAATATTTGTGTATGGGTTAACATAAAATTACCAAGTTCAACCTGGCCTCAGTGAAAGTACAGAGAAAATAACTGTTCTGAGCCAGCGTCCCTCTGACTTGTGTCTGCATTGGACAATTCAGTCAGGAAGCTGGAGGTCTGAAGGTTACAAGCCCTCACCTTCAAAATGTGGCTACAAAGGTGCAGAATAGAAACCTTTCAGAACACCCTTTGACCTTGGATTGGTAGTTTTGTGCCTGACTTTTTTCTTATTTAATGACAATAATATAAATATCTAAGCAATCCTATGAATAGAAATCAGGATTTGAGTCTTTTGGCCCACAATTCCCAAATGCTTCTGTTACAGAATCATAGTGTCTTTCTAGCTTTTTTAATCCTTTCTGCACAGTGACTTAGGAGTGGAAAGCACTTCTCCCCATATTAGTGATAAAGAATAGTATTTGTGTCTCTTGCAATATTCATACCAACCAAAAAAGGATCAATCAGGAGCACCAATTATCACGATCTACTTACCAAGCCCCGACGAAGTTTGAAAGGCTTTTTCTTAGGGTCTCGGTTTCTCCTCTCACCAACCTGCCTTCCAAGCTGACCTTGCCCTTTCCTATGGGACTTCATGCTATGGTGGAAACTATGATGCAGGGTGACGCTGAGAACCTCTGCCCAGCCACAACCTCCTCTTACCTACTTGCCTTCAGGGACCTCTACCTCCCACATGCGCAGAGACCTTGCTGCCATGTTTTGCTGGAGCGTGACAGAGAGAAGGGTCCGAGCACACCTCCAGCCCCTGTCCATTCCTACTGCTGGGGCAGAGAGGCCAAGCACAGGGCACTACCCCATTCAGACAGGGAATTCAGGATGGAGACTAGTGCTACAGTAGCATAATAGGAGGGACAAGTAATAATCATGCCTTTACCTACATGGACTGTTAAAATGCTTCCAGGGTATTGATGCATCACTAGTTTAATCCATCTCAGGCTATAAAAGGGCATTTAGCCCAATTTTTCTGAATAACTGGCCTGTGTGCTGCAGTTATTTTACCAGTAAGAGCTACTTTCGTTTCTGGCAGTATTCTGTAAATACAGAATACCATGGTATTTCTTTAATGGACTTGTATTGTTGCATGATGGTTATGTTCAGCACACTGCTTTGCTGCAGCTGCCTGTAAAATGTTTAGATTGTGCAAGAAGATGCCTGCTGTGTCAAATGCAGCGATGAAGGGGGAAAGTTTGCCCTAATTTTGGACTCGGGTGCCTCAAGCCTTACCAAGTTTTCTCTTAGGCACCTCACTCATGCCTGTGTAAGGCACAAGTAGTCCTAAAGTGACAGAGATCAGGAGGTGCTTTGCACATACAATCTACTACATCCCCAAAAGACCTCAACTTCCTTCAGTAAGAACTGACAGCCAGGGGCCCAAACAGGATATTTATTTATGGAGAAGGAAACGGGTGAGGGCTCAGTTCATCCACCAGCCTCTCACAGCATGACTCAGTGCAAAGGAATAAAGCCAGCAGTATTCTGCAAGTAATAGACACAGTCAGTTTTAAAGTGCATACCTCTTCCTGAACATCAAGTTCATCATCAGGACGGCTTGTTTCTGTGAATTCTATGGGTTCTTTAGACTCCTGCATGAGTGAAATCTTGGTAGAAAGAAATCAAGAAACATGATGAGTTACGCATTGTCCATATCATTGAAATTTATCTGTTACTCTGAAGTACCTTAATATAACTTCCCCAGCTCGCAAGAGGAACTTAAATGTTGGCAAGCTTTTAGTCCTGCCTCTCCTGATATGCCTAGTTGGGGCTTGTAAAAATAATAAAAGCAGAGGAGATTTCTAAACTGCTGTATGGCTTTGTCAAAATGTTAATCTTGATTATAAGACAGGACAAAACTTCTAGATCCTGGGTAGTAAGCAAAAATTATCAAAGAAATAAGGGCTCCATCCCAGTTATTTAACAGTAATATTAATTTTAATTACTATTTGTTCATAATACTATAATAGCAATTGCTAGGAAGGAATTGTGGTGAAAAGACAGGAGAACATTATAAGGCCATTTGTCTAATGTGGGCCCACATCTTTAAACACTACAGAATGTTTTGATTATCTCAAAAACCCCAGAATACACCTAGGAAGTGCACAGAGAAGGGCAGTAGGAATGAACACTAGCATGGAACAGCTTCCATGCACACTCACACCAAGTAGAATGGGACTCTTCAGCTTTGATCAGAGGTAAATGAAATTATTAATAGTGTTGATTAAGGGAGCGGGGAATGACTATTCCTTGCAGTTAACAATCCAGAAATCACACGGGATTAAAACAAATGGGGAATATTTGTCATGTAACACATTCAAATTACAGAACCTATTGCCACAGGATAGTGTCAAGCTAAAACATGTATAGGGGTTCCAAAAGGAGTATGACAGACACATCAAAGAAAACTCCATCTGCAACAACTAATATATTGGTCCAAATGCAACCTCCAGCTGAGGAAGTTCTTATGCTGTCAGTTGTCAGAAACTAGAAAATGTGTCTTAGGATTAAATATTCTCCATAAGTCCTTTTCTCCAGTTCTTTTCTCTAACAAGATCCTGGGATTGACAGACCTTTCCTTTGAGCTAGCAAAATATTCATGTACTACAGAAGCTGTCCAGTTTACTGGACTCTCACTTTGTCTGTACTACAGCTCTATGTCTAGTTTTCAAATGTGCCGTGCTGTAATGGAAATTGCAAGACTGAATGCTAGATGATAGAAGGAAGGGAAACATACTACAGAATGTCCTTACCTTCTCAAAGACGGGATCCTGGTTGTCACTGTATGTCATTTGATTCCTTATGTAGAGCACAGCATCATGGACAGTCAAGAAGAATATGTCTTTTCTGACAATGTCATCAAAGAAAGCACTCCGTTCCAGTTGAGATATAAGGTTGTCTGAATAAAAGAAAGTCAAATCAATCAATTGATCATAGCTTTGTCTTTACTTTTACTTTCCATATTTCCTTTAAACCCCACCATTCTTTGTGTCCCACTGCAGCCCACCATGTTTATCAGTGTGATAATTCAAATCTTTATTAGAACAAATGCTCCCATAGACACATCTAGAGATCCCTTTTCATCCCTTCTTATCTTCATTTTATTCTTTGCATGAGTGGTAGTAGAAATATTTGGATGTTTACCTTGATATGAAGCAAAGTATACTCTCACATCAATTCTCTCAAACTCTCTAATTATCTAAAAAAATAAAAGTTTGCAACAAGAACATAAATAAATAAAGTCTGTAAGGAGAAAATACATATATGTATATATGTCTATATATGTAATGTATAGGCACACACACACACTTGATCTGTTTCTGAGTGTCTTCATTTCAAATTGTATGTTCTGTTCATTCATCATAAATAAGGAACTGTGATACTTTTTGCTATACTTAAAGATCCAGTAGGTCAGTACCTGGTTCCTGAAGTGGTCTGTCTTTGACTGTGTAAGTGGAACTATCAATTTTACACATACATACATTGCTGCCCATTAAGATCCTCATTCTGTTCTCATTATATGAATAATCATGTCTTTTCAAGTAAGAAACACGTGGGCCTGAGCAAGCTTTATTTCCCACTGTGTATGCGTGATATACAATCTCTCATTGGCACTTGCAAATTTTTTTACACAGATTTTTCCCTCTTGCAGTGCACCAGATGGACCTGTTCTTGGACGAAAAAGCCACATATGGAAAGAGTAATGTTTGTGGACCCCATATCTCTTCTGTATCAGGAGTGGGAACTGAATCAGAACTAGCCAGAAGGCTGAAGTGAGGCACACAGCATTCTTGTGTTTCAGTTAGTTAAAAGGTAGGAAACTGGATTCTAACCCTGGCTCCTCGGTGGCAGGCAAGTCCCTTAGAACAGTATTTTCAGAGGTGATTGGTAATTCCATCCCCTTCTGTTCATTAATAAGCTAAAGTAAGATGTGGTTTATAGATAGGCTAAGCAGTCCCAACTGCAAAATGAAGTTAATGAAAGCCGCAATCTGAACATACAAAGTACCATAAAAGACTAAAGATTGAACAATCTATTCCTACACACTTGTATCTAAGCACCAAAAAATAATGGAAATACTTGGCCTTAATCTCTTCACCTCACTTCCCTTTCCCTAAACTGGGAATATTATCACCTTATTACATAGTGTGGTGTTTGAAGATGAATTAATGAATGTTGATGAAGTGCGCTGGTATTAGCCACAAAAAACCCTATAAAGAAATGAGTTTTTCTTCCTGCCTTCATAATTTAAATAATATGGAATGAATAAATAAATCATGTGGCTAAAGACTGAAAAGTGATGGTAAGATTAAATTTTTACTACCTCTGTGTTGAATGAGCATCATCCTGTGCCCAGATTAAAGCAGGAGGCATGTGGAAAGAAAATATATAACTAAAATATTTCATAACATATGCATACAAGGGGTCCACAGTTCTAATTTTAGAGTGCTTGACTATGCAAACTTCATATTGTTCTTTTAATGCATCTTTTGGAATTTTTTTTTCACCTAAAATACGCACATACCAATATTCTACCTCTTGCTGTATAAGTTTTGCAGGTATTTTTCAACAACAGACTTTTAAAATTACTTTCAGCTAACAGCTCTTGATTTACATCTACTTACATACTACTACATTTACATACTACTGACTAGTTTCATTTTCAGGGAACACCAGAAAAAAGTGCACTTACGGTTTTTATTGATTTCACGGCCACAATATCCAAGAATGTTACTGCTCCAAAATCAAGAATGAGACTGTGGATGGGCACTTTGGGGATGTTTACTTTGACTGGGAGTTCTGAATTCCAGTCCACCTGTATCTCTACTTCTTTGGTGGGAACTTGAAGATCTTCGTTGTCTTCAGGTTCCTCATCAGGCTCAAAAGCTTCATTATTAATACCAGGCTCGCTGATAATGCCATTCTGATGTGCAGATAATATATGGAATATATGGAATATGGAATATATCATGGAGAAAGTTTTGGAGTTACAGGAAATACTTCCCTCTGATACCTTCCATTTCAGGAATGAACAAGACGGATACTTGTGACCAGTATCCCCTGCTCCCAACCCCTAGTAACGTGGTTAGCATAACTAATGCCACTTTATAAGGCAAGCAGCCATTCTCTGTGACTAAGCAGGTCATGTATTTGTTCCCTTTCCCCTCATTCTCAGACCTTGAAGGTCCTGTGAACCAAGCAGACAAACAGATTTCTTCTTCCCCTCCCTACCAGCCTCAAGATTCCTGGGTACCAAGCTGATGACTCCCTTCCTTGCCAGCCTTGAAGGTCTCAGGCACCCGGCCAACTAGGTGTTGTTAATGACCCTGTCACAGACCAGGTAAGTGTAACAGCACACAGCGCACTGTCCGTAAAATCAAGCAGTTGCAAGTCCTAAGTGGGGAATTGGACTGGAACTGCTGCTGGACAGTGAGACCCATGAAGCCTTGGTGGCCAGGGACACCTGTACCATCATCCGCTTTCTTTGAGGACTGGGAGAGTGACTTGTCTTCTTTTATGTGACATTTGAGTCTAGATTATGATTGTTATACTGATACATCAAACCATGATTAAGATCTGACCCGATCTGCAGAGGGTCCAGGTGATTAGAAACCGTAAGTTAAGGTTCAGGTGATTAGAAACTTTAAGTTGTATTATAAATTCAGTATTAAACCACTTATAAATTGCACTACATTGATTCTGTTTGTAGAAATCCTGTACCATTCTAATAATAAATTCTCGGCTATACTAATCGTAACATCCTGTTAAGAAAAATAAAACTTTAATTGTAACTACAATTTAGTGCCATCATCGTTCTGCCAAGGATCCCTAAAAGAACTGGTCTGTCCCTTTAGTCTTGGGTGACAATACTGCATCCAAGAATTTAAAGAAAAACAAGATAGAGCACATTACCTCCTCCTCTGTGCAGTGTATTTCCTTTCCTCTTTTTTTCTTTGTTAAAAGAGCATCTTCCTGCAAAAAGGCCACTATCCAGAAAAATAAATACCTCGGAGCTACTCCCTCCCTCAATAGCTTTATTTCTACGAGATATTTAAGACCAGTGCTTTCAGATTTGAATGAGATTTACTATATATGATACCATCGTAAAATGGCCAAAAGCCGGAGTGTCACATAAATGAGCATTTAACTGCACCATAAATTGTAATATATACAGGAAATACTGCATCCTGCACTGAGAGCAATGACAACAGAAAACCCATTTCTAACTTCCAGCTCTGGAGATTTAATAGGTTGCCTATACCTATCCACTCCTACAAGCATTTAATTACTGAAATATACATTCCATATTCAGAGGAACGTATGCTGCTTTCTTTAAAGATGATGTGGAAAGCTACGTCTACCAGCCAACTGATACAGCCCACCTCTGCATAGGAAACTGCAAACAGGAGCATGTACACGTGAAAGAGCCAGCACTTTTACTGCACAGAGACAATCTGAGGTGCTGAGGGGTAGAGGTAAATTCAGGGAATCTCCTGCTTCCACTCCTGTTAACACTGTGACTGTCACAGCTGCTTGAATCTGTGGGGTCTTTGGCAACAGGTGTACTACTCTGCTAAGTCTCCTGCAGGTCCCAGATTTCCTGCCATAATAATAAGTCTCACTTTTCCACCTTTATTTTAAAGATGAGGAAAGAGGAACTCATAATTAAGACTAAAGGAATAACCTGTAACAGTAATCACTGGAGAAATAATAGAAAGAAAAAAAAATAGGTTTACCTTAGTAGCTTTTAATTTCCCCTTCTTGATTAGCTTTTGTATCTTCCTCAGTGCTTTGAGTCTCTTATTATATACCTTAACTGCATCAAATCCCACCTACAGAAAAAGGATCAAAATTATTTAATTTTACCTAAATATAATCCTGAGAAAATCACACAGACAGTTAAGAAGAACCAAAACCATTACATATCACTTACTGTAGATTTGAGGCTGCTTTTCAGTCCATCGATGTTAGCATAAAAAATTGGACTTGAAAACTTGAGAATCTTCACACCTTCTGGTTCTATAACCTATTGCCAAAGAATAGTATAGTTAAACAGCAACAATGGTATTTTGGCTAATAAGAAGCAGTTTAACTGTTTCAACAGTTCAGCTATGCATATAATTCACAAAAAATGGCATATTTTTGCTGATAATTGAGGTGATTCAGTTTTTAGAAGCTTACAGTCCCAGCATGCAATATGACACAGCAATCTGGATCAAGGTGAGGAATTTAATGCTGAAACTTATTATCTTTGAGCACTCCACTTCCAAATTCAAGTTACCCATGATATGCAAGGCACAACTTCATCTTACTCTGGCTTGTAGAGTGAAGGGAAACAGCTCAGCGATGACTTACGTTTTTGTAGTCCTTGACCTTCTTGTAGATGTCTGTGCCAGGAATGTTTCCAAAGCCACCCCATGAAGGACTAACAGAAACAAAAAGACAGTGAAGGTAAACATCATACTTAGGCATTCACAGAATTTAAGAGATCACTGCATACAAACTGTCATAGACTCTGGTAGTCTGCTCTCTTCTACCAAACTAATAGCCTCGTTGGAAAAGTGTTGTATCTTTGTCTTGTGTCGCTGTGCACAGGTCTTTTTCAGAATTGCAGTGAATAGTCCATTTTAAAGACAAGGTACTTTGCTCTCAGCCTACTTACTGCACCATTTCTATGTAAAGCTGAATGAATAAATTGTTCCATTTGTTTCCAAAATCAGAAAAATGTTTTAAAAGCAGATTAGTTTGGTTTGAATGAAAAGATAATTTTTTGACTCCGAAAAAAAAATTATAACTTTTTTCTTTTCAAATCAACTGAAACAATGCATTTGCAGTTTTTTCAAATAACTGAAAACTTTTTGTCCAACCCTTTTAATTTTGATTTCAGTCAATAAGAAAACAAAAATCTTTTGCAGTCTCCAAATATATTTTTAACAGTTGGAGCAAATTGTTTTGAAGTTTGTAAAGCCCCACCTCCCTTTTATATTTTGATTTCACAAATCTGAGTTGAATTTGGGAATGTTATTTGAGAACCTTCAAATTCCATTTTTTATAGTCTACTATTCTGTAATAACTTTTGCAAGGCTTTTTTTTGTGTGCATATGTTGACAATGAAACTATCCTTTGGTATTGCTAGTGACCATACTCCCTGGACCTCAGGCTGAAGGAAAGGAGTTATGTTGTATTTTCAGAGAAAAGATCAATGGAAAATAAAAAGATGGCCAAGGAAGATTCTGCAAAGCCACCTTTTCTCACCATTCCACTACCATATGTTCTTTGAGCAGCAACAAATGAGCCACAAACACAACATTTTGTCTTATTCTCATGCTTTCTCTTCCTCTTCTTTCACAGGCATACAGTCAGTCTTGCATAAGCAGTAAGTGAAAAGGTTATTGGCATGTGCAACATACTGTAGTAATATTACATGCTAAGAGTTACTATAATGATCAATTAATTACAGAAGCCATTCATGCATCTTTTTGTATTTGATCTGGAATGTTCCTTTCCCTTTCCAGAATGCAGCTATGTGGGTGCATAAATAACATAGGGCTAAGTACCCCACATGGTACAGAATAAATACTGATAAAATAAGGCATCTTCTTTTTTATCAGCATAATTAAATGGTAGCACACAAACAGTGTTTTGTTC
This sequence comes from Calidris pugnax, assembly GCF_001431845.1. Classification (NCBI taxonomy): domain Eukaryota; kingdom Metazoa; phylum Chordata; class Aves; order Charadriiformes; family Scolopacidae; genus Calidris; species Calidris pugnax. Next base: position 43,717,238 of record NW_015094506.1, read on the forward strand.
TAAAGAATAGATTTTTTCCATTTTAAAATTTATGTAAACCCAGGCAGATTTTCTGCCACAAATCATTTTGCTTTTCAGCATATTGTCTTCCTTTTTCATGGCATAACACTAATAATTCTTTCTGATCCTGTGTTACTTACAACTGAACTCTCAGCACAACTGTCAGCAATCCAAACAGAAGGCCAGCAAGTAATCCCAAATCAAGTCCCAGAATGATGGATGCTACACATGTAAAAACCCAGATCATCTGGAGAGGAAATAACAAATATAAAGTCTCTTAATTAAAACATATAACTCCTGGTCACACTAAAGAATCACTAGACCAGACAACAGGAGCAGAAGAAGAATTTAACTTTGGAGATGATCATAACACACTGGCAATTACATGCCTTCGTACAAAAGTCATCCTCCAGGATGCTTCTATCCATCACCATCTTACTCACACAGTTACCTTTCTAGGAAGTAAGTCTTTTTAACATAACAACATTTTTCAAGGATCCAGTTACTTTGGTGAAATTAAAGGGGACGCAGTTAACCATTGCATTTTCTTTCTGATGGTGGCAGTCCTTGTTAATCTTTCTTTAGAAATTGGAAAGAATTTATTTTCCTAAGATGTAAAATACAGTAAGATGCCCCACCTGCAGACATATAGAGAGGGAAGGGGGTTCTTCAGTGGTATCCAAGAATCAGAACTGTTCCAAAGAGAGGCATTTCATATTAACAGGTTGATGGCACTCTCTAAAGTCTCCACTGAATATTCAAGCAGAACAGTTGAAGTGGGCTCCTCAGTTCCTCTCTACATCACTGCCCAGGCAGAACATGCAGTAGACCCAATCATACAAAAAGCTGAGTTCCCACACTTCTCACTGAGACCAGTGGGAACTTTTACCTATAAAGAGGACTAGTGAATTATTGACTACAAAATTTCAGATCTACCTGAGGCAGGTACTGCCCAATGACATACACTGTAAAAGCTATGCAGAGTAAGGACTGTACGGAGAAAATACTTTCCGTGCAATCCTTTCCTGCCCTATTCCACAGAAAACAATAGTTAGAGATGTCAGCAAGTACTCTGAGATATGGTTATGTGATTTGTAAGAGTGTTTATCTATCACTTAGCATGCCAAATGTATCCATACTCTAGCTTGGATTAATCTTGCTACAACAAGAAAACATATTTTCTGAGGACTACCTGAGATTATCCAAAAGGGATGCTGATGTGGTAACAACATAAATGAATTATTAAATGAATTATTAAATGGGTCAGCTTTTCTGACCCATTTAAACTGTGCAAAAGATAAAAGCAGAATGCTAAAGGTGACAACAGGCCATTTTTATTCTGATTTTCAAGCCATCACAACACAAGATTGCTGTGAACTATGGAATTGCTATGCTATTCCTGTGCTATCATTGCACAGGAATACCCTGACTGCCACCTTTGCTGTGGGGTATAGGGAGTACTACGTAAAACTCTAAAATGGGGAATTTTATACTGACCTCATGGTATTTGCATTTTGAGGATGCACATAGAAGTCTTCTGATGTAAACTCTACAAAATTCTCTTTATGTGGTAGTTAAGAGAAACTTGGATGGAATTAAAAGGCAAAAAGAAAACCAGACAAAAAACATTCAGGAGGAAAGGAAAAATTTTTTACTTACAGCATCTACTTTATTCTGTCTCCACAGACGGGGAACATCAAACACTTGCATGAACATGCCTTTCAAGTTAGCTATGACTACAGCTGCCAACACAGACTGTGAAGAAAAATTATGAAAAAATGCTATTCAGAAGCAAAGATGCATATTAAGATAATGCCCAACATTTCATGCTGTAAACCAGAGCCTTGTCTGGTATCAGTTGCCATAGTTTAAACAGGGCTATTAATCCTGCCCATCAAAGATGAGCATTTGGATCCGATTGGTGCTGGGGGCTGTGCTGCAGAGGACAAGTACGGTACCTTTTGTAAGGGCTCTAACAATTTCCCCAGGGCAACAATGGAAATCAAAACAATCCCGGCAGAGATTATACCAGCAACCTGTGAAGAACAGAGTGTTTATAGGAAATGAACTTATTAAGACTCTATCTTGTGTTTCTAGGATTACAAAGAAAAATGTACAAGTAGTTGCACATTACATTTCTTTAGGAACAAGGAGACCTGCCAAAATGCCATTGTGTTTAGGTGTACACGGGCAATCATTATACACTTCAGCTAACACAGAGGGAATTCAATTAAGCAGGTAGTGTAAATAACTGCATGCAAGGTAGTAGCTCTTGGAGGGGTTATGTTGCATAGACAGATGAAAGGAGCAGAGTCTGTGTCTCAGCCGGAAAAGAAGCTGCCAGATAACCTGTAGTTCTCCACTGTTAAAAAAGGCAAAGATGTAGTACCATAAAACAGAGCAGCTTACTCAACATGAGAAAGATGGCACACAGGCAGATGATGAACAGCAAATAGCAGAGCTGCTCAGACCAGCACACGGGAGCTTAAATATCTCATAGGCAGCTGCAAGAGGATTTCTTCCCTCATCCTCGACTCCTACTGTGACAAACTCAGCCCCTTAACTGGGAATGAAATTCTGGGGAATTAGGCTTGAAGGATTTCTGACCCCTAATGTAAACCATGCTATGTAAAACGTGATTGCCCTCTTCTGGCAGAGCTACAAAAATGATTCACAACCAGAGCCCAAGCTGCCAGCTAAAATACCTGTGGCTTTTCATGTGCCAGCAACACAATCATTCTAGGACTATTTTCATCCCATTGTGAAAGCTGTGCCCTATACAAGATTAAATTTACCCATTCCCAGTACTATTAAGCAGAGGCCATTACCTGAGTCTTTCCACCAGTACTTTCTTGGACTGCGGTCCGTGAAAGAGCAGTAGTTGCAACAAAACAAGAAAAGGCACCTGAAAAAATGTTGCTGATCCCGAAGGCAATAAACTCCTGGAAGATAAATGGATGATGCTGTAAATACAGATATCTGAAGACAATTTTGCAATGGAGAATGACAATAGCTTCTACAAGAGTTTATAAAGTAGGTAGCACAATAATATTTAGAAGAGTATGGATAAGTAATCGTTGTTAAATGTTTACACAAATTCCTCTTGTGCTAGTGTAACTACCTGTGCTTGGAAATCAGTACCATTAAGTTGTTATACTCTCACTAATATGGACATACTTGCCTTAGTATAAAGACATTTAAAGCTTATTTCCATCAATGTTATCAAACCTAACGTTTCTGACAATTACACTGGTATAATTGCATCAACAAATGAGTCTAGTATAAATTTAAGTCCCAACTATCATCAACTAAGCAAATAATTTTAATCAGCACAACAGTCTGAGTTTAGACAAGCCTTTAATTAATGCAAAGCATTGTATTATTAGTAGAACTAATCAGGAACTTTGCAATAAAACACAGTTTCACTGAAAACTTCTAGTTTGTTGAGCCAGAAGTTTTTCACTCTGAACATCCCAATGAACTCACGCTGAGTCCCAGGCAGCGCTCTCATAGATTTGCCCCAGGGTCACAGATGCTGGCGCCTACTGATGCTGGTTGTTCTGCTCAAGTGACAAGGACCCTGGGAGCTTTAAGTCCTGGGATCTGGGCCATTCCTCTGCTGGGAAACGAGGTGTTTGGGAGCTGCCTGCAACCCCATATAATTGACAGAAACATTGTTTTCACCAAGCTGACACAGTCACAAGAGCTTTTCACTCACTGCAAATTTTTAACAATATAATTTAAGATTTGATTTTGACTCTTTCCCTTCTTTTCTCCAAAACAAAACTTCCTGTAAGCTTTTCATTAAGCTCCGCTACAAAAGCAGGATTTTGAAGTCATGTTCTTTAACAGAACAGACATAGATCATTCATGCCTATTCCTGTGTAACAGCTATGCTCTGCAAGAAAATGTTGGAAGTATAGTCCCTACTGTTCTTCAGTCTTAATAAGCTATAAATCTATGAAGACAAATATATGAAGACAGATAATAGTACTAACCCGTCCTTAAAAATTATTTTACTACCTGCTTTTATGATGTTATTTTAACTTCTCCAGTTCAAGTAAACTATTTGTCCGTCATTCATAGCTGCATTTAACTTTTGCTATGTGTAAAATTCATAGCATAGTATTCCAAGGAAGACATTTTGCTTTTGTGGACAGTAATTCTACTACTACAATATTAAATTAGTATCTTTGAAGCACATCAGTGCTGGCAGAACAGCATATTCAACAAAAGAACAGCATAAACAGCACTTCCAGGAATATGTATTATTCATTCAGATTTATTAAACTGAAAGTCAATGCAAATTAGGCAACTTTAAATCAAAGTGTTACCAGATAGGAACTTTGTGTATTGTAAAGTGACCAGCATGTTTGGAAGCATAATTTTTAACATACTGCAAAACAGTGTTTCCAAACCCAAACTTTATGTAATCCATTAGTACTAAAATAAAGGACCCATTAAACAAAGTACTCAGCTTATCTATTTATTGTATTTTCTTGTATGTGCAAATGATAAAATGGAAAATTAGCAAAATTAGCATAGATGCAGGACAAGGAAGCTTTGGGACATTGTTCTCCCAAGGCTTGCTCCCACGGGCAAGCCAAATAACCCCTGGTGAAAACACTGAACAACTGCAGGAACACTCTAGGAACTTGTCAATGCATAGCTCACACAACGTCCTAGCTATGTGCCTTCAGAAACCAACAGCTAAAGCAAATCAGCCATTTGGTGCAGGCAGTTATTCAAGTATGTTCATACGCTGGTAGGCATTTACTTTTGTGAAGCTGCAGGACCTAGCTATACAGTTACAAGTATATTTATATTGATGCCACTGGTGTCATGCTGAGAAGTCAAATAATTTCTTCTGTAGGAATAAAATCATGCCTTAACTGAAAGATTCAACTGATACAAATCCTTCATGTAGACTAAGCCTAAACAAAGCTGTCCGGAGCAGGTTCTTAGCCTGACATTGTTTGTTGTCCCCAGCAACAAACCTGAAAATATGCCTTACAAGTTGGAATGGAAAGCAGGTTGCTAATGCTGGCCATGTCAACTCACCACCAGAAAAGTCCCCTATACAGTGATTAGCTTTAATTACTTTTTCAGTTACCTACTGCAGTCATTAAAGCAATACAGAAGGAATTGATTAGTATGAAAAGCCCACACTGAAGATAGAGCACATCTGGCTCATCTCTATGTGATAAATTTGTCAGGCAATATATGGCCATTTCAGCTGTTTCTTTTGAATAGTTAATTTCTCCTGTCATATTTCAACTTTAGTCTGGAAAACATGTATGAGTGATGTTTCTTTCATTTGGCTACCTAAGCCAACATGAGACAGAACTTAAACTCATTATGTTTATAAACTATTTTGGTTATACATACCTGGTTTCCATCAATAGCATAGTCATACTTGGTTGCGTACACTTTTCCCACAGATACAGCAATGGCATAAGCAACAATAGCAATGGAAAAGGAGGCTGCTATCATCTGGGAAAACAGGCTGACAGCTGGAGGTTCAGGAGGCAAAAATCTAGCATTTAGAAAATATATTAGTGTTATCAACTTTGATCAAGTTCTGTTCTTACTAGAACTGTCAAGGAGTTTGAGGCAGAGGCATACAGGTTCCTTATAATATGAAGTGTAATGTTTCAAGTTAATAAAAAGGTGGAAACAGCCCATTGACATACAGAACACGCTTATCTAGCTCACCATAGCCCAAATCCTGATGCTATTAGTCAGCAACAAAGCTCCCATTGTTCCCAGCATGACTGAGATTTGGCCTTATGATAGAAAGTGAAAAAGTACATTTTTGAAGCATTGAATAAAGGATGTATTGAATAGTATGATGAATTACATAAATATGTTAATGACGCTTCATACTATTGTTAACATACTTCTTCAGAAGATCTCAAAAACATTTTATCCCCTACTGTGTTTCCACAAATTTTAATTAATCAAGCTCTGAATACCAAATGGAATGTGAAAGTTACTACTGTGAAGTGCTCTGAATCTTTGAAGTGAAAGTCTCTATCAGTGCAATCCTGAACATCCTTGCTCCTATGACTATGGAAGTGACAAGATCAACTGGGATAACAGTTGTGGCATAAATATGAACACCAGTGGGGTAACTGGGGTCTACAGAAAATAAATCTAAGCAGAATTCCATTGCTAAAAGTAATTTTTTTTTTTTTTTTTTTTACTTTCCCATAGTCATATATTCACATAACGTGCATGAAGCAATTAATTTTCAGATGAACTTTATGAATCGGGTAGACATTCCTAAGGCCATTTTACAGATAAAGAACAGCTAGGCAAAGTATTTAGGTGGCATAATTGACAGAGCCAGAAGTAAACCTGAGAAAATCTCCATCTCTGTGTTCTAAACTCAGGTTACAGCTCTCAGTATCTCTTTTATGTCTTTTCTTGTACCACTGTCATTTTTAGCCAATTAAAAGAACACCTACTTCCCAGAAAACAAAGGCACTCACCCTCTTGGAATGCTCTTAACAATGCCTGCATTGTATTTTTTTTCCAAGTCAGCAGCATATGAAATGCCAGTGGCCACTATTGTCTGTAATAAAACAAAACAACAGTTTTAATACTTAAAGAGGGTTCTTGTTGCCCTGCAGCTATCCCCATCTATTTTATCTTTTATCAGTTTTTGCTGTGCTCCTTTGCTTACCACAATAACTTCTATTGGGATAGGTATTGGTATCTTGTGTTTGAACCGATCGTTTATTTCTTTAACTACCATGCAGACAAAAATGGTGAGGAGTCCAGCAACAAGATCTGCAATGTTGGTGGTGCCAATTTTTTCAAATGTTTCAATAAGAGTCTGAAAAATAAAAATGACAACATAAAACATGCCCATGTCCACTTGAAGGATGTGAAAATACTCATGAAAAGATCCAGATGCATGGGGCTTTGGACCAGGCTGAGTTACTTCTTTGTTCAAGCCTGAAGGAGCCTGAGGATAATGTACAGTCAAGGTGCTACAGAATCAGTGAATGGATTTAATGGTGAATTTAACTGAAAAATCATAACTGCAAGAACTGTCCACACAGGGGGCTTCTGCTTCCCGAGTTTTAGGAAATTTATATGAAGTAAAAAGAGCTAATCCCCTACCTGTGTTTTATGTCTACCTGTTCTTGGAGCAAGGAACGGAAGATCTATAGCTAGTTCACTTGGTCCCAATAGTGAGGGAGATCCTCATTTTTCTATTCAAAAGACAGCTAGCAGACACATGGACAAAACTCTGGTTCACTACATACTCGGTGCATACATATGGTCTGTGGATTACACATCTCCTGTTTCCACTGTTGACATCCAGAGAACGACTATGAACACATGGGTCCTGCCAGGCTGTGGAGAATCCTACGCTTGAGAGAAGCAGTCACCAAACCTCACCTTATGGTGCATTAACCCTCCCAGCAGAGTTCAGTCCCAGGCTGGAGGATTCTCACAAGTGGGCTGCAATAGGCAGCTCCCTTCTCTACCCTTGCTATGCCCTTGCTTGGTCCTTGCAATTGTTTATTGCAAACAAGTGTACAGAGAAAACATGAAGGCCTGATTATAGAAAAGCTACAAATACTTCTCTGTCCTCCCCCTAGGCATCAGGGTAATTCTCACTTGCCCCCTCCCTGTCTCCAAGAAAATGTAATTATTCCATGCATAGCGGAGCAGCTTTAACAGAACAATCTGGTAGAAGAGGAGTTAGAAACGGACTTCTTGCATCCTGGTTAGCTCCCCAAATACTGAGCTGTCAGTTTAGAGGCAAGGGGAGGGTTGCAGCAGCAGTACCACTACTACCATTCTGAAAGGACTCCAGTTTCGAAAGAAAACGTCTAAGTGCTTTATCAGCTGTTTTCAAAGCCAAAGAAGAAGCCTTCCTGAAACACTGGATCAGATGCCTTTCTTCAGGTGACTGAAGACATTTCTTGCTCATTGTACTGCTTGCCATGGATCTCATTCTTACTGGCCTTCTCTCACACTGCCTCACTTCACAGGGGAACAGTAACTTCCTAACTTCGGGTGGTGAATTCTGCTGCTGTTGGATGCTTAGTGTTGCAGTTTGCTAAACACCACTTCTGAAGCAAGTCCAAAACTTGCTGAACCTGACAAGGCAAGGTTCAGCACACCAGAAATCACAATTTCTTTGCTCTACACACATCTGCAAACACATTGACTTGGCTCACCCGTAAGAACACAAAAGATTTGAGCTTTAACCTAAAAAGTCAGCATTCTACTCAGGCTTGCAGGAGCTGGAAGAACCATGTAATCCCTTTTCAAAAATACTTTCTACTAATGTATTACCCTTCCATAAACATAAAAAATAGAGATAGAAAAACCTGCTGGATTAATGAGTCCATCACCCTGCCAGCTCTACTCTAAGGTCTATTAGATAGTACTTTCTCTCATCTAATTTTCCTTGTTCTGAGAGGGAAAGAGTTTTCATTAATTCTGAAAAGGCCTGTAACATACTATTTTTTTTCCAAATAGTCTAATAGACTTTTCCCCTAAATTTTACCTTGCCGTTTGTAGCTATATTCATCCTATTACTGCTAATCTAGATGTCTAATGCATTTTTGCTAGTCTGATTGCCTGAACTGGCATGTAAAATCTGTAAATACATTTTTTTTTGTCTAGAACAACCTCTATCAGAAAGCTGTTATTCTAATGTGAATTGCTATGGAAGATCTGAAATACTATGAAACTGAATAGTTTCATGCTGAAGACAGTGACAAAACTCTCAATAATTTTCCTGAGGAAGGAAACTATTCCATAATATGAGACTTCTAGGAATTCAGTATTTTTGTAATCCGGCCAAGACATTTCTCCGTTTGATCATTTTCTCTGAGATGAACAAATGGAGTTGTGACAGCAACATTTAGCTTCACCTTAGCTAGCCACTAGGTACCTGGCTGCAGGGTGGGAATCCACATCCTGCTTTAGGTATTCACAAGGATGGCTACAGTGGGGAATGAAGAAGGATGCCCTTTACCAGAACGACCTGCTGGTTGAAGAGTAAAGAGGCATGTGACCTGTCAGCTTTGGGACATGACCTGACAGCATTAAGAAATGATGAAACATACTTCACAATAAGCCAGAGAGCAAGGAGTGGGACAAAAAGTAGTCTCCAGAAGTGACAACCTAGAGAAGCAGAACTGTTTTGCTGGATAACTACATTTAAACTTTATGTGAAAAACTGCTCTGCCTGAAAAAAAACTTCAAGGTGGCAATTGGACTTTCCATCTGAGGAACACCAAATGGTGTTATAGAGCCCCACAGCTATAAATGAACAGCGTCAGACCTTCCTGAAAGTGAAAACTAAATGAATGCCCTATACTTACCACCACATCTATGAACCATTCCTGTATGAAACAGAAGGAGAAGATAAACAATTATATAAAAATTCTGGCATAAACCCAAAACAGATTAGAAGGGCATACTTACATATATTATGGAAAGGACACCATTATAGTTTTTAGTTGAAACATTTAGGACTATTTTCAATTGTGACACAAGCACTTGAAAAGCAGCTGCAGTTGTGAATCCCCCAACTAGTGGATCTGCAAGGTACCTCACAATGAAACCAATCTGAAGGACTCCAAATATTACCTGGCAAAAACATGAAGAATAACAGCTTGCTAAACAACAGAAAGGTACACTTTTATTTGGTGATTTTTTATGCTTTGTTCTTTTCTCTTTGTTGATATGCAGTTTTAGGGCTGTTTTCCCCCACTGCAGGCTAGTGTAGCTTAATATCATGGCACCCAAGGAAATAAAGGCCACCTGAAAAAATGTGTAAAAGGGTGCTCCAGAATATGCACCACTAGTACTTAGTTTCATGCAGGTCTCTTGGTCGGCTATTCTTCTGCTGTCTGTGCTCCCAGTGATCCTGCCACAGACTCTGTCCAGCATAAGAAGAATAACCCCCCAAAAAGCAGTTGAGAAATTGAGATTACTTTCCTTCATCTTTGCCTTATACTACCAGAAAATATCTTACTATCCTAGTAGGTATTTCCATGCCATATGTTTTCCCATTAAAATTAAAGAAACATCAACGTTCTGTCTTTAAGCCAACTATTTTACCTGTAAAATTCCAACCAGAAATGTGAGGGTACTAGCAATCAGCACTCTCTGTGCATCTCTGGATTCAGTGTCTATCAGTGTCCCAGTGCCATTAGTCCCTGTAGCATTACTGCCATCTATGAGAAAATTATCATCAGGGGCCATGCTCAATACAACAGATCCCACCATCAAACTGACTACAGGGAATGGACCTGTAATGACAAACAGAACATACTAAAGTTCAATGTACATTGAAAAGAAGCATTTATCAGGCTAGACAAGCAAACTCTAAATCAGAAAATCCATTTAGTATTTTAACTGGGCTACATTAGTAGTATGAGGGGGCCAGGAGCCACAGGCACTGCAAACATGACACAGAAATACAATTCCTTCCTTAAATAACTTACGTTGTACATATAGGTGCAGTTTCATGCTTAGCTTAAGCCAATTTAGGGCTGTATGAAGGCCAAAGGGGCAACATGTTCCAGCATCTCCTTTGCATCAGCTCCACAACCAGATGAAACAGATCACTGATCCAGCTGAAAGCAGCATTTTTTTTAATTTTTTTTTATTTTTTTGTCACAGTTAGTTTTCAGCTGATCCAGGTTGCCACATAGCTGCCTGGTCAGGAATCCCAACACCACGGTGGTGGCAGGAACATGCACTAAGGGGTAGGACCACATCTTTTGGCAGTAGTGTGGTATTACATCGGCTAAAGATGACTGAAACTATACTTTGGGCAAGGTACAGAGACAGTAAGTGATCATTGTGTGAGCAACACACAATCTAAAAGTAATCGCATTTGTTGCAATTATTTACTAAAATTATGCAGAAAAGGAAAATGTCACAAAATATCTTAAAGAAGGATAAGTTGATTTGACAGATACCTTAGCGGACACTTCACGAATAAAAGTATTGGAGAAAGCATAAAAAGTAGTGTTTGACAATGTATAAAGTAGGAATGTCGACATAAGTAGAGGTGACAACTCAGACCTGGATAGCAAGTGTGAGCTGATGGGTAGGGTGAGAAGAGGTTAACGGATTGGAGAGAACATACAAAAGTATTTGATGCAGCAGAGAAGAAAGTTGATGAAAAAGTGCAATATCGTGCCAAAGCTTTGCGAGGGGAAAACAATCTATTCTTAGTAGATATGAACAAGGAAAGGCTGTATTTTGTTAGAATGAAAAAAAAAAAAAAAAAAACTTCAGTGCTGCTTCAAGATGTACCATGAATTTTAAATGTGAGAACTGACAGGAAATAAACCCCATATTTTAAAGAAAGTATTTAGAAAGAATCAACAAGGTTTACCCATAGCCTTGATGTGAGGACCTAGAGCGAGGCTGGAATGGACACACAGGTTCTGGATCTCCGCGACAGGCAAGAAGATGATATTGTCCACAGTGATCAAAAAAGGATGCAGCAAGGAAGGCTTGTAGAGAAGACTAAGAGCTCTGTTTTAGCCATCTTGAGCTTTAGCTGATAGACAAAAGTGTCTGTTCATACTGCCTACTGGTGCCTTGATCTTGTAATCTCTTGCATAGAGCTTAGTCAAAGACAAGATTTAAATTTCACCATAAATGCAAGCAAAAAGCATGCATGGGCACAACTGAAGTTAGATATTATGGGCAGTTGCCTATGCAGAGAAGAAACAAGCCTTAAGTCACCAATATTAATATTCAGCACAATCAATTTGGTTCAGAAAGTAGTTATCTTGTATGAAATATGAATGTTCACAGTAAGGATTAACATTTTGTAATAGATCATTCACTGTAACTTGAACAGATGTGGTTACCAACTGAGATGTGCCTTGATGTTCCCAGGAAAAAGTATGTCAGGATGGGAAAAAAGGCAGAATAGAGACCATATCCAACAGGAACTGCAACCAGCAAAGCATATGCCAAACCTGAAATGATAGATCATCAAAACATCAGACTTAGAATCTCTCAACAAAATACTGTCTTGTCTAGAAAAGATTTTCAGAAAGATTTACTACTTTTGCCCAGATACAATTTAGAATGTGTTTTGTCTGTAAATCAGTTGCAAGCACGTATGTCTGTATCAATGACTCTAAATGGCTGTATATCACACACTGGATGTTGGATGAGTAAGTACTGAAAGATGTTACTATATTTGTGTAAACAGCATAAAACACAGGCTCAGGTGTGAAGTTTAAATGGGGTAACACTGTTCAAGAGTGAATGCTTTTTTTCTGCCGTTCTGTGCCTCCCTAGCACACTCCAAGGGGACAGACAGTAGGGAATACTGTGGCTAATTAGGAATGTGTAAACTGCTTTCTGTTCCCAATGTGAATCTTTGCCCCCTTGTGCAAACACCTCATTTCCATTGAGGGAAAATGTGGAATTGATACAGCTATCTTAATCTCCCACAGTCCTGAAAAATTGTGAAAACAGTGTAAGACCACTATTGAAATGAAAGAAATGAATGTTCTTGATGGCATCAGGGTTAGCTAGTCTTGTCTTTGAAAGTGGACATTATCAGCTGCCTCAGGCAGAATGGTTTTGCCTTTTAAGTCTACCTTAACTAGCTTACTTTAACTAATTTCTGCTTATTTCTGCCACTTTTCTATTTGTTCATCTACTGAATGCTTTCCTAATAAATGGAATAAGGAAATAAGGAAAAATTAATAATGTAAGCCATCTAAGTATCCATCAAGCTTACAAATGTTTTTAATGTGAATATGCCACCACCTCCTTGAGGGCTGTTTTCTGCAGATACCTGAACGACCTTATGGGCCAAATTTTAAAGGAGAGTAGATATCAAGGTTGCATTATTTTGGAGCAATAACTAGAATTTTGTAAGTAGCTACAGAAGCAGCTATAGGGTTAGATAACCAAAAAAAAAAAAAAAGTAATACGACTGTGTGACCTATCTGATTTATCACAATGTAATTAAAATTTTAAATATCGAAGTGAATACTCCTTGAGTGAAAGGCTTGGGGGAAAAGTTAAATACATCTTGATAGCACATCAAAGGAAATTTGAATCTTCTAGCCAAGCAGAGAAAGAAAAAAAAAATTAAAACCATCAATTATTTATTTCAAAATAGTACCTAATATCTAGTATTAAATAACAAGCCTCAGATTTGTAATTCCACCTGCACAACATCCCCGTGCTCAGCCTTACAGAAAGGTCCTCAAGAAGAGGGGCCCGAGGTGCCCGGTTTTACCTTGCAAGGTGGCGACGAGGCCGGTGCTGACCCCCGAGATGACATCGCTGACCAGCCACTCCTTCACCCGGTAGTTGGGCAGCCACTCCAGGATGGGCAGAAAGGACTTGGTGATCTGAAAGGCCCTTTTCCTCGAACACCTGCGAGAAAGCAAGTGATGAACGTAACCCCGCGGGGATGCAGCTGGGAAGACCCCACCGCCCCCGCGCCGACAGAAAGTGGATGGGATGCCCGTTTTAAAAGCCAGAGGTTGGCAGGGTCACATCTTCCACACAGGGATGGGGGATGTCTTGGTGTTAAAAGCACCCTCTCCTGAAGGAAGCCCCCCACGGGCAACAGCCTCCACACGCCTCGATACGCGGGGAAGCCAAGACGCATCTATCAACAGATCGGGGTTCTTTGGGCTACTTTATCCCACTTTACACGGGCGGGTGGAGTTTACCAGAGCCGTCCCCCGGCCCCCGCCGCCCCTCCTCACCGCGGCTCCCCCGCGGGCCCCGCCGCCTCTTGGGGGGCCCCGCCGCCACCCACCTGCAGGCCGCCTGCGCCCGCTCCCGCAGCGTGGGCGGCAGCGGCGG